>NW_020621603.1:15867794-16183937 GCF_003573695.1 Papaver somniferum | reverse complement strand
ATGTCAACAATCAGTGCAAGTCTGTAGTAGGTGCCAAGGATTACTTTGCAACAGGGACGGGCCTAGCAAGGGGCTAACCCGGGCTATAGCCCGTCCCTGTATTTGGCAAACAAAAAATTAGTTATGTAAATTTTTTGAAAATTAGTGGTTAGCCCTCCCATGGTTATACCTAGCTAATGTATTTTCTGTCCAAATAGGTTTAGCCCTTGTTATTAGAGAACTAAAACTAATAGTATCTTCTTTAAAACATAACTTTTTTCTTTTAGTCATATTTATTTTTCCATTTTTTTCCCTAAACCATATTTTTCTTATCCCATTGAGTTTGTCATATAGATTCTATTTATTTTTATCTTTCATTGGTCATCTATTTAGTATTTTATTGGCACAACTCAATTATCATTCGATTTGTTCCAAAAAAAAATTGTGGCCTCCAACCGCATTCTAGGTCCGTCCCTGCTTTGCAAGTGCAGCTGGACAGCAAGTAGGTTTTGAGACACAAGAAGGGAGACTAACTAGGTTACGCAAGTGCAGTCGGACGCCTTCCAGCGAAAATCTAGCTTTGGTCAGACAAGAAGATGGCATTGTAGAGATTGACAGTATTGCTGAGATTGACAGTGAGGAAGAAATCGTGGATATCAGCGACAATGAGGAAGAAAATTAAGGAGACTTACCTGATTCTGATTCATACTCAAGACAATAGAAGAATATAATTTTTTCATTATGGCAGCAAATAGGTGAGAGATGCATTTAGCAAAGAAGGCCACGGTTTACAGATATTTTTGAGGACATTTTGCTGTCGGGGGAAGAAAAAAACGGTAGACCACGTCCCACAAGGGTACCGTACAACTAGAAGACTTTAATAATCCTTCAAAATTTGAAATTTGGGTGAGAGAGCCGTACAGTACTATGTGTTTGACTCAATGACTATATCTATAGCTACCTATGATGTGGCTGTGTCACTCACGGATATGCCTAAGGCTTAATACTTGGTCGAGGAGCTGCTTTGGGTTCTTTTTTTCCCACCAACCTAAACTTAGGTCATTAATCTCTTTCACAAATATAGCAGTGACTCCTTTTTATCCTCTCCATGACAGCACAAAAGCCAACCTTAGAAAAGGGGTATATATATGTAAAAAAAACATAGTTCTGCTCAGTGCCTCAGTCTGTAAGAGCAGACTCACTAGACTACACATTTCACAAGGTTCATCTCTGTTTAGCTACTGTAATTTTTTTCCCTTCCTTCCGTATTATCACTCTGTTTCTGCAAACTTATTTTGTAAAAACCCTGAGAAACAACTAGTACTAGTTAAGAAATGGGTATAACAAGTGAGATATCAAGGGAAGAAATAGAAACTCAACACTGGAGGTTGGCTTGTTTGGTTCTGAAACACCACAATAAAAAAATTTTTGAACGGCTGAAACACCACAATAATGATCTGATGATGGAGTCTAGTCAAGTTAAGAGAAGGTTTCAGGAGGAGGGTTTCAAGGAAGGAATAGAATTTTCACAAAAACATAATGATCCCAATGTAACAGTCTACAAGAGGAAAAAATGTGCAGACACCATGGAAATTGAAAATCACCATTGGAGGTTAGCTTGTTTGGTTCTGAAACACCATAACAATGAGCTGATGATGGAGTGTAGTCAACTTAAGAGAAAGTATGATAAGGGTTTAAGGAAGGAATGGAAATTTCAAGAAAACATGATGATCCTACTGTAATTGTCTGCAGGAGGAAAAAAATGTTGTACAGACGTTTTGGTAAATGATCAAAGGGATAATAAATGTCAACAATGCGCTGAACTGAACCGGGAAATCGATGAATTGCAGCTGTTGAAACTGAAGATTTGAGAATGAAATGTATGGAATTGGAGAGTCAAGTAACGTTTCCTTGAATCATGAAATTGAACTGGAAGCTTATAAAAGTGTCAAGGGTTTGTCTGTAGAGCTCAACGGAAGCAAATGGAATTGGAGAACCTAAACGGTGGTCTTGATCGTGAAATGCATTGGAATGAAAGAGCAAATCAAAGGTTTAATAGAAGAAGGAATTGTTATGTCTCAGAAAAGGAATACGGGTGCACGAGAAAGAATTTGTCAATTGGAGGAGGTAATTTAGAAGATGGAAACTAATGAAAGAGAGAGGTTTGCCGAGTTGGAGATGCAGCTTCTACAAGTTGGAGAAAAGAATGCAACGTTGAGAGGCTTGCAAAACGATTATTCATTCAGACAAATCTTATCATCGAAGAAGAAGAGGAAATCCAGAAATGGTGGACTCAATCAATAGCCTTTCTGAAGCAACTCGTTGGAAGTATAAATTCTTAATTTCTCTTTAACCCCATTTAAATTTTTAATTAGTTGCTTTCTTGTTCAATTGTTCAGTTTCTCACTTTTGATTAAACAGCTGAAATTTTGATTGTTGGTTTCCTTTAATATTTGTTGAGATTCTTGCAAAAGCTCAGTTTTTGAATCCCGGGGGAAGCGTGAAAGATAGGGTAGCAGTCAAAATCATCCAAGAGGTGAAGTAATCTTTGATCTAGTTTAGACAATCAATAGACTCATAAATTGTAACTCTTTAAAGCTTGGTTTTATTCTGTTTGGAAGACATTGCTACTTTGCTTCCCTGTAATTTTAGCTTCATGAGTTTGAATTTTTGTAGCAGGCACTTGATTCTGGAGAGCTTGTGCGAGGAGGAGTTGTTACTGAGGCTCTGCTGATATCACTGCTATAAGTCTTGCAACTGTGGCTGCTGCTTATGGGTGCAAATGGCATGTGGTTGTTCCAGATGATGTTGCTATTGAGAAGGTATTTATGCCTCTAGTCCTAATTTAAGATACCTTTAGTGTCCTTATGGCGTATTTTGTGATCCAAAACTGCTCCCTAGAATTGCAAAGCTTGGCAATAGTAGAAATAGCGTCACATTTTTGTTACAACACGTTCAGATCGAATCTTTTTAGGATGTTGAGCTAGCAAAACTGATCAGATTAGTGGTAACCTACGGCTTAATAACATAACCAATTGCTCATTTTTATTACAGAAACACATTCTGATCGAATCTTTTTAGGATGTTGAGCTAGCAAAACTGTTACCTTGCCTGATAATATCTGACTTCAGGCACATTTTCAATTGTTATGATCGTCTTTGGCCAAGTAACGAAACCATATATGTGTTTATTATTTTTCTTTTGTATTTAAACAACATTTTGTTGAATCTGAAAACTGGTGCCAGTTGTTACTCAATTCTGAAATCCAGTTCCGGTATATATTTTGTTCACATCCCTCAACCAATCCTTAACTACACGACAGTTCATGTTGAATGACAGACACTCTTACACTGGTCACTGATACTTACTAAAGAAGGATATTGGAACACTTAATCGAATAAAAACATGAAGCTGTAATTTTATAATGCCTTTCAGTAGCAGTCAAAATCATCCAAGAGGTGAAGTAATCCGTTTCAGCTTTCTACTTCCCTTTTCTTATTCGGATTATTGGAAAAGCTGAGTTTTTTTTAATTTAGACTATCAATAGATTCATGAATTAAGCTCATCTGAAACATTATTGCTCTTAGAATTCTAACTCTTAGCATTTCCTTGCTTGAAATTTTCAACTACTTAGATTGAAAGCTAAAGTTTTTGTGTACCTGTCATTACTGCATGATGAGAATATTATTGGCGGTATATTTAGTAATTTGTTTTGAAGACACTCTGCTTCCATGTTTGTTTAGCTTAAAGAGTTTGAATTTCTGATACAGGCCCTCGACTCTGGAGAGCTTGTGCGAGGAGGAGTTGTTACCGAGGGCTCTACTGGTAGCACTGCTATAAAACTTGCAACTGTGGCTCCTGCTTATGGGTGCAAATGCCATGTGGTTATTCCAGATGATGCTGCTATTGAGAAGGTATTTATGCCTCTGCTCCTAATTTAAGATACCTTGCCTGATAACATCTGAGCTCACCTAATGTTCTTATCCAAGGTCTTAGATCAGGTAATGAAACCATATACATGATCATTATATTTCTTCCTTATATAAACTACATTTCGTTGAATCTGAATTCTGAAAAACTAGTACCAGTTGCTACTCAATTCTGAAATCCAGTCCCAATATATAATCTATCCACATTCCTTCACCAATCATTAACTACACGATAGTTGGTGTGAATGATGGGAACTGCTCAGACTAGTCACTCATACTTAAAATTGCAGCCGTAAAGCTCTAAAACTGCTCGCGTGCTGCAATCAATCTACAGACTGGAGGGGGATATTGGAACACCTGATTGAATAAGAACATTAAATTGTTATGTGGTATTGCCTTTCAGGAACTTTGATAGTTGTTAAGCTTGTTCTCCATAAAAATGTTTTGATTTGAGGATTGATAAAATGAATCTTCTCCACGTAGTTTGCATTTGTTTCTTTGATTACCTACTTGTTTAGGGTGTGCCTTGGTCTTCCTTCGAGATTTGTGTTTCTACTAGTAAGCAGTGTATGATTTTCATTGAAACATTAGCATGAATGAGGGTACGGAGAAATACTATTCAATCTCCCTAATGCACGTAAACATCCTTTGTTTATCCAGGACAGTAAACTTTTGCTCAAATGTCATGTCTACAAATCATGCTAATGGTCGTAGGGTATAACCATGTGCCTACTACGACTTATCAAATGATAGTTTTGTTCTTTCAATTCCATAGCTTCAGTAACAGGTTTATTTTCTATATGTTAAATTTGCTATAGGCTCAAATATTGGAAGCTCTTGGTGCTACTGTGGAAAGAGTGAGGCCTGTATCAATTACACATAAAGACCACTACGTCAATATTGCAAGGAGAAGAGCAGAGGAAGCCAAAGAATTGGCATGAAAACAGCAAAAAGTTAATCAACTTGGTGCTGAAGACTTGGGGAAAGCCAATGGTCACATATAACAAGACCATCAGAATCCACTTTTTGTTTTCTCTAATGATTGTAAAGGGAGTTTCTTTGCTGATCAATTTGGGAACCTTGCCAACTTTCGAGCCCACTATGAAGGAACTGGGCCAGAGATCTGGGAACAAACAAGTGGCAAATGGGATGCCTTCGTGGCAGCTGCAGGTACTGGTGGCACAGTTGCTGGTGTTTCCCTGTTTCTTCAGGTATACTGCTTCGGTTATTTGGAAAGGCATCAACTTAGTGGACATGCGGGTTAAGTCCGTCTTTAAAGAATCCAAAAATTAAGAGCTTTCTTGTTGATCCTCCTGGTTCTGGACTGTTTAATAAAGTAACAAGAGGAGTAATGTATACCCATGAGGAGGCTGAGGGCCGAAGATTAAAGAACCCATTTGACACCATAACTGAAGGAGTTGGTTTCAACCGTCTATCGAAGAATTTTATGATGGCAAAACTTGATGGAGCTTTTCGATTTACAGATATGGAAGCAATTGAAATGTCCAGGTAAGTTTGGTTGTACCACTCTTTCCTTCAGTACACTGTAAAGCTGTTTTGTTTCACTGATATACCTATCTGGTTTAGTACCATTCCCGGGTAACAGGATCTGTCTTGGTCTCGCTTAGGTGGGTTAGGTAGGCATGTACGTAGTTGTTTGTGTCACTAAAGAGGCCCTGCTTGATTGAGATTCTTTCAGGCCCTTGCATAAACAGCCTTAATGGATCTCAACCTTACTTTAACAATCGTGCGCCCTGTCGGACCTATAGAACAGCCTTGCATGAAACACTCTGATCTCCTTGTATTCTTTTAATGAATTGTACCAGGTTTCTTTTGAAGAATGATGGATTATTCGTTGGAAGTTCTTCAGCCTTGAACTGTGTTGGAGCTGTTAAAGCTGCAAAGAAAATGGGTCCTGGTCACACAATCGTGACGATTTTATGTGATACTGGGATGAGGCATTTGAGTAAGTTTTATAATGCTCAGTATCTCTCTCAGTATGGTTTGACACCCTCTGCAACTGGATTGGATTTCATTTGTATTCGCTGATTCCTTCAGCATGGGGGAGATTTTTTTTCACTGGAAGTTTGCTTTCATGTAAAATCTTGATTGGCACGTCCCAGATCGATGAATGGTGGAGAAGCTGCAGACATAGCTACAACCTTTCATAGTCGAAGTCGTTGGTTATTATTATTTTTGTGAGATGACAGATGTTAAACTTAGGAAGACACATTATGGCAGTGGATCCACTCAGTTTCATGTTATGTACTGCCTACTAATATAGAGAATAGTTGATACTAACTTTTGGTGAAAATGGTTGAAAGTAATTGGGTCAGGTAATCTTCATAGAGAATACAATTTAATTTGAACAACTTAAAACAAAAAACTTAAAAAAAAAAAGGAAAAGAAAAGAAAGAAATCAACCCAATCCATTAACCGCAAAGTGTTGGAAGTAGTTTTCTTCTTTCAGTTTCATATATAGCTTCAGTAACTTACAATAGGCTCAAATATTGGAAGCTCTTGGTGCTACTGTTGAAAGAGTGAGGCCTGTATCAATTACACATAAAGACCACTATGTCAATATTTCAAGGAGAAGAGCAGAGGAGGCCAAAGAATTGGCATCAAAACAGCAAAAAGTTAATCAACTTGGTGCTGAAGACTTGGGGAAAGCCAATGGTCACATATTACAAGACCATCAGAATCCACTTTTTGTTTCGTCTAATGATTGTAAAGGGGGTTCTTGGCTGATCAATTTGGGAACCTTGCCAACTTTCGAGCCCACTATGAAGGAACTGGGCCAGAGATCTGGAAGAACTGGGCCAGAGATCTGGAAACAAACGGGTGGAGAATAGGGAGCCAACTAGCATTTCCGTTTTTCAGGTATATTGCTCCGTTTATTTTGAAAAGGCATTTGCTTAGTGGACATACGGGTTAAGTTTGTCTTTTTCTTTCGATTTAACAAGAAATCCAAAAATTAAGAGCTTCCTTGTTGATCCTCCTCGTTCTGAACTGTTTAATAATGTAACAAGGGGAGTAGTGTATAACCATGAGGAGGCTAAGGGCCGAAGATTAAAGAACCCATTTGACACCATAACCGGGGGCGAAGCCAAGGATGGACTAACCCCGGCTCTAGCCCCCTAAAATCACCAAAACCATAAAATATCCCTTAAATTTATAACAGATTTTACATTTAGTTCACTTAGTTTTGAAAATTTAGCCGACAAAGTGCACACATTTATAAAAAAATCTTTTTAGTCCCCCTCATTCACAAAGTCTGGCCCGCCACTGACCATAACTGAAGGAGTTGGAATCAATCCGAATGAATAGAGCAGCATAACTTGTGTGTTCACCAAGTCCGACACATGATACGCACCACAATGACACAAATACTTTTTATTTCCTCCAAACTAGGGTTATTAATGGGTACCCATTACTCGGAATCAGATTCGGTAGATTTGGGTCCGGTTCCGGGTCCTAAAGTTGAACCCATTAGCTACTTAGGACCCGACGGGTAATTACCCGATTTGACCCGAATCTAAACGGGTCCAAACGGATAATACCCGTTGGGTACCCGCGGGTATCGGGTACCCGTTTATTCATACTTTTAGTCATGTTTTTAGCAAAATTATAAGTATTTTTTCTACTTTTAGCTTTGATATTCTACTCATTTAAATTTTTTCTCTTACATTTAATCTTTATTTAGTACATTCATAAGAAATAATAATAATTTTTTATAAAAATTACTTAAATCCAAGCTAAAAAGAGAAATATATTAAGTTTTTGAGATTTTTTAAATAGTTTTCTTTAGACCCAATGGGTACCCGGAACCGACGGGTACCCGGGTATTTAAACGGGTCCAGTTCTGGGTCCACAAATTTAGGAACCGGACCCGACCTTTATAAGTAGGGTCCGGGTCCGGGTCTAGTGATACCCGGGAGGACCCGGACCCGTTGACACCCCTACTCCAAACTATCATATACATCTATAAGTGTCTCAAGCTTATCAACTTGAGCTTGTAAAGAACCAAATGTTTCTCTCCCCCACTTCTTTATAAAAATCTTAAGTCTCTAAAGTTTCTTAGCAAGAACAAAACCAAGACTGCCAACAAAAGTCAAATTCTCCCACCAAATTTTCATATTGTTTAGAAATCCAGGATGATCCAAGCAATAATTATCAAATTTAAAAGAAGATTTAGAAACAATACCATTGTTACAACTTATTAGAATTGGTGCATAATCTGACACTGGCCGTTTCATTCTATATTGAACTAAAGAATGACATCTTTCCTCCCATTCTGTAGAGAAAACAAATCTGTCCAATCTCACAAGAACTGGTAGGTTTTGTGAGTTTGTCCAAGTATAACTTCCACCCGTTGATAAAATTCCTGAAATTCTTTTTATATTTCTGTTGCAGAACCTCCTTCCAACACCTCGTCCTCTTTCCAGCACCTCTTTCTTGCCATTACATTTCTGTTTTTCTTCTCCTCAAATGTCCTACTCCCAGTTCATCGCGAAAAACAGTAGCTAAAATTTTGTACCTTCGCAAATTTTAACGTACCTTTGCGAATTTTAACGGAGCTTGGAACATAGGATCTACACTTGAAATGAGGAAATTGGCCCACGTCTATTCGACGCTTGTAAGTTGTAACCGGCGCGGGCATTAATTAGCGAAAATGATTAGTATACCGGGAGAAAATCCAGGGAAGATACCGTGTGAGGAAGGGAAGGGGTCCCATCCACTCATTAATTAGTGCATGCGTGACTAGGTTGGGACTTAGGGACCTATTTAAACTCACCGGTCAACCGCTTCGTCAAACTCATAACGCGCCCTTTATCAAATCCCACTCCGCCATTCTCCCCCCCCCCCCCCCCCCCCAAAAAAAACCCTCGTCATCTTCTCTAACAATGGAGAATTCTCCTCTGAAACCAAGTTCGTATCGATACCTAATTTCCTCTCACAGATTTTCCTTCTTCTTTTTTAGAAAACTAATCACAGTGCTTCTTTGCAGGGACGATCCTTCTCAATGCTGCTTTTGAAGGCGATCTCGAACGACTCAAAAGTAAGTAACATTTTCTTGATACTTTTTTTTCCCCGGATTTTTCGTGAGTTTTTCTATGGCTAACTGCGATGATGTTTATGATGATCTTTGATTTTCTTGGTGGTGATTAGAAAGTGCGTCAGAAGTAGACAGTGTAGATGGAGATGGATTAGCAACAGTATTTAGGAATACTAAAGATGAAGATGGTAGATGTGCTCTTCATCATGCTGCTGCTGGAGGGAAATTAGATGTTCTCAAGTACTTAATTGAAGAGATTAAACTTATTGATGATATAGATGTTAAAGATAATTCAGGTGCTATTAATTTAAGTAATTTATTGGGGGTATTTATTTAAATTCGATTATTTTGTTTTGATTCCTTGTAATTGTAGTTACAGACAGTTTATGTTAGTACCGGATTTAGTTCTAGGAGAATCATAGGGTGGTTGTTGGTTGGTTGTTGTTGGTGGTGCACGACCCAAGAATCCCTACTGTTGTTGTTGGTGGTGGTGGTTGCATGTGGTTCTGGTTGTTTTTTGTGTCCTAGTGGTGGTGATTGGTTGTGTTGGCATATGTAGTGCCTAGTATGATGGGGGTGATAGTTTGTACTTTGTAGCCCAGATATCCTTGTAACTATTCAATGAGTGCACCCGATTTAGTTCCAAGAGAATAAAAAGTGTGTTGTTGTTGGTAGTGGTGGTGTAGGATGGTTTTGGTGGCTGGTTTATTATCCTTGTCACCAATGGTGGTTGTTTGTAAGGTGTTGGGAGCAGTGGTGGTTGTAGATGTCTTTTGTGGGCTGGTGGTGATGGTTGGTTATGTTGGTGTGCATGGTGCTGGTGGGTGGTTGTGGTTGGTGAGGCGGTGGTGCTAGGCTGTTAGCCCAGCCATATCCTTGTAACTTGTCAATCCTTGTACCAGATTTAATTTTAAAATTTTGTATTTTTGTTGTCTCTGGTGGTGTAAGGTTTGTCTTGGTGGTTGGTGTGGTGGTGGTGGCCAACCATCCTTGTGTCGTCGTCGTGGTGGTTGTTTGTGAGGTTTTGGTGTTTGTGGTGGGTAAGGATGGATGTTTGTGTTGGTGGTGCTGGTTGTTTCTGGTGGGATGGTGGTGATAGCCAACTATACTTTTAATTGGTCACTTTTGTTTTCTTTTCCTTGACTCCATTGTTGTATTAGTTATGTTATGTGTTCTCTAAAAAGTTAATAACGGTAAGAAACGTTGGTGTGAGTAGAAGTTGAAGTTAAGGTCGTTATTTTGGGGAAATCAAGTATGAGTAAATGTGTAAACGTGTAATTGTATTTTCTGGTGATGTATTTTTCAGGCGGAACTCCCCTGTCCTGTGCAGCTATGAATGGACGTATGGCAGCTGTATCATATCTTCGGAGAATCGGTGCCAATCCTGAAATAGCAAATAACAAAAATATTACTCCTTTGCATCATGACGCTATGAATGGTAGCTTATTTTTATACAATTGATCTGTTAGATTTTTTCCTTGAGTGTTTCTCGGACATCTCAGAGTAGTCTAAATGAGGCGCCCGATGCTTTCTTGTGTTACATGACATAAAGGCTGCATAATCATGTTAGAATTCTTTGGTATTAGTAACATAGATGTTTCAGATGATTTTGGCTCTCCCCTGCTATATGCTTCCGCTTACGGCCAAGACGATACAGTCGAGCTTCTTCTGAATCAGTACAAAGCCAACGTGAGTAGCATTTATTCTTATCTGTCGTACTATTTATCCTCTTTTTTCCTTCTAAACAAGGGGTCACTAAGTCTGCTACCTTCCATTTTCTCTTTGCAGCCTAATTTGATCTTCAACGAGGTGAAAACTCCACTCCAGGCGTCCATTCATTGCGGATCTTGGGAAATCGTGGAGCATTTACTCAAGGTTGAAAACTTCCTTTACATTCTTGTCGGGCTTTTTCTGTTTAGACTTGTTTGTGTGATCCAAACTCGTAGTTTGTAATTTATATAACCTGTTCCTTTATATCTATTTGCATCTGTGTAGGCAGGTGCTGATCCAAATGGTGGACCAGATGGATTAAAAGCTCTGCCATTTGCAGTTGAACGGGGGGAAACAGAAATCATCAAGTTGTTGGTTGATGCTGGTGCAGATACAAACGCTACGAATATTGTAAGCGTTGGGGTTCAGAGCCATCTACTTGCTAATCTTGCGGAAACATATTAGCTAACAAGAAACACTTGATCTCTCGGATTGCTCCATGAACCTCACTATGATCTAGGATAACAAGAATAGCAATAAAACCACGCAGATGCAAGCCATAAACAAAGCAACAAGAATTAAAGTACTCATGGATTTAACGTGGTTCAACAATATACACAATGTGTGTAATATTGTCTACATCCACCAAACGGCTACGACCTCTTTATTGATTATAGAATTACCACTGAGAATTACACAACTGATTGACTAAATCAATCCATCGACTCACTACAATGTGACCGAACACAAGAACTCTCACAAGAACCCTATAAGATCCAAAGTAGCGTCTTCGCCCATAAGAGATAACGTTTACCACATTATCTACCACAACGAGATGATCTTCTCTGCACACCCTGATATAGATTACCATGGACGCCTTTAGCTCAACACCAATATTCTAATCCAGCACCACCAAGATGATCTTCTCCTCAACAAGACGTCTTACCAACATCTCCATATGAATACTCCATAACGACATATATTCCATCATCGATAAGCATTCCATAAGCACCATAATGGTGTACTCCTTCCACCATTAGGTATCTCACATAACCACCTCAATAGGTGGGATGAATCCCTCACATATCTACGAGATTTACATTGAGGATTCCATGACTAAAACACTTAGCCTAGACCTTCTTATATAGGAGTCACAAACTTGATTCCCAAGTCTTGGCTTCCTTGGATTAGGAAACCGACTCATACTAGGAAACCATGGTCAATTTAGGTATCCTATCTTAATATGGTAACTAACTCAAACTAAGAATTTAACCTAAACTAGGAAACCACCGTTTCCCTACAATTCTCCACCTCGGATCATGCATTCATGCATGAGACGATTAACTGTTATCCCTCCGTCTTCTGAACATCAATTGCACCATCACTGGTTGCCTACATATCCTCAATAGGAATCAAACCGAAAATGTAGTTCACCCAAATTATTCCGTAGAACCTCCACCAGAAGAGAGCAAACCAAACTTGAATTTCACCAACTCAGACTTAACAATCCAACCTACTGGTGATCGTACGAATCTCCACAACGGTGAAAAATCTGACCATCTCAACAAATCAACATCATATGATCATCCGTCATGCAACATCTTGAGAAAATACACATTACTCCTTTATGTTCACAACTCCACATTGATTGGCATCATTCTAGGTGTATTGCATGCCAACTCAATCAGACCATATAACATTATTATCCATATGCTTCCATCGAACTTAGTTACGGTCATTATGCGCCCTTGAGCCTTCGCCACCTCTGAACTTGCTCCATACTACGAACAAAGCTCCGTCTTGGCTTTCCTTGCTCCACCTGAGTCAATGTTCCGCTCTTCTAAGCCACTAACTCCAAGTTACGCACCACATCCGTTAGGGTTGATATCCATAACTACTCGATAAACAAATGAAACTACCACAGTAGCCTCCATGCGTCTGCCTAAGTATTACCTTAGCAGAACCATAGTATCCATCTTCGTCTCTAAACTCCAGCCGAGTCAATTGCTTACTTAAACAATTGATCACATACTTGCTCTTTTCCATGAGCATGTCCTCCAAAGCGAGTTAACGAGAAACCTTGCGTTAGTCTTTCATAAACCAACCTTCATGTTAGCTTCCAAGAAACTAACCATCTTGTATGTACCAGAGCATATTGAGCATGACTCTAACTGCGCACCAAATACAACCAATAGATGGATCATTGCCACTGCGTACCAATCTCGAGTTCATCTCTTATGAATCTTGATTTACGAGCCTATCTCCGATTGGATCATGATTCTACAACCATATTTCCTCAATTGAGTTTTACTCTTTCAAAAAGCTCATCATATCTTCGACTAATGCATACATACCAAACACGTGTATAGCTTCACAAAGACTTCGGCAGCTGAAACACCAATCATCTTCACCACTTCAACAACCTCTACGGGTTTTGAAAACAATGTCCTTTTTACGGGATTTAACATAATTGCCAAGATAGTCTTTTATCAATTTCTTAGCAAGCATGTAGTTTCGACTTCGGGACAGTCAAACCAAAACATAGTAAGACTTGGATAACACTGTGTCTAATGTCGAAGAATTCATTGTTACCGTTGTAACGATACATAAAGTCACACATTCTGCCTTGTACATATCCCTTTCCCAATCTTGCTCCAAACGTACACCAACGTTTCGAAATATGATAATCCGTCCTTCACACAAAGACCCAATCACACACAGCCATAATCTGAAACCTTTGGTAACTTCCTCAATCTCTAAGAAATTCAATACGCTGTTGTGTTTATCTTCTCAAACAATGTAGAGAAAATAACTTGACGGAAACTATATCGTTGTTGAACCAAATTTCTCAAAAGAAATCTTTACCTTCATCTCTACAGGCTCTGTCACTATTGAAATTAATTTCAATAACTGTAGCAGACGATCAAACCCCCGAATATTATCATTGCTATAATGTAGCTCTCTCCAACAGAAACTCTCACACCGATCATCAGGAAATCAAATAGCCAATGGATAATAAAGGTTGACGGAAAAACACGCCGAAATTGTAGCCCTGTCAAAGTCATGCACCGTATTTTCTCCTAAGTAATATGCTCTAGCTCGTAGCCATACCACCATACACATTGTAGTATTGTATCTTTATTTTTTAAACTCTTGAAGTGTCCAAGCGATACCTTTTTAATTCCTCACAACGGGTCTTCACCAAAGTAGGAACGTATCCGCAACAAAAATAGACCAACCTGTTTCTCACAACGGTCTTGCACTTCAACTAGCCACAATCGACTTCAAATGGTGTATAACAAAACAAATCTTCGACAGAACGTCATCTAGCTTCTACATCGGTAACAGTACGAGAGAAACTCCAGAAAACAATGTTTTACCCGACACAATGCCATACTCAACACAGACAAACAAACCCTACAAAACTGTGTTGACAAATTGTTTCTTATACAATAATAAGAAACCATAGCTCCACCACAAACAATATCACATCTCATCCAACGATTAATGTCTTGTAACTATTTGTGGCCACGTGCTTCAAATACTCAGACTGAAAATCAAACTCTTCACTTCTGGAACATATCAAATCCTGGCCAACGGTTAATACTTCCAAAACGAAACCTACTACGAGATTTTCCCCAAATCCTTATTGTAACAATCAACTAAGGAAGAACGAGTATGAATTCATCTTCACATTCTTCAACTTAATGTTAAAGAAAATCAACAACATGATCTAATTGATGACGATTGATAACCAAACTATTGTTTTCGTTGGTTCGGAACAATAATGAGACTTTGACATGCTAATATTACATCTTCACTTCCACCAACATACAAAACAAAAAAATTGTATCTCGACTACGAAATTCTTGCCTTCTTGTGTCTTTCCAAGCAAACACCAATTAATTGAAAAAACAATCTACGAAGGTCTTTCAGACAGTTCACAAGAATATGGTACGAAGTATAGAGAATAAATAAACTTACTTGAATCCATGCATAGGGTTTATGCTCCAATAAGTGTCCATATCAAATCTCCAATGTAGAGCACCAAAACATCAAGACCATACATCTTGACCACGTCGAATGAAGATCACCTGATATAATCTCATTCCTTCAGAAGTACGCTTTACTTTGCTTTGTTCCCAAAACTGATGAAACCAAATCCTACACATACTTGATAACATCAAACTCTGCATCTTCGGAAGCAATAACATCAAATCCTCACATACTTGATGAAACCAAATCCTTTGTCTTCAAATTTTTCTGTTGATCTAGAAAACCCAAAAAAACTTCTCTCTTCAAACCTTTTATCCAGCCTAATGCTCTGATACCAATTGTTGGGGCAATTGGTATCTAACCTAAAGCTCTGATACCAATTATTGGGGTTCAGAGCCATCTACTTGCTAATCTTGCGGAAACATATTAGCTAACAAGAAACACTTGATCTCTCGGATTTCTCCATGAACCTCACTACGATCTAGGATAAGAAGAATAGAAAGAGAACCACACAGATGCAAGCCATAAAAAAAGCAACGAGAAGTAAAGTACTCACGGATTTAACGTGGTTCAACAATATACACAATGTGTGTAATATTGTCTACATCCATCAAACGGCTACGACCTCTTTATTCATTATAGAATTACCACTGAGAATTACACAACTGATTGACTAAATCAATCCATCGACTCACTACAACGTGACCAAACACAAGAACTCTCACAAGCACCCTATAAGATCCAAAGTAGCGTCTTCACCCATACGAGATAACATTTACCACATTATCTACCAGAACGAGATGATCTTCTCTGCACACCCTGATATAGATTACGATGGACGCCTTTAGCTCAACGCCAATAATCTAATCCAGCACCACCAAGATGATCTTCTCCTCAACAAGACGTCTTACCAACATCTCCATATGAAAACTCCATAACGACATATCTTCCATCATCGATAAGCATTCCATAAGCACCATAATGGTGTACTCCTTCCACCATTAGGTATCTCACATAACCACCTCAATAGGTGGGATGAATCTCTCACATCTCTACGAGATTTACATTGAGGATTTCATGACTAAAACACTTAGCCTAGACCTCCTTATATAGGAGTCACAATCTTGGTTCCTAAGTCTTGGCTTCCTTGGATTAGGAAACCGACTCATACTAGGAAACCATGGTCAATTTAGATATCCCATCTTAATATGGTAATTAACTCAAACTAAGAATTTAACCTAAATTAGGAAACCACCGTTTCCCTACAGTAAGTTAACTGTATTTTGGATCTGTGTTTGACTTAAATGAGCATTTATGTGTTCGATTTTAGAAAGCCCATAAACTGGGACGATACTCTTATCTACTGCATCCCGTGAGATTAATCATGGCGCATTTATTTCCGTCTATGGTCGTCCAGCTTATGAAAATCAACTATTCTTTCCATGTTACAGTACGGACTAAAGCCAGTAGAAGAAGCAGCTTTAGTGGTGATCGTCAAGGTGTTAAGATTCTTTTTCCTGTAACATCTCCTATTCCATCATATGTCGACTGGAGCATTGATGGAGTAATGAAGCATGTAAAGTCTGAAAAGTTCACAGAAAAGGTAAATGTAATTTGTATCTTATTTTTTTTGACCCAACACCAAAATGTAAATCGACTATTAGTAGCTCCTTAATTTGTATTTTAGCATTCACTAATGTCTTGTTATATTTAACAGAAAAGTAGAATTATTGTAATAGATCTTCACTTTCGACAGATGATGATTCATAAAGTGAAGGGGATTTTTCCTGAGTCAAAATCAAGGGGCACGAGTGCATTCCGGAGGAAGGAGTACCGGCTGGCAGCATACTGGTACACGCTGGTACGTTTTCTTTAACTGAGGACGTAAACGTGATTTAACTGAAGATTGAAACATGAACACATTCCACTTCCTGCGCATTAATTCTGAAGCATATATGTTGTGAACCAAGTTTCGAGATTCTTGGTTTGTTCCATTCAAACTGTCTTTCTTTTTCGAATGATGTGTTCATTGCTTAATCGATTTGTTTTATAGGCTCTCGAAATTGATCCAAGTGATGCAGCTGTATTATCCAACAAGAATTTGTGCTATGTCCATTTGAATAATGGAAAAAATGCCTTAGATGATGCTACTGAATGTGTGCTGGCAAAGCCAAACTGGCCAAAGGCTCATTATAGGAAAGGAGTAGCACTTAAACTACTCAATGTATGTATCTCGTTAATTTTCTTCTTGTCATTTTTTTTTGGATGTCCATTTTCAATAATTGTTGCTGCAATAATTTTGCTACAGAGGCTTGATGAGGCAGCTGAATCCTTTTCCAAGGGTTTGAAGTTGGATCCTGAAAACAAAGAGCTTGAAGCTGCATTCAGGTAAGACACCATTGTATCATGTTGCAAAACATTACTGCATCGGTTGTGCGTATAATTGTGTTCCATGCTCTTCTTTCTTACAGGGAGGTTTCTTTGGCGAGGTTGAAGTCTGTCAGTATTGACTAATCTGCAAGGTGATTTAGTATTATCCACTTTAAATGTAAAGGTCAAGTAGTCAGATACTTACATATATCAAGACCTTTTTGTTTGGTGAAAGTTCTCTAATTAAAAGCTAGGAACTTGCAAACAATCTCTCGAAAGTCCCCGTAAAGTTTCTCTTGTCTCTTGTTTGAGAGTGCTAGTTTTTTTTTAATCTTCTTGTCAAATTTCTCCCCAAATCTAGATTATTGTTATCTCTCATTCATCCCCATATGTTGCTGTAAACATGAGAATTTGACAGCATGGGTGTGTTCGTAGTAAAGAGATGTTGTTGTATAGTAAAGCTCATATTGTAAGGAGGTTGTCCACTTGAGGTCAACACTAAGCCAACTCTTCCTATAAAAGGAGGTTTCTCAAGAGGAAAAAGGGTAGAGCTAGTAGAATATCCTAGAAGAGAGAGAAAGAGTTCTCCAGATAATTGTATTGTGTATTGGGATTAGTCTCCACATTACCCTATAATAATATTTGGGTGTTTACATTTGGCGACTTCACTGGGGACTAATCTTCAGTACCAATATCGGCTCCTACCTATCCCGGAAAATATCTAGCCACTCCTACCCCGGCTTCCATCTTCACCCCATTTATACCCGGGGTCATCAAACGAATTAGCAACAATCACCACCACTGAAAATCCATTCCATCGTCATAACCATCACTCCACTGTCACCCACGGACACAACTACTTCAATTTGATAACATCCCCCGGGTGAGGAAACACCGAAAGCATCACATAGCACCATTGTCACCCGAAGTTCCCTCCCTTCTTTAACTTATCACCAACTCCTCATCTGAAGTCCATCTTTGGCAGCTCTGTCATTATCTCCTCTCTCAACTACCACCAACGTAACCAACACCAGCAGCGCCAATAACCCTATCGTTTTTCTTTCTTCTTCGTTAAAAATCACAGAAACTCCAACCCCTTTTACATCGTCCCGGAATCAAATCAGTTCTTCAGGATTTCAATTGAATCCTTAAACCCAACCCCGATCTCGGTTACACTCTAACCTAACTTTACATCAAAATCAATTTGATAGGAAGATTTCTTTCATTATTCTGCTACCTTATCCAAAACCTCCATGCCCTGCACCACCACCCCTACCACAAGCAAGAAAAAGAAAGAGAAGCTGCGGTTTCTAGCCTTGGTCCAGCAGTTAAAGGCCGAAATAGTGAGGAGTTTCCGCGGTCCACACCAAATCATCATCCCATCGTCATCTGAAGAAACCACTAGTTTGGACCATCCACTGCCGGAATCAATAAAGTCATCACCAACATCAAATCCGAAGATTCAATCAGCAAAAACAATTATAAAAATAAGTTTCATCGTTCCTCAAACTCTCAATCAAACTGTAACTATTAATTAATCGTTTTCAATGACAAAGGGTTTTATAAATTAAACTGAATATTAATTATGATTTGAAATCATCACTTGCAATCACCAAATCGTTCTGCTAATTTATCACCTTTTGTTGCTTTAGTAGACATCGTTTAGTCCTGATTGGGAAGACAAGATCCGGGGAAGTGATGTTCACAAGAAAGCTCAATCGTCAACAATTATGATAAAGCTTCAGTTCATGGCACCGGTGGAACCTCTGTAAATGACGAAGGAGTTGTGTACTTAAAAGGAAGAATTTTCCAACATCTTTATCAACACGATAATTGCGAACTCAATTGCCGGAATGGCGTCTCCATGGATAAACCTGCGGAAAAGAAGATCCGAAGAGTCGTGGCTGGCTAAACCCCGAACCCCGATTACAACTATCAACACTCAAAGTCTGCACCTACCATCAAAGCATCGCTCCACTGCCATCCAGGGACGCCACTACTAACACAGCTTCGGATTTGTGTTAGGACATTTGACTTTAATTGAGCAGAGAAAAATTGAAGAGGTGATGAATAGCCGAAGCCATGAAGAGTCGTTGTTGCCGTGCACAACAAACTGAGGTTTCAACCGATGCCACCATCAACATCTCATTGGAAACCTGACATCCGACATGAATAATTTCAAGACCTCAAGAAAAGTACACACAACAGACAACACTCATTGCCAATGAAGAGAGAATCTGTGAAAGACAAACTGATGACATCAACTCATTGTCCAATACTACCCCGACTGACAACACACAAAAAGCAAAGTTAAGTATTCGATGCCTAATCATGACATCTTATAGTATGTTCCGACAATTAACACACAAATACGATTTCTAAAAAAAAAAATGAAAATGAATGAAATAAAAAAAAAATAAAAAAACATGAAAATGTAAATCTGGCGAACAATTAATGACATGCATGTTTATTTAAAAAAAATTCATAATTTTAAATCATTAGATATGAATGGATTTTAGCCATAATGTTGACTGTAAAATTTAGCAGTTGCATCTCCTTATTTTCTTCATTTTGTCGATTCGTTACAGTGATTATTAAGAAGTGGAAAGATTTTAATCCTCTAATACTTTAATGACCCTAACTCGTCAATTAAAAACCCACTTGAACCATTTCGAAAAAAATTGAGCACGAAATTTTGGCCTGATTTCGGGATTTTACCCTACGAACAAAATCAAACAAAAGTTTTCAACGACTTATGTCGTGTTTTAATCAACTTAGTTGAATCTTTTCTCGAATATTCACTGAATTGATTTGCTATTGCAGTGATCATGGAAATGGTGTAGCTAATAACAGCCGAAGGAGAAATTCACAACTGATTTTCTTTGCCCCTATACGGGTTGTATCTCTAGTCTTCACCATCGGGTTCTATCTCCAATCAGTTCAATTGGGTCTCATCAATGCAACTTCGGAGGAGGTCATCTCGAGACAAATTTCCGTAATCCCCTGTTTCTACCATTTCCGGGGTCAACGGCGTTGCTAAGATGTCAACAGCGGAATCAACTTTGTAGAATCAAGCATCGACAAGACCTCAATTCATCCCATAACAACACCTCCAGAAAGCGTCATCGAAGTGTATGGAGAGGAACTGGCGTGAAACATATACATGGCGATAAAAGGCACCATCGACTGAACCCAGAGATGCATCAAAATCATTAGCACCCGAGGACAGTAATGGATACTAATAGATAGTTATCTTACTCAGATCTTCTATTTGATAGCAGCCACGGGTTACAAAATACCGAAGACACCACAAAACGCCTTCAACCAAATGGCACTCCACCACAGTCTCCCATATCTCGCCGCCTTATTATCCGAAGCTTTTATCCATCATCGACCTGATCCTTCACCCGCTACCACCATCAAAGCTTCATCGGCAGTTCCACATGCAGTAGTAAATTCCGAAGGCATAATTTGTATTGAATGAAAGGAAAATTTGATGGGATCCACTGCCAACGAAACCTCCCTACAATTTCCTCAAAAAAAAAGTGGACGCCACTACTGGTACAGATTTGGACCCTTGTTAGGACATTCAACTTCGATTGAATAGAGAAGAACCGAAGAGGTAATAAATAGCCGGGGTAGTGAAGAGAAGATAATGCCATGCACCACAACTGTTTGTAACAAGCTCACAGGGAAGAGCCTCTCAAACGTTCAACCATCTTCTACCATCAATGCAAACTAGAGTTCGGCTATTACTCAAGACGGAGTCCTAAAAGAAATTGGTTCCATCTTCATCTATCAAACGCAGCCAGTGCATCTCCCCACCCTCTCCCACCTTCAACTGATCCGGAAGAGTTGATTAACATATTTATCAATATCATGGCCGCGGACTCAATTACTGAAATGGAGTTTCCGTTGTTGCTTATATTTGATTCGTTTTCTCTGTAAGACTTGAAGTTGCTAATGAAAGACTAAAGAGAGGAAGGAAATGAGATGGCAGAAGACAAAGCCCATGGTCTATGATCCTCATGACACCACCATATCGACTTTAAGCAAAGAAAGTCAACATCCATCGACAAGATCCCACTCAAAAGCATGCCAACGTGTTTAATTCCAGGTGTTCCTAGAAGGCTAGAACTGCATCGATCCGCAATCAGCAAGATTGTCTTCACAAGTCGCGACAACATGAGTAACCAGAGAGGCAGACTTAATTGCATTACTTCTAAGGCATGTCCCCATATCTCTTTATTCACGAAGTAGTTAACTCAGTAAACATCATACAATGACATGGCACTTTAAAAGGATTCATCCTTTCGTCTTAATCTCTTTACCCCATCTGTAAGTGCGTAGTGCAATCAACAAACGCATAATCTTATTCTTTACCCCTTCTGAAAGGGTGTAATGCAATCAACAAAGGGTGTAATGCAATCAACAAACGCATAATCTTATTCTTACCCCTTATGAAAGGAAAACATCCACCATTTCCCTTTGTTTTTGAATAAAACAATGCCATTTCTAATTAATCTAAGTCTTCTTCTACTTCAGCACACTCTAACTCGTCAATTAAATTGACGCAACCACATATCCGGAACAAACTCTATACAAAAGGCACTGGGATCAGACCCCGGATACGCCGACTGAGAGCTTTTCCTACATAGTCTAAACCCATACGAGGAGAACTACTTCTTTCCTCTCCCTACTTTTACAGAATCACTCTTGGTGACATCGGACACTCCATAACCCCCCTAAACGGAGCATGATCGACATGTCAAGTAACTTGTATAAGACACCCGATGTCAGCATTAGGCCAACTCAATGGACTTCTTCCCAAGAATCCATATAATACCAAGAGAGCAACCCCGACACAAACATACACACACACAAAACTCCAGCTCACCACAACAATTTGAAACAAAAGGGGGGAGAGAATACATGGAACAAAATACGAAATTAAATGATGACACCCACAATGCCAATGATAAGGCAATACATGAGACATCAACACCGGAGACAAAATCAGTCACCTCTTACATCTGAAACAAGAAAATAAGACATCAATAAGACCATTAAGGCAATAAGCGGAGCTCCTCCCGAGCCTGTGCCAAAGCAGCACTAACTGTGTCCTTACCCCGGAGAGCCGAAAGCAATCGGAAAAATGATATCAGACGATGCCTCTCGTAATAGCAGAGGTATGTGAAGAAAAGGGGGAGGGTAACAAAAGAACCTTCATCCCGAGGCTCATCTAGCAAACGACGCGCCATCACACAATCATCATTGATGTCTAGCAGGAGCTGATAAATACGACCGAGTGTTTCCGGGGAAGCTTTTGTTTTGAAGGGCCATTTCATGAGTCCTCGATCGTTCCTTCCACTCAGCCCAAAGACGAGCACGCACAACCTGACGATGAGTCACTAAAAACTCCACCTTTTCTCGAACTAATAACGAACGGCGAACCTCTTTCGAATCATCTCTGATCACAAGACCCTGGACTGACCCTAGAAACACCAAAAGACCATCTCGAGGACGCGATATCACATTCATAGGAAATATCGAGAGAGGAAAGACACGCAGAGACAACAGATCCCCACACTGAAGCACGAGTCTTAAAGTAGAGGAGAAGGGGAAGAAAAGATTCTAACAAGACAACACAAAACCGGAACTATGATAGGGTCAGCCGATATGGACCCAAATCCGAGATAAGAGAGGGACCCTTGGGTAGTGCTCGGGGTTATGACTAACAGGGGCTACCAAGAAAAAAGAGAATATAAAGGCAAGCTCGAAGCCTCAACTAAGTAGGGGGCTCCCGGAAGGAAATGACGACTAAAGGACGCGCACTCAATTTAAGCTATGACTGATTACCAAGTCTGCAAGCCTCGACAAAACAGTCAGGGGGCTAAGAATGGGGGCTCCGGCTGATGTATATCTGAATTCACCATCAACAATGAAGTCAAGAAGACGAAGCTCCGAGAAGATCAAGGAAATCAAAGACTTGAAGAGAAGAGAACTTCAACAAAGTAACTTTACACGGACTCTCCGCGTTGTATTCTTTTCCCTTCGTCAAGGTTTTGTCTCGCTGGGTTTTCCTTGACAAGGTTTTAATGAGGCAACGTATGCGGGTCCAAGCACTGTCAAATATCATACCAAAGAAATGCAGCAATTCCGAAGACGCTTCAATCAGCCGATGCAGATCCAATTCCGAGGTCACGAATAACAGGGGGCTTCGGCGAAGACGAAAGGCAAACCCGGGTTTGCAACCAACAAGGGGCTCCACGGAAAAGAGGACAATCAAGAAACATGTCTTGAATACAAGCTATGACTGATTGCCAAGTCTGTAAGCCTCGACAACACAGTCAGGGGGCTAATGTAAACATGGGAATTTGACAGCATGGATGTGCCCGTAGTAAAGAGATGTTGTTGTATAGTAAAGCTCATATTGTAAGGAGGTTGTCCACTTGAGGTCAACACTAAGCCAACTCTTCCTATAAAAGGAGGTTTCCCAAGAAGAAAGAGGGTAGAGCTAGTAGAATATCCTAAGAGCATCTCCAATGCTAGGGGTGAAGGTCTTAAAAAGACAAGACACCTAGGATTTAGCACTTTTCTAACCAAGAATTTATCTCCAATGCCAAGGTCAATGTAAGGTAAAAGTATGACATGGATGCCATCTCATAAGAAAGGGTAAAGGAGAAAGTCATATCTTTACCTTCTCCATGACCCAAGGTCTTTTGACACATAATCAATTCTTTATTCCAAAATTAATTTGTCTCTAAGTTCTAGGGTAGTAATATCTTGGCATTGGAGATGAAATTTGAGGTAGAAAGTATAACTTTCATTTTTTTTAGCCACATAGTAATGACCCACAACAAAAAGGTATTAATAGGACCTCCACCTAGGATTACCTTCACCCCTAGCATTGGAGATGCTCTAAAAGAAAGAGAAAGAATTCTCCAGATAATTATAGTGTGTATTGGGATTAGTCTCCACATTACCCTATAATAATATTTGGGTGTTTACGATTGCCCTTGTTAAATCACCTTAAATTACCTCTTCAAACTTTGTCATTTGACCTAGAATATGAAAGCTTTTACGAAGTTTTGAAACTAGCACTAAAACCAAATAATGAATTGGATGAGTTAAATGGTATCATCCTCCTTTTCTTGCCACTGTGATCTATACACACGAGACTGCTGGATGTATATTCACGGCTAATGTCATCATACTGATGTTCGGTATCCATAAAACCTGCTGATGAATTATTATCTTCATACCTTTGGGAATGTTATGATATCACCTGGAGTTACACATGAAATTCGCTTCTCCGTTGAATAGGTTTTTTTTTAAAAAAAACCCTAACTCAAAGAACAGATTCCTCCATTGCCTCTTATGAGGAATCGACTTAAGTTACCAGTTCAGGTTCTGGTTATTGTGGTATCCAAACTAGAACCTAAGCTGCTTGGTATACCCCAAATTATTTTTGCAATGGAGAAGGCTAAATTGCTAGGGATTATTTTGCATTAATTAGCAATGGGCGTTAAATTTGTGGAATAAATATGATGAAGAAAATAGTTGCAAATTTTCATCCCAGAAGTTGACGACCCTTAAAGATCCAAGTTCTTTACAGAAAAACTACTGACTACTAGTATTAGCTGCTTCACCTCACTCAAAGATTCTAACTAAGAATAGAACAAACTAAAAGAACATCAAAAGAAAAAAAGGTGCCAATTGGCATCAATACCATCATCATATAAAAGAATTAGGAAAAGAGTTGAACTTGAACACAACTTGAAGAGGCTCTTGGAATACTCGGTATTTCTACTGTAAGCTCTTGTTTGCTTTTTGGGTTAGAAAGGCAAGCTGCACCTTTAGCTCCATATGAGATAATCATTGTTTGTAAAAGTTTTGCATTCTTCAAAATCAGTTTCACCCACCTCATCTCCCTCGGCTTCCCAATAAATTGCCGAAAGCAAACGGATTTAAGATTATGAAATAAACATCGGGTATGAACCATATTTACCTTCCAACCATTGTATTCAGGGTAACACGGAGTAATCAACTGAATTAGAATTAAAAGAAAAAAAGGTTGTCATATATCAGAAGAACAATAACTGCAAATACATTAATGGTTAGAAGTAACTTGCACTTACATTATCAAATTTGAGGGATTCCAAATTTGGTGTTGCTTTGAGTACAGCAATTAATAGGTCATCAAAGTCTACTTCCTCGGTTATGGTCAACTGTTTGACATTACGAAATGTTGGCAAGTTGTTTAACCGATCATCTGCAAATAAGAGGAGGTATTTTTCCACCAAGGCAATAGCAAAAAATCAATCAGTTGCATGGAGTTAAATGAAATAAGAAAGAAAAAGAAACGTAAACTACTCCAGAGATAACAACAACAAAGAATACCTGTAGTGTTTCGCTGGAAACAGATAGACGTTTTACACATGTAAGCACTCGAAGAAATCTACTTATAGTTTTAGCATCACCAATCCTTTGCTCCCTTGTTGGAACATAATAATCGCCAAACAAAACTGCAACCTCTGCTTCAACTAGTGTTGGAGTAAACAAGATGAATTCCTTTGGAATACTACTCCGACAAGGTAGAGACACGAGACTAGGCGCATGAATCTTGAGAGAGCATTCTCGTAAACAATCATCCTGTTCGTAAGAACTTCTGAATTTCAAGAACTTCAATGTAGGAATGGAAATACAGAAAATGCTCACGCGAAAAATGCAGTCTTTCAGATTCAAATCTTCAAGCACTGGGCAACTGGAAAAGAGCTGCTCTTTCAAGCATTCATCGGTGAATTCGAAATTACAAAGCTTAGGCGTTTGAGCCTCGAAAAGAGATGTACTTGGGAAGACAGATATTTGGGTGTACATTTAGCTTCGAAGTAACTAGTGATTTGCAAGTAAAACGACAACCAGGAATAGAACTCGGGAGCTGTTGGTATAACAAAAGACTGATCTCTTCAACGACATTATGTTTTATGATGGCTGAGATCCAATAATTAATCTTACTAGACTTAATCTGATCCGAGCTCCAATACCAGTGGAGAGAGAACTTCTTTATATTTGAGAGATCATCATGAAGAAGCATGGTTCGATCAACAAAATCTATAAATTTAATGGTCTCTGAAGAAAGGAAGACTTGAGGATCAAAGGGGGAGACTCGAAAATCAAGTATAGGGATAGACGTCCAGATGTGACTCCATCGTTTAGATAATAAGCTAGTACGAGCGACACACTTGAAATTATAAAGAAAGGATAAGATGTGATATATAAGCGAGTCAGGTAACGAACTTATCCTATCTTCTTCTTCTGCCTTATTTGTGTTGGTATGTCCCTTCAGCATCTTCCCATTTATCAAATCCATTATATTAAAAACAGCATAGATTCCCCCAGAAAAAAACTGAAAATGAGAGAAAAAAATCACAATAAGAAAGAAAAAAAAATAATTTCTTCCCTCAATTGGTTAGTAATCATCTCAATCTTACCGCGATAAAATGATAATATTCAAATTTGCCAACTAGAAATCCTAGGTTTAGAAAATAACTATTGGTTAGATAAAATCATACAAGTAAGAACCATATTTCATCCTGATTTAGATTCTAAAATACTTTATTTGTGTTAACGATGTTGAATCTAATCAAGATGTTAAGTTATTTCTAAAATGATGATATTTCCCATTCATTTGAACTAATTTGGGATAAAATCAACCGAGGTTTATAGACAATAATACTTAAATCACATGAAGAACATCATCAATTATTAAGGTTTTTGTTGGAAAGAAAACATAAAAGACTGAAACTAAAGTATAAATTAATTGAATTAAAAGATAGATCAATGTACCTCTGAATCTTCTTCAAGATAGCATCAATTGCATTTTGTGAGAAATAATGGAGACAAGAAGGATTCCAGTGAAGAAGAAATTGGAAAGGAGAAGCGGCGGGAAGCTAGTGAACCAGGTCAGAACAAAATCGTTTTGATTTTTTGATAGATTTTTCTTTTCTTTCCTTTTCAATTTCTCTTTTGGCGTACTCCTAACGGAGGTGAGGGATTAGTACTCAATCGCTAGCCACGTAATCTTATCTTATATGGCTGCTAAGAGCATTTTCAATTCTAGGGATGAAGATAATTTTAGGTGGAGGTCCTATTAATACCTTTTTGTTGTGGGTCATTCCTATGGCTAATAAAAATGAAAGTTACACTTTCTACCTAAAACTTCATCTCCAATATCAAGATATTACTACCCTACAACTTAGAGACAAATTAATTTTTGGAATTAAGAATTGATTATGTGTCAACAGACCTTGGGTCATGGGGAAGGTAAAGATATGCCTTTCTCCTTTACCCTTTCTTATGAGATGGCATCCATGTCATGCTTTTACCTTTACCTTGACCTTGGCATTGGAGATAAATTCTTGGTTAGAAAAATGTTAAATCCTAGGTGTCATGTCTTTTTAAGACCTTCACCCCTAGCATTGGAGATGCTCTAATAGCGGGTGCTTTTTTTTTTGAAGATAAGATTTATATTACTAGGCCAAGCATTAATCTGCCAATTCAGGCTCTTTAAAGACTAACTCATGGTGAGTTGCTCGTCCGATGGCTGAATTTGTTGGATTAATCCTGACAGGACAAGATACATTGGTAGAGTCATTAAAGTTACAAACTTCATATGTTTTGACAGTGTCAAAAGCAATTGCAGGAAATAAAAAGCTAGGAGCTTGATAGCGAGTGCTTGGGGTGTTACTCTCTTCAAAGTTATTTTTTACTATGGGAAAGCATCAATGACAAGACTTTTTTCTTCTTTTTTGAGACGGATAGATTAATGTCGAAGCAAAACATATACAGAATTGACTAATCTTTTAATTCAAGCTCGCTTGAGATCGGCTTCATATGAGATGTCAGTTAAATTAGTTTCCTCTGACCTTGTAACAACATTGTTATTTACATACGGGTCTGTGCCTTCAGTTTGGTTATTGCCAACAGTTGAGAGGGATCATTAGCCTTTTTGAAGGCCTTTATCTATAAAAAAAAAAACATTGTTATTTAGACTAGATATATTTGCACTTTGATGATGTCAAAGGTTATACCAGGATATAGAAATACTGGTGATGTTTCATACCAACAAACTGAGTGAACAGTAGATCTTCCCTTTTTTTCCAATAAATCTGCTATCTCATTAGCCTTTATGTCAATGAACTGGAAATCCAAAAGAGAGACTAAATTGTTTGTCAAACTTCTAGCTTCATCCAATATTTCCTTGTTGTGCCACTGCACTGAATTCTCTTGACCTGTAGATATAGTATAGCAGGTAAGTTATCCCTTTCAATAACCAGGTTTATAATGATTTTTGATTTGGCCTATTTGACTACCTGTAACAGAGTTACAACTTTTGCTTCCTCTCTGCTGCGCATTTGAAGCTTTCCATTTCTGCTCCTCCAAATATTCTTGCCCAGTTGCGTAAAATAATTTCAAAACCCACGTTAGTAACTCTAGATATCCATGAAGCATCACAATTTATTTTGGATGTATGAAGGCTAGGTAGTTTCCATAATATGTCTCTGCAAGGTGTTCTAGATACATTTTGTTGTATTTGGTTGTTCAAGTTTGGGTTCCAATAAGCATAATGGTTTGAAATAGTCATTGCTAGTTGAGAAAGAGATCTTTCTTTGTGTTAGAGCACTGCTCGGTCGAACTCACAAGCGTTGCTATCTCAAGCTTGTTGTCAAGTTTAGTTGCCAAAACTATAACTCTTGATTTCTTGTCTACTTATAGATAAGTCTAGGATTAGGATAGAAAGTGTAGTTGAGCTTTAGGATTCCCGGCGTTCATCGATTAAAAACGGATAACTACTAAGGGGAGCTTGTGGAACTTCATCAACAAAAGGTATGTGGAGACTTGAACTCATATATCACTCAAAAGTCTATCTACTTTATCTCTTATTTGAGACAAAAGTCGTATAACTATATAGACTTCAATTATACACATTTGATATTTCGAGACGAGTTTATCTCGCTTATCTATCTCTCGAAATATGTGTTGGTAAGCTTTCGCTTTAACCAAGTTCATCTTATATTCTTGACGAAAGTTAAAAATATGATCATGTGAAAATCGCCTGGTAACATCTTACATGATTTGTGTAAGACAGTCATTTGATGTAGACTCGGAATGTTTCGTATTGATCATTCGATCACTTGAAAAATTGCTTTGAAGCTAATTGTTTGTGTGAGACAGTTATTGTCGTCTTCCAAGAATGTTTCAATGTTTGAAATGAGAGTTTAGAACAATTGGATATAAGCATAGTATGCGTACTTGCATATATGTAATCCAAGTCCGGGAACCATGGTATGCATATCCGTATGCGTAGTAGTTGGTTTAGTGAAAGTCCGGGAACCTTGTACGCATAGCGGTACATGTACTGGCGTAAAGTTCCGGTCCGGGAATTTGTGCTGAGTTTGGAAGGTATGCGTACCAGTTCGCGTACTGGCGAAACCCAAACTTAGTCCGACCACTAAGGTATGCGTACCCGTTTGCGTACCTAAGTGGATAATGTTCTAAAATCGGTTTGTTCATGAACTAATATATTTATATAATAAGGAATGCAATCTTTTGCAAACCATGGATATAATGTCTATGACTTGATTCGAGTGAATCAAAATCGATTTTGTTTCAGTTGTGTCTTGTATACTTCTATGAGAATATAAAAAATTGAACAACTCTAGACTTAGTTTCATTCGAGTCATTTGCACTAGTTATAATTAAGATAAATATGGTTGATATGAAAGTGTTCATATGGCTAACTTCGGTTAACTATTGTTGAGCCAACAAAAGTGCACATGTTTTAGGTACGGTTGTTCATATCTAAATGAAGTCACTTTTCATTTGTGTGTAATAAGCTAAGTTCGATCTAACAGTTGAAAGATATTATCTTGAGTCTAATCAGGTTTTCATCTTACGGTGAATATTGAATGTTTTTTTACCAAGGTAACATTGATTGCAAACCTTGATTTAAAGATTATATAAAGGAGAACTCTAGAAACTGGGAAACCTAATCCCTACACCTCCTGTGTGATACTAGTTGCGACTAGAGTCGATTCTTCTTTAACCTTAGGTTTTTCCAAAACCCTGTAGGTTAACGACTTGAAGACTTCATTGGGATTGTGAAGCCAGACCCAACTATTTTCCATATAGTTGCGTGTTCTGATTTTGTTGTTTTCTATCGTGATTGAGTACTATCTTCTCTAAGATTTGCTCGAGATTTAATATCCGATAGGCAAGATAAAAAGTAGTCACAAACATCTTCGTCTCATCGTTTGGGATTCCACAATATCTTGTTTCGCTACCATACGATTAAGATTATTATGAGGTGATTGATATCACTAGGTTGTTCTTCGGGAATATAAGGTTGGTGTGTCAATTGGTTCATGTTCACCTTGATTTATCAAAAGACGGAACAAAACTTATAGGTTTATCTGTAGGAGATAGATTTATCTATGCAATAGGCTTTTCTGTGTGAGACAAATTTGTGTATCACGTCTTCGACTTTGGGTCGTAACAAATCTTAGTTGTGGGTGAGATCAGCTAAGGAAATTAAGTGCGTTGAGTCATGTTGGGATTCAGAGAAGTAAGGAGCGCAATTGTACCTTGATCAGTGTAAGATTGGTTAGGGCTCAACTACCTTCCAGTCCGAAGTGGAGTAGGCTAGTGTCTGTAGCGGCTTAATACAATGTGGTATTCAAATCTGGACTAGGTCCCGGGTTTTTTCTGAATTTGCGGTTTCCTCGTTAACAAAATTTCTGGTGTATGTGTTATTTCTTTTCCGCATTATATTTGTTTGTATAATTGAAATATCACACGTTGTGCGTGGTTCAATCAATTAGATAATCCAACCTTTCGTTGTTGATTTAAATTGATTGACACTTGAACGTTGGTCTTTGGTACCGCTCAAGTTGTTTCACATAATAATCAGGCTTGCGGATTTCTATATGTTTGATTTGATGATTACATTGTGAAACAGAGATACAACTCTTGGATATATTTCCATTGATTAAGTCTGACTGTCTAGTTGATTCTCTTGGAATTATATTGGTGTTGTCCATACAGATTGCTAAACTAAATATTGGGTGTGGTTGTTAGACCCCGCTTTTTCACTTTGTCCTCAAAGACTCTGGGACACCTCTATTTCCATATGAACCAGCATTTGATTCAAGCCAAACCCATGGAAACTGAGTTCTCATTGTCTTCCCTCCATTCAATATAATATGCTAGGAAAGAATTGTCATTAACAGAGTTTAAAGATACTCCCTGAAGAGCCATAGGTGGCAGATTCCATACCTCTTTTGCATAGGCACAATAAAAAAACAGATGCCGAGTTGATTCAACATATGTCTGACAAAAAACACATTAATATGCACAATCAATGTTGACTCTAGCTTCTGTCTAGTAGGTCACGCATGTTGCAAGCACTTCCAGATGAAGAGCTTATTCGAGATGTATCCATGCTCCATATAGTCTTCCATAACTTTTTAGTTGTTCTAGAAACTGTAGAGGGAGGGTACCGAGGTTATGTGTACAGAGATTTCTCCGAATATTTTCTATTTTTAGTTAAACACCATCTGATTTTATCTTTTTTAGCACTCCTTCCTTTAGTGTTCATGATTTCAGAAACCAAAGTGAAAAGATGAGGGTACCCAAATACACCAAAATCTTTTATTTGGCAACCTATAAGTCCTCTACCGAATGTGATCGTTTATGGAAAAAGTTGAGGCAATACAACAGATTCGATTCACACTTCTTGCAATCGTCTATGGATACGAGATCGAGACAATACAATAACAAGATTCGGAAAACAAATTAAAAGACACAGCAAGATTTTGTTAACGAGGAAACCGCAAATGCAAAAAAAAAAAACGGGACCTAGTCCAGTTTTGAATACTCTCCGAATTAACCGTTATACAAAATCTAATACCAACTTCATATAGTTGTGTCATGTCCCGGTTATGGGGTGACCACTTGCTAAGGGAAGATAGTATGTTATTTAGTAAATATAGTAGTAGGAGTCATGTGGGTGGCACGTCCCAGTGCAATAGTCCATTTCTCTTTATAAACATTGAACTTCTGTAATTGAAGGTTGTCGAATAGAAAATTGTGTTGTTCTTCCCCTCATTAAAGGTTTTTATCATTTCAATCTTATAGTGTAGATCCTGTAGATTGTGCCTGATAAATCATTTGTAGTGTAGATCACTACAATTAGTATCAGAGCAGCCATGATCCATGGGGGATTCGTTGGTGTCACAGAAAGATGAGGGTGCAAGGTTTGAAATACTTAATCTTAAATTGGATTACTTAATTAAATTGGGAGATAGTTCACCAAATTAGAAGAAAAATCTCATCAATTTGTTGGACCTCATCAATCATGCAGACATGAAGCTAGAGTCAATTCTTCACACTAGAAAACGAAACCACGTACCAACATCGGAGGAAACTTCAGTCGAAGTTGCTGAGGGTGCATAAACGACAAAGATGGAGGATGCAATTGACGACGAAGAATTAGTAGAAGACTCAATTAACTCAGAGTTGGTCACTGATTTCAGTCAAAAATCGTCAACCCCATTGGAAAAAGAAGAAGAAGAGGATGATTCTCTTGAATTGGAGTTGATTCCTCCATATTTCTTTGTTGAAGCTGAAGATGTTGATTCACTCATGTTAAGAGTTTACAAGTTAAAACACTAAAAACAATTGAGTTCTCCAAGGATTTCATTACTCACCTCTATCTGAATTGTAATAATTGTCTTTATCTCGATTTTACTCGTTCCATATTTGATCGTGCGAAGTGGTTTGATGAGTCAGTTTTCGTTGATGAATACCATGGGAGAATTGTTTATAAGTTGATTTTAAAACATGGGTATAGATCAATTTGCTGATTAGGAATTCAATTGCAAAGGTTTTGGTTGAGGATAGTGATACTGGTGATGGTCGTAAGGAGAAATTGTGTTTCTGGATTGTAATGATATATTTCTGAAATTTATTATTGAAGATAGTCTAATTCAATTTTTTTCCTACTTAATCAAGTTTATCATGGTATGTTAATTCATACACTTAACACTAATTACTTCTATGTGTGCTCCCTCACCTGGTACTAGTCATGTTGAACTGATATTTGATCGTGGTAAAGACTTTGCAGTTAGTAGAAGGTACAGAGGTAATTCTAATTTCTGCATAAATACAATTGTTTCTTCAACTGTCCTTAGTTGTTTGATTTACTGGGTAAATGCAATGCAAATGTTGTTTATAAGCTGACTCTAGAATGTGGGTATGGGTTAGAACTGTTGATTGCGAATTCAAATGATCTTCTCTGTGTTGGAAAATCCTTAGCAGTCTTGGTTACTATGCACTATTCTAAGTATCCAAATCTTGTTGGTACCAAATATGTTTTAATTGAACTAAAATTATTTTAGATAAAATCTTCAGCATTTTGAGTGCCAGAAAAGACTTATTCTTTCTCCCCAAATGAATACTAAAAATGAAAAACATAAAAATTGTTACTAAGTCTTTGGATCATAAGCGCCAATACTCTGATACCGAAATTTTTATCGGGCATCAATTCTGATACATATATCTAAGTACTTATCAAACAATTAATGGATAGAGAAATAAGAGATGCAATGTCACAATAAAAATAGGGTTATTTTGTTTTTGGTACTCAGGTTTTGTCCAACTTTTGAGTTTGATCTAACATTTGTCCAGCTTTGCGTTTGGTACTTGGAGAAAACGTTGACCCTCGTTGACTGTGTTATATCTTGACTTCTGTTACTTAATTACTAATAATTTAAAATAAAAAATAATTATTAACTGAATTTACTATGGTATCCCTACCTATATTAATATTGAGAAAAACGTTTTAGATCTCTTCCATTAATCTTCTTATTTACTACAAAAACTAGATTTAGATTAGAGCTATCGTTCATTAACAAGCAAACATGGGCAAAGGAAGATTTTGTAGAAGCAGTAGAAAACATGGGCACAAAGGAAGATTTCCTTGGGTGGATTAATATCAAAGTTAACACGTCAGTGGTTTCAAGAATAATATGAAGTTTCCGATTATAGTGAACAGAAATCATTAATGGGAGAAGTGAGAAGTAATTAATTTGGTTCGTCACAGGGGATCTCATCTGAAGAGTAAAATAGTTCTCAAAATCACCTCTTTATATATGTGATAATCAAGATTTCTGATCCTCTCCCAATCGCTTTCAATACACTAAAGTCAGGTCTTTGAATCAAGCCATTTTGGGGCTTTCTAGCAGACTGCTAGCGGTGGATTAAAATTAGGCTTTACATCAGTGAAAGATGAGTCTGGGGTTTTTGTTAATTGATTGTGATTTTACATCAAGGAAGTGGAGATGCTCTTATGGTTTTAGGGTTTTTCGATGCATGAATGATCAACTAATTGAGGATGTATTTTGAGTTTTTGTGAATGCTTTGGACAGTGGGTTTGTCTCTAATTTGAAATTGCAGGGATTGGAGAGATCATACAAGCAGAATGGGTTAAGTCTATGTTATATCAGTTTCATGCACACACAGTGTTTGATAAAAGGACTGAACAACCATTTTTTCCCCAGATTACTTTAGTGCTGCATCAAATTGTTAGCCATGGATCCAATGAGTTTGTCGCTGGATAATCAGGTAACGTGGGTCGAGTTTTTGTGGGTTTTGAGCAAGTTTTGAATCATAAAGAACAGGGAACAGGTTGAATGGGATATAATCACTTTACAGGAAGCTTTGATTCTTTTCGAGGAGTGAATTAAGCAATTTAGGTTTTGGTCGGAACCTGGTGGTGGTGGAGTAAATCTGTCAGAAGATGGAAAAGAGAAGAAATTGTAAGTGTGTACAAAACGTGTGTGTGCGGTTATGAGGATAATTCTGTCCAAGTGAAGGGTACAATAGTAAACGTATAAATATTTGGAATATAAATTTAATAAGAATTATACTTAACTTAGTCAAACTCAGTCAATGGAAGTCAACGTTTTTCCAAGTACCAAACGCAAAGCTGGAGAAATGTTAGACCAAACTCAAAAGTTGGACAAAACCTAAGTACCAAAAACAAAATAACCTATAAAAATAAGCAAACAAATAAACAAACAAGCACTTTAGCATATTGGGGAGAGTGATTTCTTTAGTTAAGATATTTAATGCCCAATATTAAATTTATTGTTGTAGTAAATGACACATGTCTTCAATATTCAACAATACCTCGTTTGTGCGCAAAACGCCACTACATCAGGAAAGATAGTTTTTGCGTTTGAATATTCCTTAGTGAAAACCTACCGGGTTAACTAGTTTCTTATCGCACGCGATGTCTTGTACCGCTCAACTTTATACTGTAAACTGATGCATTAAATATAACATAACTTATTTCTTGAAAATTTGGTTCTCGGTTTTGTTCATTTCGGCCCTCAATGATGCTGGTATTTCGTAAGTGCTTTAGAGTAACTTTTCCTTCAATTTATCATAAAAGCGGCACTGTTTCTTAATTATATAGGTGATCTCCTATTTAAAAGTATCCTTTCATATTTTCCTTGTCAAACTAAGCCGTAGGAATTAATAAGAAAAATTCTCAACCTCTACCTTAATAGGAAATACTATTTCATTATAGAAATGGGAAAGAAAGTAATTTTTCATAGTGTTTTTGGAAAGTATAATTTATAACTTGCTTATCTCTTTTGATCCTCGACAACCTCCAATCGTTAGGTTGCGTTTATGCCGTAAACATACTCATTATTATAGGCAATAATCTTGTTCCCCTGAGTTGTGCAAGTACTAACCTTTGAATGGTCATTTTAATATATATTCTCTAGGTTATTTTTGGAACTTATATAACTTACCAGTATTGTTCCATAAGATAATAATTTCTTTATGGGTGTTATATCTTTAGTCGGTATGTCAATACTTCTATTTTAAGTTTTCGGTATAGTAAATTATACTCAATAATTTCTCTTCAGATATCTTAGAAATTCGATCTTCACTTGCCTTGTACATCTTCCGGAAGCTCAACATGAGTAATAACATATGGGCGCAACTTTTTGCTACTATAGGAAACCCGCACATTTGTAGAATATTACAGGGTAAGGAAAAAACGAATTGCTTCATTAGTTATAGTAGGACAGCTATTAGGATAAATTCCAAATTCAAGTCATGTATACAAATTGTAACTCACAGTTGTCTATGTAACCCAAGCTGTTGAGTTTTTATTATTGATTGGGATAGTTAGTCCCCAATCAAATAATTAATTATCCAGCTTGATTACTCAAATAATGCTCACTTTAAGTCATTGTAGTTATAACACTAAACTTATATAGCTGAAATGCTTTTCTGCATCAACTGGAATCACCGATATTTTCTCTTGAAATAGTTGGGAATTATCGTTAGATATCAAAGTCAGAAAATATGAGACTAATCTGGTCAATCTTGTCATTTTGACTAAAAATACGGATATTTCATTGTGTATCACATAATCGTAATCATGTTCCGAAAAATGTATTGTGAATGGAATTTATCAATTTCGAGCTAATATTGTGGACTACATCATTTTCATGAGCTTCATTTAAAATTTGTACTTTTGATGCTCGTGATGCAAGATTTCATAATGTTATCATATGGGATATCTTATTTTCTATAACATGATCACCTTCGTATGCCAAACATTACATCATGTTATCAAATTGTGCATTTACATTTATTTTCATCAGTTTCATTCAAAACTGACACTCATTGAGTTATTGAAGTAAACTTCACTCTTATTGATTATTTGTGTATCCCTTATTATTTGACTTATAGTTTTTTTTTTAAAAGGCACTCCTGGTGTCAATTTTTTTTTTATTTTTTTTTACTTCATGTTCTTCGCACAATAGGGAATATTATTGTGGGAGATGAACTTCAAACCAGGGTATGTATTGATAAGTAAATGTAAGACTAAAAGTTGATTCTATAAAATTTTCGCTTCCGATCTTTCAGAGTGTGGAGAAATGTGGTATTTGTTGGTGTATATATGCTTGTTTATTCTTATATTATCAACATTTATGTTTTTCTTTCTCATATATCTAGTTTATCATCGAATTCGAAACGCTTTGGAACCTCAAATGGTTATTGGCTTGAAATCAAAAAGACAATATCAGGAAAAAAAAACTTTATTTTCAAACATTTGTGTTGGAGACCTTACCTTGGTTTCCGTAGTATTTATGAGGTGATATGTTTGAAAACGTTCAGAGCTGTTGGTTTATTTAAAGAATACTTTCCATCAAATATTGATTTCAATCTATTGCATGTTGTTATAGATGTTGATATCATGATTAAAGTAATCATGCTTCTATTAGTGCTGCTGGATTTGAGCTCAAAAGGAAGTTGCTTGGGAAATTTCAACTGCAACATATGGAAGAACCCCTAAATAGATCACGTACCTTGCGGACCTAAGCTCTATCGAGACATTGTGAAAATTTCTCACCTACTTTGGCATTACGAGTGTAAGCCTTGAGGTTAAGATTAGAAATTTCACCTGCTTTGCGAATTTCTAGCTTTAAAAAAAATTAGAGAAAAGAATTAGCATTTAAAACTTGCATTATTTATGTATGCATGATTTAAAATTAAAACTCTATTTTATTAGAATGCATCCCAAAATGTGCGAACTCACACAAAAAAGAAAAATCATATGCAAAAATAGTATATACATGAAAAATAGATATTCATTAACATGAAAAATCTCAATTGAAGCAATGTTATGAGCCACCATAAACAAAATCATATCTTGAGAAATCATGTGTGTTTAAGCCATCGGGCACGTTTCGCAATTAAGTTATTGTTAATGGACATAATAAATATATAATAATAATATGGAGATATGGAGATATTATCGAGTTTTTTCATGATTTTTACACTTATATCAATAAATATATACTACTAGTATATTTTTGTACGCAAAAAACAAACTTTAAATGAATCATTAAAAAAAAGACGCAAAAAAAAAATCATACAAATATATACCCTAATTTTCGTGCATATGAACTAAATTTAGTAATTTTTTCACAAATCTGATAGTGGAAAAATCCGTGAACATGTAAACAAATTCGGGTTCTTTTTGTAAATCCTAAATTGGAAATCGATTTAACTGTCTGAATATTTTGTTTAATATTAATTAAAAGAAGTTTAATGTGTAAAGAAGAATTTTAAGTTTGTAACATAGGTAAACAACTGTTTCCTCCAGAGAATATCTAGCAACGATGAAGAACTTAGGTAAAGATCATGAGTTGGTGGTGAACTTGAAGTTTAAGCCTTAAGAACAACTGGAAAACACTGAAAGGTTATTGGATCTCAATAACGCTTAAAATAGTTGAAAAGGCACACAAAATTATTATTTATTAGAAGGATGTGGAACAAGATGGAACCTTCATTTAGGTACAATTACCATCACTTAAGCATTTTTAATAAACAACATCTTTGTTATTCCGGTATAGAATTAACAATAGCTAAATGCTTAAAGTTTAATGATATTACATTTTGACAATGGGATGATAGTTATTCAAACTTTGATTACGCAGGTTGCAATTAAGTAATACTGATTATATAATAGTTATAACAAAAACAACTTCTAATTTGTAATCATGTAATATAACCTCATCTATTAAAACATTATTAGGTTGTTTTTTTCTCACTACTACTACCTTTTCTCTATCTATGAAAAAATGAAAAAAGAAAAGAGTAAACAAGAATAAGAATAAACAAAAGGCAAAAATCAAAAAGTAAGAGGATGACCGACAAGAACAAACAAGTTAAGCAAAAGTATACAATCCCGGTCTCTCTTTTATGTTAGAGTTTGGTTGATTTTTTTTTAATCAATTTCTGCTTGTGCAGTGTATAGTAGAGTTCATTTTATAATCATCGGTAGATTTGTCTTTTATTTTATTTGTTTTTAATTTTTGTTTTATAGTGTAAAGTAAGTCGTCGTCATAACAAGAATAAAAACAAGAATTTAATACTTGAATTAGGGCCAATAGTAACAAGAATAACGAGAAATGTTATTTCTATCTTCCAAAAGATAATGGCAAGTCATAAACTTTATGTTAGGAAAAAGATAATGGCAAGTCATAAAGATTTGTCTTTCATTCTTTTTGTTTTTAATTTTTGTTTTATAGTGTAAAGTAAGTCATCATCATAACAAAAATAAAAACAAGAATTTAATACTTGAATAATGGCCAATAGTAACAAGAATCACGAGAAATGTTATTTCTATCTTCCAAAAGATAATGACAAGTCATAAACTTTATGTTAGGAAAAATCAATATTTTTTTAAAGCTTACTACTCAAATAATCACTTTATGTTTGGTTAGTTGTTCACTAGACACTACTCGAATAACTGATTCACTGTAGAAATAAAAGTGGTGAAGATCCCTTCTTTAATAGTTCAGTCCTTCTTAGGTTAGCAGGATGATACCGAAATCACATTGCAAACTTTTGATAAGTCTTTGTGGAATTAAATGCACTACCTCCATCTTTTAATGATACGTAAATTTGCAGAACTTCCCCTTATCCATACTGATGTTTGATTTCATGTGTGAGTTTTTCTCGAAATGAAAAGTGGGTAAACATCCGAAAAATTATTTTACCGGTTGTAACTTCATCCATAATGTTTAGCGTTGTTGAACTCTGATACCTGAACTGAATTATATTGTTGGTGAGCCACACCTTAATCGTGTACACGAACTAATTTTAGCATTTCCTCAACTAGTATATTTTGAGATGCTACTGGATACTTTTTGTATCATTAGTATAAGAACTGATTCTGTCAGTTCGTGAACTGGTTGTATAAGAGTTGTCTGTAGACTTTTTGCATTTGAGTAAACAAACTTTTTCTGACAGTTCATGAACTTATCAATTCTAAAATATCCCGAGTTACGAGATAACTAGATACTCATGAACTGTTTTAAATTGTTCACGAACTGATTTTAATCTTGTGATATTATACTCTAAATTATGCATGTCGGTTCCGGAACAACTTAGCACTTTTTTTTGGAAAACCACTTGGTGCATGACGTGCTTTTCGAATAAAATACGGTTACATATCTCTTTTGTGATTCAAGGAAAACTTCTTACATGCTTACATGATCAATCTATATGGATAAGTTAAGCTTGCTTGGTAAAAAAGTAATTCGTAAAAATAGAAACAGGTTCATGAACCTGGCTTTGTTTGTAAGCTACCAAGCTTTGTTCATCAATGTAAATAGTGGACTCCTTGCACATTAGAATCTCGATCCTGGTACTCTTTTGTCCTAGTTGCAACTAAAGTCGCCTCTAAAAATCTAGGTTTCCTATAGAAAAACATTATTAGGTGTCGACTTTTAAAATCTCGCTAATGGATTTGTGAAGCCCGGTTAGACTATATTTTACATGATAATTGTTGTAGCTTTCGAACTATAGACCAGGAAAAAGATAGATAGAGATCACAAAGTACTCTTCGTCTCAGACTTTATGATTCCACAAGATAGATATTTAAACTCTTCTATGATTCGTTTGGATTGTTCTTGTGAGGTGATAGTGATCTAGACTTCTTTTTCATAAGAGTGTAAGTATTCCGGATCCATGAGGTTTGCTAGAATTCTTCTATAGAAAACAAATTTCTAGACCTTGATTGAAATATATCTAAAGGGAATCAAATAAGCGTCTTGTTAGAGGCAAGGTAGCAATAGTCTTCGCGAATAATTGAGGAGCATCTTCTAAAGAAAACTAGTGTTCTACTAGAATATTTAAAAAATAAATAAAGAGAGTTTGAATTCTGCTAGGAGTTTTACAAGTGCTTGAATCTATTGAAGCAGGACAATTTTGTGGGTATACTTTGTCTCTATTAAATCTAGTCTGATAGTAGGCAAGAGTTTAATAACTTAAATCAGTGTATGTTCAATCTGGACTAGGTCTCGGGATTTTTTTGCACATTGAAGTTTCCTCGTTAACAAAATTTCTAGTATTCGTGTTAATTTTTTCCCATTAAATTGTTTTACCTTTATAATTGAAATATCATAGGTAGTACGTTGTAAAACCTAAATAGTATTAGCTCAACTGTAAAGAATCTACTAGACTCGTTCTTGCTGAATTCATATCTTGAAATATAGATTACAAGACTTTTTCTTGATGGAATTTGGTTCTAGGACAATTCTGGTACATACTAGGCTTAGCTTGTTAAACAATCTTGTATACAGTTCTGTAACCGCGTGTATAGATTGTACAAGGATTTTCTATATAGGTTCATGAACGAAAAAGGTTGGTGGTGTACTAGGTACCCTCTCATTTTCATACTCTTTCTCCTCCACCGGATGGTTTTTAGTCTGTTTTTGTTTTCCGCTTCTTTCTTCATGAGGTTTTTTTTGTCCATATTTTTTAAGTAAATAATTTTGCATAAATGAAAATAGAATGGTTTAGATTTTAACACTTTTTTTTAATATGATTTTATCCTTTTTTTTTTTTTTTGAAACTATACGATTTTATCCATGTTTGGCTAAAACTAAAAATAAAGATTTTTAATTAACCAGAATTTAAGCTATGAACTAAATGAGTCCTTACATAGCAAGCAAGCGAGCAACAAGCTGCGCCGCAAGTCCTTTTTGAATTGCAAAGCATATCATTTTGAAAAGAATCGGGAGTCATGACATTACTGTGCATGACTTTCTGGACTCTTTTGAAGACTCCAACCGCCTAAATGTGCAAGGTGAGGATCGATCACGTGACACCAAATTTGCATACCTCTCCCTTGACCAATCCTTCTAGTTCTAGTCCTTGTTAAAGATTAAAATTTTAAAACCGAAAAGAGCTAATTTTAGTAGAAAGGATGGTTGTACGACTATACATACGTTAGACACCCCGTGGTACACTAGCTTGCTTGGATTTAAATTTTGTAGCCTTCAAAATGTCCTACCATATCCCAATGTACTGGGAATGAATGGCATGCTTCAAGACAAGAATGAGAATGAATCGAAAAAAGCTAAAAATGGACCAATTTGGTGTACCAAATTGGTGGACCAAAATTCTCCCCCGTTAGATTAAGGTCACATTAGCAAATTAAAAACTTCACCCGTACCAATTTTGTGGAGGAACAGGTCCACCAATGGGTACACCCGTAGACAAGTCGGAATGAATTTTTAAACTCCATTGTACCGTGTTTTAACTTATCATTGGGTGGTACATCACATTAAAAAAAAATACAAATGCTTATTAAATATGAGGAAGGATCCCCTCACACAGTTATTGCCACACTATTTTACACGTTTGGAGATACTTTTCTTAATCAAAATTAAACGGTAATGTATTCGAAGCTAATATTTTCGGGATATGTTCGTCTTATAAAGATCTACATATCCACAGAAAATGAGTTTATTCCGAAACGTCGTAACTCCATCATCGACTATTTTGAAAATTGACCGTCGAAAATCTATTAATTTTCAACCGTTAAATTAAGATTGGTAGATGGCGAAGTTTGGTATTTCAGAATAAGCTCATTTTTTTTGTCGGTATGTAGAGCTTTGTAAGACGAGCATATCCCCAAAATATTAGCTTCAAATACGTTACCGTTTGATTTTGATTAAGAAAATGTCTATGATCTAGGGATAAATATATAGCTAAAGAAAAACATGACGCATTTTGAACAATACATGTCTTTTTTTGGAACTATAAATGGTCGTAACTCCATCATCTAACTATAACAATGAGTAACCTCTTTATTTTAAAATGGTCGTTTTCTTGGAAAAGCGTATTCGTAAAAACATTTGGAACAGAAATTGATATTTGGCTGCGTTAAAAGGAAAATTCTTACTTTTTGACAGTCTGGGTTATGGAAACTGAATTTCTTTTGGTTCTCCTCGAAGACGACCTTCTTTTTTAAAACCCATTTTAAAAGATCTAGAAAAAAAAACAAGAAAAAGAAAACACAAAATTTTCTAGATCTAAGAGTTTTAAGAGGAAAAACAAAAAGATTTCTAAAGACTCGAAAGAAAAAGAAAGCTGGACTCACGAAAAGGATTTTCTTAAAAAAAAAAGAATAAAAGAGTACTCAACGTGTGAGATAGCATGAAAAGGGAACGGCTGTCCCAGACAGGTGCTTTATGCCACCAAGTAACAACTTTTATTCCCAAAACAATCTTAATGGTCGGGAAAATGTTGACAGGTGTTGTTTGGCTGCGCATTATAGAGAAAACTTTTTTGATTTTGTCTGAATCAATTGCATCTCTACGAAATAGTGGAACCAACTTACTATTACTTCAAGCAAATCATCATCAGTGGCAGTGTTCAATCATGCAAACACCAGACTCCATTGAACATTAGGTGCGGAAAATACTAACTTAGCACCTGACACCAATTTATTTAATAGTCCTGTCAAGCAAACTTGGTTCAAGGTAACTGAATTCCGTACAAGGCAACCCACTCTACACTCTGAGGTACCGCAATCCACAAGCAGCTCCAACTGCAATCTTTTGCCCTGAAGACCATTCTAATGGATTTCAGTTACGCCCTACAGATTCAATTTCTAGCATTAGGCACTTACCAAAAAAAGAACTAAATAGTGAAATCAGAAACCAAAATAGTCACGAGTCATGAATGATCTTGATAAAATAAAGTCTCCTAGTTTATAAGTTGCTAAATCATTGAGTTCCTACTACTTGTAAATATGTAGACTGCGACCAGTGTATCACAAGCCTCCTAGTTAAGCCCCGATATTGTTCGTTATAATATGGGTAAAAACATCCTCAAGAGTAGTCAATGTTTTTGTTCTCTGTAGCACAGTGTATCACAAGTTTCAGAACCAAGGCCGAATCTGAAGTATAACAAAGAAGTTATGTTTAATTGAATTTCAGAGACACTTTACATTATTCGCTGTGACAATTCCATGTGAGCATTTATATTTCTACTCTGAGAACATTGAATCTTAACATATAACCATAAATGTCTAATGAAATCTTATGAATTTGTTGGTATAGTAGAGGAGTACTGTAAAGATGAGAATCCAATGGCAATGATCCATTGCAAATATATTCATATAACCTCAACTTCTGACCAAAATTCTTGATCCCCTTGGAAACTAGCTAATTTTTGTTGCTTGACAGCGACCGACTAGCCATCTGGTAGGACTTCCCTGTGACAGACCCAAACCCACCTTCCGGTAAGAAATTTGCTTGGGAAAATCCACCTGTTGCAAGTTCCAACTAAGCATAGCTAAACTACCTTGGTGGTTTTCCAAATTCGGGTCCCTTGTGTTGACATATTGAACAAAGATGTGGTAGACCTAGAGGTGCACTCCTTGCAAAAGAGAAACTGCTTCTCTTAAGTTTCCATTGTAGTGGATATCTGACATGCTGATTGCTTCTATTCCTGCTTCAATATCAAGCTTAGATAATTTCTCCAACAATGCTTCGGATGTGGAAGTTTGAGTTTCAACGCATAGTCTGAATTTTCTTCCAGTTGATTCGATGTTTAACAACCTGAACTATGCATTTCTGTTATCCATCGTTGGAATCCAAAGCTGGTCAATGGAAGGCTTAAACACTATCACTTTCCGAGCTACTCATCACCATGTCTGTGTTCTTGCGATACTGGTGACTCTTTTTTCTTCAGATCACCATTAACTTCCGAAATGAAAAATGGAGAAGTTCCTGGATCTGAACTTGATACTGAAGATGTTCCAACTACAGATGCAGTCCTTTTGTATTGAAGCAACATCTCTTTGCGCGCCAACATCCATATTTCCTGCAAACAAATCATGATTTCTACTCAACTTCCCAGGAGACAAGTAAATACCAATTATAAGCATAAAAATAAATTACGAGTGTTAAAAGCCTAAAATAATTACTTGTAATAGCCACTTCTTGGGGACTGCAGCACCTTCCTCTACCTCCTTTGAATCCTGGAATGCTTCTTCCTGTACAAGAAATTTGAAGATACCATAAGAATGAGCATTTCTTTGTTTTATTTTCTTCTTAGTATTGTAAACTTGTTTTACTGAAATCCTAACCCATTCCCGTTTGATCAGTTCAGTTAGTTCCACTGGGTTAGGCTTCTTAGAATCAAAGACCACTCTGCACCTATATATTCCCAAATTTGCCAAAGCACGGAGGGAACAAAATCCTTCTTATCACGATCTGTATAATTTAGCCATTTCGTGACTCAGTCTGCTGTGCTAATTTGACCATATTTGGCCTAGAAATGAGCAAGGTCAGTGCCCCCTCAAAATTGTTTGCGAGGAAGCACAACACAAAAAACAGGTAAAGAAAAAAATTATTATTTTCACTGCAATTTGCTGGAAACAAATGGATGACTGAGATACCTTGATTTTGCTCCGGATGAATGGTACCTCATCCATCTTCTACACAGCTCGATCTGACAAAGGAAAAACCAAATGGGAAAGGAGTTCAGAACAAATGGGATACATCAAAACAAATGGGATACAAATGGAAAAGAAAATAAGTAAACCAACAAAGGAAAGACCATAATAGCGGAATGATAAACGTCATAGACATAATCAGTATAAATGCGGTAAAAAATGCTCGTCCCAAACCACTCATATACTTGTTATACAGGAGCAGCAAATTTTAAATAGTGGCATATATGGTCACAGCATGAACTTCAAAAGAGAAATTTTGCTATAAAAGTTGAGAAACAATGTTCTTCGCAGGAAACCCAATTCACACCACAAAAAGTCAGAATACCTTCTAAAGGGAATTGCGTCTTGCAAAGTTGAGATGTCAGCAATGGCAAACCCACCAACACCACTGGCTCTACTGCCAACATCATTGGGTTTCCAAACAGCAAGAGTAGCTGTAGCATTTTTCTGATCATACCATGTTGGCTTTCTGCATCAGAGTAAAGAGTTGCTGAAACTTCAGTAGAACAAACCTTGAAACCAACAGGAGCTAAAAGCTTGAAGATCTTTGATAGGTCCGTCCTCCATACCAATTACACATTGAACACCATCAGTCATAGACACCACTTAATCCTGAAGGTACACCCAGAAACCTATCTTGTCGATGAGAACTTAGATCAACTATCTCATTAACCTGCCAGGAAAAAAAAAATCAAATGATACGACATACTGATTAAACAAATAACTACTGCATTACTTGTAAGAGCAAGCACTTTGTAATACCTGTAGCACAAATGTACCGGGAAGAATAGCATCAGGCAAGCATCAACATTTTCAGGAAGCACAGCACCACGGCAAGACATTTTCATATAAATAACAAAAGCCGCTGGATGATGAGTTTCTGTTTCTCAGCATCATTGGAGTTGCCAAAACCAGGATCTGAGTTTTTCAACCCAAAAACACATGGTTTCAACCATTCTATTTTCAATTTCAATGATTTCCCCAGGAAAACAACTATCAATTGAAGGAAAGAATCTCTCCAACTGAATATTGAGAAGAGGAATAAATCCAGAAACTGTAGCAGCAGTATTGATTGGATTAACACTACAATTTTTGAAGAAATTAGGTTATCTTTTGCGCCAGAGCAAGATTGATCTTGAATAGATGGGAGTAGATCACTCTTTTTTTTTCACGGCAGCAGGATTGATTGGATTATCGATATCTTCTTCTTTAGAGGAAGAGTGTGTTTGGAACAATTGCAGAATCATGACTGCACGCTGAGTCGCGGACTAGGTCGTTTTCTTTAAGACGTTTCGCGGCTCTGTCCAAGATTGTGCAAGCAGTTCTTCACTGGCGCGTCGTACCCAGGATAAAACAGCCGAGATCAATCTCTTACACAATCACTCTTGCACGGTGAGAGGATGTGAAACTTCTACACCTCATTCTTACTCAGAACTCTTTAGAAAAAACCAAGGATGATCACACACTTGTTTTTTCTTTCTTACAAACCATTCATTTTTCTTTGAAAACCCAAGAAACATAAAAGAAAACTCTCTCACTAAAAAAATGTTTCAACAACTCTTCCGAAACATAAATGAAAAAACTCTCTCATAAGAAAATGTTATACAACTCCTCTAACCCTTTTCATAAAAAAATTCTGATTTTATTTTAATAGCCAAGGAAATAAATATGAGTAAATGAAGGACATAATAGCTTCATTAACCCACTCAATTTGAAAACGATTTTTGACATTAAAACAAAATAAATTCATTCTTTAAGGAAAGGAATAATGGTCACATTAAAACCATTTAATTGTGAGAATAACATTTGGAAATTAATTAATGTTTTTAAAACATATATCTCAACAATCTCCCACTTATATTTTTCAAAACATTTAGCAAGAACTTATAGAATTGTGCATAAGCAAAGGTGTCTCGCGACTTGAACCTTTACGTAGTGTTAATAGGCTCTCTTAAATCTGACCATAGAGTGAACATAAGTCTTGAACTCTAGGAGATAAAAGATTACTTAACACACGACTATACTAGTGTAAAGTCTAAAGCCAACACATTATGGCCATGTACTTGTATCCCAGTTTAATGAATGATCTAGAGAACTGCCCATATTCTCATAGAAAGCGGTCACACTTTCACATTCATATAGGTGAGTTTATCAAGAGTACTCCTGAAAGTACCCCACTCTAAATAGAGATATAAACATCATTAAGAGTTTAAAATTTTAAAATTAAAATTAAACTCGACATTTTACTCGCTTCAGGATGTCATGTCGTGGGATGAATTCTTCAAAAGCATGATTCTCGCATCTCCATATCATTGATGGCTTCGTCTAGTCCCTTTGAACCTATTTTTAGGTTGGGTATCCATCATAGATGACTCAATCTCAATGGGCATCAACCTCATCCCTAAGATGTATTCACATCTTCTTATCAATCCTTTCGTCAAAGGACTAATGAAATCTCTTTCCAGGCACTATATAATTCATTCTCATAACATCAACTCTTGTAATTGTCATAACGTTCTCAATTCTTGCAATAGCCGCGGTACTATCACATTGGATTTATATGTCTGTTCCTCTATCCACTATAGAGGATCGAATCACTCCATCCCTTAAAGGATTCAACTGAAAGAATGTCCAATCAGCTTCGCAACATCCTTAAAGGATTGCGGTAACCATTTAGATAGTGTATTTCTAGGTGTAAGGGGTGTGTTTGAAACACCTCATAACCTTTTCAAAATTTTACCAATTTTCCATACTAGGATTGGTAAATCTGAATATAAAACCCCCACTATGGAGGTAATATAATAAACCCCCACTACAAAAATTACTTATATATAGTCAATCACGTATCAAAGAAACATACTAAGCTACCATACTCATGTCTAGTGCAATCACACAATCTCAAAAGCACTAGCATTAAACCAAATGAGTGAAAACTAGTTTACAGTCAGACTATATATATTTCTATCTCTTTTAAAATTCTATTTTCATTGAAATGAAATACATCCAACGAAAAAAAAAATTTAACAACATACACCATCTTCATTCAAGTCTTTCATGCCAAATAGTAAACTAAGCATGTTCTCAATTTCATTTTCATCCTATAAGTTAGAATAAAAATTCAACAAATCATATCTGCATATAAAACAAAGAGTATTGTGCATTTCACTTTCATCAATCCTGAAATCATCCAAATGAATCAAGTAAACAATTTATTTCTTTTAAATTGTTTTAAAGTTGTTTTCAGAATATAAATGATAAATTATATAACTTATACGCTTTCTTTTATGGTAGAAGCTACATAGTTTTCCATGCTTGGTTTACATATATTCTCATCTTTGACTTACACAAAAGTAGATATTTCTACTTATGAATATAACAAATCATATATCGTAGAAACAACATCAACAAAACAAACATGTAAGTTAATTAGCGACATGAATGCAAGAGTCAACAATTTTCTGTTTGCTTGTCTAAAAATAATAGGCTCATAAAAACTTTTTGCCAAAGATTTAATAGTTTGAAGAACAAAATTACTCTCTATAAGAAGTTATTTTCCATTAACAAAATATTCATGACTAAAATTTAGTCTCACTATATATGCTTTTCTAGGTTCATTCTTAGTGAATTACTTGTCACTTTCATTTTTCTAGTTCCTCTAATTTAAATCAAAGTTGGTGAAACATAGGGTATGGAACCCCCACTATTTTTTCACTCAAACAAGAATTTCAAAACAATATCCAAAGATCCCAATAAATTGTGAAAAACTAATAAACCAATGATCAAAACCCAAAACGTTTTGCACAATATAGAGAAAAAATTCAAACAATTTTCTTGAAAGCAACATTTCCTAATTCACTACTCAAAAATCATATTTGATATCAAGACTAGATACTCGAAGCATATTTATAAAATTCTCAAATATTTTATTTCATCTAGTATCATTGCAAGTTGCGTAAGATTTGAAAGTGTTCATGCTTTTATGAGTTAGGTAAGATTACATACATGTTACTCAAAAATTCACCAAGTTTATAATAAAATATAACATGCTCATTTTCATCACTAACTCATTGTTTTCTTAAAAAGCATGACAAAATCTCATATTTCAAATATTGAAAATTCAATTTATGTTATGATAAAATTGCACTATTATGCTCAAACATTTTATCTACAACATATCATTTGTAGTATTGCAATGATCAAAATTCAAAAAATTTATAATCTCAATCTAGGAGGAAACAAGATTGTTTCTCATTTCGGAAGTATGAACATTTTAATAAAATTGTTCTACCCGAGGTAAACTTTGAACCATACCAATACCGAAAATCCTAGTGATGTGAGTATATCTCAACATCACTTTCTTTCAAACAATTTTCTATGTTAGGTTTTCATGATGAAAAATATCATCCATAATATAATTCTAGTCCATCAAAATTAGATATAAAATTAACTTTAGGTACCGGGTTACCTAAAATCTCAAGCATCATGTTCAATCGCTAAATTAAAATTGCACCGGTTATAATTCTATAGAACAAAACAAAATAGATGATACTTATCGCGTTTTAGCAATCGTTTTTCTTTTGATTTCCATTGCAGAAAAAACGTCTTAAAATTGTTTGGAACAATTGCCGAATCATGCCTGCACAACAAATAAAATCAAACACGAAACAAATAACGTTATGGCTGAGTCGTGGACTAGGTCACTTTCTTTAAAACGTTTCGCGGATCTGCCCAAGATTGTGCAAGCAGTTCTTCAATGGCGCGTCGTCCCCAGGATAAAACAGTCGAGATCAATCTCTTACACAATCACTCTTGCACGGTGAAAGGATGTGAAACTTCTACACTTCATTCTTGCTCAGAACTCTTTAGAAAAAACCAAGGATGATCACACACTTGTTTTTTCTTTCTTACAAACCATTCATTTTTCTTTGAAAACCCAAGAAACATAAAAGAAAACTCTCTCACTAAAAAAATGTTTCAACAACTCTTCCGAAACATAAATGAAAAAATTCTCTCATAAAAAAATGTTATATAACTCCTCTAACCCTTTTCATAAAATAATTCTGATTTTATTTTAATAGCCAAGGAAATAAATATGAGTAAATGAAGGACATAATTAGCTTCATTAACCCACTCAATTTGAAAATGATTTTTGGCATTAGAACAAAATAAATTCATTTTTTAAGGAAAGGAATAATGATCACATTAAAACTATTTAATTGTGAGAATAACATTTGAAAATTAATTAATGTTTTTAAAACATATATCTCAACAGAGTGTACCCAGAGATGTCTTCCGAGAATTATGGATGTTAGAGGGACTTGGCATACCATTAATGAAAAATTTAATATAGCGTTTGGATGAACAATCAGAAAGTTGCTTTTTGGAATTTTAAAACGACTTTTAAAGATAAATAAGTTGACTATTTGTGAAGTAAAATAATTTTATCTTGCTTCTACTTCTGCTTTCTATTCTGCTTTTGGTATCCAAACGCATTTCTATTCTCCCATTCATGATTTTATTTATTTATTTATTTTTCTCAGTCTTTTACCTTTAGATTACATTGTATATTTTAGAATATGGTGGGAGCATGAAAGATGCCAGTCACGAACTTGTAAACGAGAATAAACAAAAATTAATATTTTGAGAGGAAAAATCGCAATAATGTGAATAGATGTTTGTTGTTGGTGGTGATGTTGTTATTGAACCACCACTTGATTCTTCCATGATGACAATAATGATAACTGTTGTTGCTTGCTTTTAAGGTCCTTCACTTCATTGTTTCCTTCTCTGCTCATACCGGTGGAGGCATAAATTGGAAGCACTAGTACAAAACTATAACAATCTACTTAGACAAATTCCTACGTGCCATGTCAAAAAAAAATCTATTTTCCATACCAGGTGGCATGGCAAACCACCCGCGCCATTATGGGCAAGCACCTGAGTGCTAGTGTTCCTAGCGAACGATATTGTCAATAGCGCCAGCGATAAAGACTATATCGCTGGATATAAATTTAATATATCTCAAACTGCAAAATCAAACCCAACTTGATTCGGCAACGCAGCTTGATTTCTCTGGAGTAGTACTTGAAGGTGCTATTAAGAAAATACGTAATAGTTATAAAAGAATATGTAAAAAGCAAAGAAGTTTTCAAGTTTTGGATATTAACCAACTCAAACCTGCAGCTAAGAAAATGCAAAGAAAAATTCAAGGCAAGGAAAATCAAGGCAAAGCAAATTTAAAGGCAAAGAAGAAGATAAACAAAGGAAACTCAGTTCATGAGCGCGTTTATTGAAAGTTTTGAGAAACAAAGAGGATAAACAAGATGAAGAACATTGTCCCGTAGTTTTTATTTTTAATGTTTATATTTTGAATTAATATTGTATATTGTTATTCTTAATATTGTCTATTGTTATTTCTTGTAAAATGACTATTAATGATTAATTCGAAGTTTATATCAGAAAAACGCACTTGTTTATGAATTCGAAAATATTACTCGTATAGTTAAAAATTAAGCTTATATTCTATTCTTAATTCAGTTTTACATTTTAATTAGACTTGCATTTTAATTTTAACTAATAAGTAAGAAAAATATTAAAATTTCTACTTAGGCTTAAATTGACAATTAAGAAACTAAAACATGAATATTATATTTGGGCAACATTCTTAAAATATCAAAACAACTTCCATACTGGAAGTCTTTCCCTTGATGCGGCTTTACTCCACCCGATATCTTTGTTCAATGTGTATAATGGTTTCACCACCCCTCATGTTTCGACAACTTGCATTACTAAAGCAACATACTTAATAATTTCCTTATTGTTCACATTGAAGCGACAACTCAACGCGTTCACATTGCGATTGTAGAGGTTCATTGTTTCTGCAAATACATACGTCTTCCGTAGTAGTAAATTCCGGACTCTGCCTTTCTTATTTGATTTCGCACATTGGCTCGGTTGACAACTCTTTGATTTGTAGCAGCATGTTAGTAGAGTATGAACGCAACCATGCTCTTCGAAAAATTGGAAGAGTGATGAAAGGTATGGAAGATGCGTGAGTTTGAGGGATTCTATAGATATTTTAGAAATTATGGTGTGAGTTGAAATGAGTTTAAAGTTGAGTATTTATATGGGAGGGAATTTCTGACAGTTGGATGAAAAATGACTGAGTGACGTTCATAGCAGCGAGCGATGGAGTTCAACTTAACACAATGGTTAAGAACGTTGAGCAATGAAATCCCTATCACTCGCTAGAGCCTTTGTCGTGTATGCCTAAGTGGTATATGAAAGCGCGGGGATGCCAAAATACGCCACCAACTTTTTCTTTGGCAATCTGTATGGACAAACTTAACACAATTCCGAGAGTTCAACTTAATGAATCTCAATCAAGGAATAGTATCTAAAGTTATATCTCTATCTCTCACAATCAGAAAGTTTACAAAGACTAGTCTGTGAACCTGATTTACGTGTGTGAGTACTTGGGTGATTCCAATGATCAAATTCCCAAGAAATTAATCAAGTCGTATCCAACAAACAAGGTTGGACGTATCTACTCAAATTGATTAATGCACAACCTGTGATATTTCAATTATAAAGATAAACAACATAATGTGGAAAAGAAATAACACAGACACCTGAAATTTTGTTAACGAGGAAACCACAAATGAAGAAAAACCTCGGGACCTAGTCCAGATTGAACAACAAACTATATTAAGCCGCTACAGACACTAGCCTACTACCAATTAACTTCGGACTGGAATGTAGTTAAGACCGAATTAAACCCTCACAAAAACTCTGAAAAAGCGGGGGTCTAACAACCACACCCAATATTTCGCTTAGCAATCTGTATGGACTAACTCCAATATACTTTTAAGAGAATCAACTAGACAATTAGACTCAATCTTAAGAAAAATATATCAAATATTTATATCTCAATTTCTAAATTCAATCTGCAATCAAACAAATAGGAATTTTCGAGCCCGATGAATATAAGAAATAACTTGGAAGGTATCAAAAACCAATATCCAAGTGCCAATCAATTTAATCAACAACCAAAGGTTGGATTCACAATTAATTGAACTTACGCATAACCTGTGATACTTCAATTATATAAACAAATATAATGCGGAAAAGAAATAACACAGGCACCAGAAGTTTTGTTAACGAGGAAACCGCAAATGCAGAAAAACCCCGGGACCTAGTCCAGATTTGAACACCACACTGTATTAATCCGCTACAGACACTAGCCTACTCCAAGTTAACTTCGGACTGGAATGTAGTTGAGCCTAACCAATCTCACACTGATCAAGGTACAGTTGGGCTCCTTTCGTCTCTGAATCCCAGCATGACTCTATGCACTTGATTCCCTTAGCTGATCTCACCCATAACTAAGAGTTACTACGACCCAAAGTCAAAGACTTGATAAACCAATTTGTCTCACACATAAAAGTCTATTGTATATATAAATTTGTCTCCCACAGATATATCTATGAGTTTTGTTCCGTCTATTGATAAATCAAGGTGAAAAAGAACCAATTGATATACCGGACTTATATTCCAGAAGAACAGCCTGGAAATATCAATCACCTCACAATAATCTTAATCCTATGGTAGCGAAACAAGATATTGTGGAATCATAAACGATGAGACGAAGATGTTTGTGACTACTTTTCATCTTGCCTATCGGAGATTAAATCTTGAGCCAATCTTAGAGAAGATAGTACTCAATCACGATAGAAAACAGCAAGATCAGAACACGCAACTACAGAGAAAATAGTTGGGTCTGGCTTCACAATCCCAATAAAGATCTTCAAGTCATTAACCTACAGGGTTTTGGAAAAACCTAAGGTTAAAGGAGAATCGACTCTAGTCGCAACTAATATCACACATAAGGTGTGGGGATTTGGTTTCCCAGTTGCTAGAGTTCTCCCTTATATAGTCTTCAAATCATGATCTGCAATCAATGTTACCTTGGTAACAAAGCATTCACTATTAGATGAAAACCTGATTAGACTCAAGCTAATATCTTTCAACCGTTAGATCAAACTTAGCTTGTTACACACAAATGAAAAGTGACTTCATTTATATATGGGTAACCGTACCTAAACGTGTATACCTTTGTTGGCTCAACAATAGTTAACCGACATTAGCCATATGAACACTTTCATATCAACCATATTCATCTTAACCATAACTAGTTCAAATGACTAAAATGAAACTAGGCCTAGAGTTGTTTAATTGTTTATATTCTCATAAAAGTATAAAAGACACAATTGAAGCAAAACCAATTTTGATTCACTCGAATTAATTGATGAAAATTATAACCACGGTTTGCAAAAGATTGCATTCCTTATTATATAAATGTATTAGTTCATGAACAAACCGATTTTAGAACATAACCTACTCAAGTATGGGTACGCATACCTAAGTGGCCGAACTAAGTTTGGGGTTCGCCAGTACGAGAACGGGCACGCATACCACCAAACTCAGTAAAGTCCCGGAACTTAAACTTCACGCCAATACGCGTATCGATATGCATACTTAGTTCCAGGACATCTACTAAACCAATCAGTATGCATGCGGGTATGCATACCATGGTTCTCATACTTGGATCAACACATGTGCAAGTACACATACTGTGCATATAATCCAATTATGGTTAAGTGTTCTAAACTCCCATTTCAATCATTGAAACATTCTCGGAAGACGGGAATAGCTATCTCATACAAACTATTAGCTTCAAAGCAATTTTCAAGTGATTGAATGATTAATACGAAACATTCAGAGTCTTCATCAAATGACTGTCTCACACAAATCATATAAGATATTACCAGGCGATTTTCATATGATCATCTTTTGACTTTCTTCAAGAATATAACATGAACTTGGTTAAAGCAAAAGCTTACCAACACATATTTCGAGAAATATGTAAGCGAGTTAAACCCAACTCGAAATATCAAATGTAATCGAAGTCTATATAACTATACGACTTTTTTTCTTAAATGGGAGATATAGTAGATAGACTTTTGAGTGATAGACGAGTTCAAGTCTCCACATACCTTTTGTTGATGAAGTTCCACAAGATATGCTTAGTAGTTCCTCATCTTCAATCGATGAATGCCGTAAAGTCTAATGCTCAACTACACTTTCTATCATATTCCGAGACTTAGTTATAAGTAGACTAGAAATCAAGACTCATAGTTTTGGCAACTAAACTTGACAAACAAGCTTGAGATAGCAACGTTTGCGAGTTCGACCGAGCATTGCTCTAACAAATTCAGTTACAGTCGTGTTCCTTACGCCTCTTGAATCCAAACAACACTCTGCGTAATTGATTCCCTTAGCTAACGTCACACCAACTAAGAGTGGCTTCAACTCAATTGAAGACTTTAAACCAATCTGCCTCCCACAGATAAGCATATATATGTGATTTCCTTGTTGATCAAAGATCAAGGTGATTGAAATCGATAGCAATAGACAAATTCTATCTAACCTCAAAATACAAACTTATGCAAACCGAAGTGCAACCTAGATTATTATTCACCTCACAAGTATTAAACTTGTGGAATCAAAAAAGTCTAAGATGGGGAGAACTTTGATGATTACTATCTATCTTGTTCAAGTAAGCAACTCAACAACCGAACAAGATCAGGATACTCGAGATATCAGATAAACAATAGCTGGACCTGGCTTTACGAATCCTTATGAAGTCTTTGTAGTCGTTAAACCCTAAAAAGGGTTTAGGAAGAGGAAGACTCTAGTTTTACAACTAGGGCACACCAAGAAAAGTAGTGTCGGGATTCAAAGATCCCAGTTGTTTGAGATTCCCCTTATATAGACATTCGAAGCATAGGTTGCTTTAGCTAGGTTTAAGATAAGATAGCTTTGGAACCAAGCAAATAATATCCATCGTTAGATGAATCTTCGTATCTGATTTACATAATCAAGTTATACACTCTGGTTAGGATGAATCGTAATTGAACCATGTACAAGACCACACTTATGAATGGTTAGCCGAAGCTAGCCAACTGAACTATAAGCTTAAGTATTTTCATAAACACTTAAGAAACAGAGATTATTCAAATGCTAATCTAGGAGAAACAATTTTATGTGCCTGTGAATTTAATTTACATGGTAAGTAGGAGTACAAAGTACAAGTACTTAACCTACTCGTGAGTAGTTATGTCACGATACGTGTACAAGTATGTAAACCTTAAGACATAACCGAGTTCCAGAGTTCACAGAACTATTTCGGCATGCGTACTGGTATTGATACCATTTATACATAACGAGTTCCGGTGTCCACGGAAATTTTCTGGTACATGTACCGGTATGGATACCAAACTGGTTATGTAACCAATAGTTCCTTTCTAGTATGTGTACTGGTTTTCGTATAGATTCAGGTTAACGAGTTCACATACTTTTAAAGGTGTGCATACTAATATGCGTACCAAAAATCTGTTTGTCGACATATAGCTACTCCGTTATGTGTACGAGTACATGTATTACGACTTCAGACTTATAACAGCTTTACCTGTTTGTAAGACTGGTATGTATATTGTCTTATATCCAAATTTACAGTAGTTATATATTTCTCTCTAAATCGATTCGAAACATTCCTGAATAACATCAATGACACATATCATTGTTCCATGCTATTTTCGAATGATAATCTTGAATCATGATTTTGATTTCGAACAATAAATTTTTATTAGCCGAAATTCATCAAGTATGGAATGTTCATTAAGGTTGGTCATATTTCGAGGACTAATTAGAAAAATAATCTTGACTTGAAATTCTTGATATGCTTACGATAGTCTAATTAGTTACGCGACAACATCTCAAAGATAGAAAGGTGAATATAACTTGAGAAATAGGTGGTTCAGTATTTACTTACCTTTTGTTAATGAAGTTCTCCAAAAGCTTCGGTTGATCTTCGCCTTGAAACGGTAGAACGCAATGATGACTGCCGTGATTTCCGTTTCTCAACTACATCTTTTATCCTAATCCGAGACTTAACTAATTGTAGGCTAGAAATCAAGATATAGTTTTGACAACTAAATTTGACAACAAGCTTGAGATAGCAATACTTGTGAGTTCGACCGAGCGATGCTTTAACAATATCCCCCTTTATCAATTTTAATGACAAAACTATCAATACATATGGATAAAAAAAATTAAGCTTCAAAAACTCCTTGAATCCATCATGCCTTGATTTCCTTGGTTTCTTCAACTCCTTAAACTCTTCCTTATTTCAAGTTGCAGTGGTTTTGAATGTGTTCAACTCAACATCGTTGTTGTTGAAGATCCATATCCATAGCTATAACAACTTTTGAAAACAAATATTCTCAATCGTCGTTATACAAAAGCATAGTATTATTATCTTCCCAAAGATCAATTGTATCCCAACTTTGAAATAATATATACTACGGTGATATGTAGCTCCCCCTTAATCAATACTTACATCTATTGCATAATAAGTGAAACCTATAGATTATCGATTCACTCTCCTTACATAATGATTCATAAACCATATTTATATAATGGGATACTACTAATTAGTTTTCCCCCTTTTTGTCAATAAAAATTGGCAAAGGTACGAAAATCGTGGGATCGTAATTAATACAACCAAAAATACTTCAGGATTTAAAGGTAGTTACATATCAACTTCATTTGGATGAATTCACATAGTAAGAGAATACTTTGCGCTCTTCTAGGAGATTTAAGATACAAGCATCCCCTGTAAATTCCACTGCCACACAACCCACAAAGATATAACAATTAAACACAAGTTCATTTAAGAACTCTCCCTCATTTGATTTTATTCCCAAGAGAACAACATGAGTGACTTTACTTTATGAAAAAGAAAAAGTAGGATTTTGTCGGACATTAACAAATCACACGGATTTGTATCCTGAAAATCAACTTAAATTAATCTCAACGCCAGTTACGAGCAAGAGATAATTTTAATCGTTATGACTCAACATAAGAAATCTTATGGAGCGCGTAACGCATTAATAACACAAAAGTGTGATCACAAGTGGATTAATACTACGAGATATTCTCAAAAAGTTTGGTTTATTTTCAGTTTATAAAAACATAATAGATTTAATTTTTGAGCATATATGAAATATCATCTCGATCCACGAAAAAGTAAAGGCACATATATTTCATAAGGCTTTTGCAATAATTAAACCAATAATGATTACATACTTCAAGTTCATCTTTTAAAAACTTCTAGAATTTAATAAATAAATCTAAAAACATGCAAGATGAAAATCATTGGAAATAGCTTGTGTAATCACAATTATTGCTTTACCAAACCCTAGTTATCCTTCTCAAAAGTAAGAATAAAATCTCACAAGAAGTTTTCTAGAAAAAAAGCTCTGAGAAATTACTTATCATCTCCAAACTCCATATCAACGATGGGTATAGGAACATACGGTTCATGAACGAAAGAGTTAGTTCATGCAAACCTGATAGGTTGTTGATTGACAAGTGCTTCTTGTAGTTTAAGAGATTTTGTAGAATTTTTTTCAATCCCTGCATCTCCTTTTTGGTTTTCTTAAGTTCTTCAAGAAGAGTTTCAAATTAGAGCGATCTGCTCTAGGTTTCTTCTTATTCTTTCTTTTCCTCCTAAGAGATAAGACAAAAGGAAGGGATATCTCTTATTCCTTTATAGTTAGATGAGTATCAACAACCGTTGGAGCATAGATTTCACGAGAAGATGTTGTGCTTGGAGCCTCCATGATTCGTAAGGATAAAATGGATTTGTGAAAAAAATATACAGCTCAACGGGCAAAACTCTTGTGAAAGAGATATTAGTCTTGAAGTAGAAGTTATTTACCATGAAGGGTTTCAGAAGTTGAAAGTTCACGTATTAGAAAAGATACGTAAAACCTAAGAGGAATAAAATGTCACATTTATCCTTCCTGAAGTTTCTTCATATATCAAAAAATTTCAATACCATTACTCGAGACATAGACTAAGATGAACAATTAAAAGATGGACGTCTAAGTAATAATATTCAAATTTGATCCAAAGCCCTGAAGTTCATAGTTCTTGTCTCTTTTAAGGGTATTGTTAGAGTATTGCTCGGTCGAACTCGCATGCGTTGCTATCTCAAGCATGTTTGTCAAGTTTAGTTATCAAAACTATATGTCTTGATTTCTAGACTACTTATAGCTAAGTATGGGTTTAAGACAATTTAGTGTAGTTGAGCTCCAGACTCCATGGAGATCATCTTATGAAGACGAAGAACTACTCAAGGAACCAGTGGAACTTCATCCGACTAAAAGGTATGTGGAGACGTGATATCTATCACTCAAAAGTCTACTCTATCTCCTACTCTTGAGACAAAGTCGTATAAGTATGATAGTTTCCATACATACACATTTGCTATTTCGAGCCGAGTTTACTCGCCTATCTTTTTCTCGAAATATGTGTTGGTAAGCTTTCGCTTTAACCACTTTTCATCTTAAACCGTGACGAAAGTCATGATGACGTTTCAATCTTGAAAATAACTTTGATGACGATAGTTGTGAATAACGACTATTATAACATTATAGAAGAATGTTTCAATAATTGAAATGTAGAGTTGAGATTACGTAACCAACTATGGATATAAGCATATATAGTGTGTTCGCACTTTAGTGTATAAATTCGTGTGCCGGAAACCAAGTGTGTGCATACGGTATTGGTGAAGGAGACAGGTTGGGTACGCGTACCAGCGGAAGTTTTCGAACCGAAAATTTCTGCTGAGTTTGTAAGTTTGTAAACTGTTAAACCAGTCACCTTAGGTATGCATACCCGTACGCGTACCCACGGAAGTTTTCGACCGAAAATTTCTTCTGAGTTTCTAAACTCAAAACCGGTAGCTATGGTACATGTATACGTACGCGTACCCAAGCTGGTTATATTTCTCAAATCGGAAGTTCATGAACTTAAACAATAAATCAATAAGGAATGCAATCTTTGCAAACGTGGCTATATTGTTCATGAATTGATTCAAGTGAATGAAACCGATTTTGTTTCAATTGTGTCTATTCATAAAGACCTAAGCAATTGAACAACTCTTCAACTAGTTCTTATGAGTCATTTGAACTAGTTATGTGAAGAAGATGAATATGGTTAATATGTAAGTGCTCATATGGATAACCATTGGTTAACTATTTGTGAACCAACTAAGTGTACACGTTTAGGTACGGTTACTCAAACCTAAATGAAATACATTTCATTTGTGTGTGACAAGCTAAGTTCGATCTAACGGTTGAAAGATATTAGCTTGGTTAAATCAGGTTTTTCATCTAACGGTGAATATTGAATGCTTTGTTACCAAGGTAACTTGGATTGCAAACCCTGATTTGAAACTATATAAAGGAGCCATCTAGCAACTGGAAAAACTAATTCCCACACCTCCTGTGTGATACTAGTTGGTTTTGCTAGAGTCTATTCTCCTTTAACCTTAGGTTTCTTCTCGAGACCCTGTAGGTTAACGGCTAAAAGACTTCATTGGGATTGTGAAGCCAGACGAAACTACTTCTCTTGTAGTTGAACGATCTGATCTTGCCATTTTTTATCGTACGAGTTCAATTGAATAATTGACTTGAGATTATATCTCCGATGGGGCAAGATAAAAAGAAATCACAAACATCTTCGTCTCATCGTTTGTGATTCCGCAATATCTAGTTTCGCTACCATGCGATTTAGATTATTGTGAGGTGATTGATAATTCTAGGTTGTTCTCCCGGAATATAAGTCTGGGTTCTCAATTGGTTCTTGTTAAAACTCTTAGGTTTATCTGTGGGAGACAGATTTATCTATCATCGTAGACTTTTCTGTGTGATACAGATTTGTTTATTAAAGTCTTCGACTTTGGGTCGTAGCAACTCTTGGTTGTGGGTGAGATCAGCTAAGGGAATCAAGTGCGTAGTATCCTGTTGGGATCACAGACGTGGGAAAACTGTACCTTGAATCAGTGTGATATTGTTAGGGTTCAACTACAGTCCAGACCGAAGTTAGTTTGTAGTAGGCTAGTGTCTGTAGCGGCTTAATACAGTGTGGTGTTCAATCTGTACTAGGTCCCGGGGTTTTTCTGCATTTGCGGTTTCCTCGTTAATAAAATTTCTGGTGTTTGTGTTATTTCTATTTTCCGCATTATATTTTGTTATATAATTGAAATATCACAGGTTGTGCGTTAAGATCAATCAATTAGAATATCCAACATTTGCTTGTTGATTTAAATTGATTGACACTTGGATATTAGTCTTTGGTACCATCCAAGTTTATCTCTCTAGTATTTGATAAAAACTCGCAGATTTCCATTTGTTTGAGTATAGATCAAATCGAGAGATTGAGATATTAACTCTTTGATATACTTTTATCTAGATTGAGTCTGACTGTCTAGTTGATTCTCTAGAAAGTATATTGGAGTTAGTCCATACATATTGCTAATCGAAAGAGTGGGCGAGGTTGTTAGACCCCCGCTTTTTCAATTGGTACCAGAGCAGGCAAACACGTTAAAGACCTTATAAGTCTGTGTATGTAGCGATCTGATTATTGGCGAGTCTATCTCTAATAACGTACCAGTTCAGAAATTACCAGATGATTCTAAAAGCTTGGATTCACCTGAGAGAACTGTCACATCTAAGTCAATATGTAAACATTCTCTTGATCTAAAAACTGTTGATTGGGAAACTCTCCTAGAAGAACAGTTGGATGAACTTTCTAATGAAGGTGATTCAGATATTGATAGAGATGTTGATGAAGAAGTCTCAGAGTATGTTAAGTTTTTGGATTCATGGAATATGAAGAAGATTACAACTTCTCATGTCTCACCTCTTCTGACTCCTCTCTGCCGAGAAAACAAGAAATTGAGAAGATGTGACGCATGTGTTTATTTTTCGAATGGTTATAACGAATCGATCCTCAAGGATTCTGAGGAAAACCTACGTATGAAGTCACTTGAATGTGATAATCGTTATCAAAAGTACTTTTTGTTGGAAGAGAAACTTGCAGAATCTGAAGCAAGGTTTAACTCTCAACAAATTAATTTTGATGACAGAGAAAGTGCTTGTCTCGCTCGAGAAAAACGCCTTGAGGCTGATTTAGCTGCTGCTCTTGATAAAATCAAGATGTTGGAAGATGACTTGAAAAAGTTCAATACTAGCGTAAAGAAAAGTTATGGCTAAAAAAACTGCTTCCACATGTATAATGTAATTTTACTAAAGTAAACATTTTTTAAAATTCAAAAAGTTATGCTTTGATTAAAAAAAAGTTAATGTAAAGTGCAAAAGAGTTCATCATCAACTAAGTAACGTCATAGAATTTAGTATTCACTATACGAAGAGGTAATGTTAGATTACCAAAGGGAAAATGCTTGTTTGATGACTGTCATAATGGCACAATGAAAAGTGTGAGAAGGTTTTTGTTCAAATGACTTACCATGAGTAATCTTGTTTTTTAATATAAGTTTCTTGGGCACTTGGAAATATAGTCGCTGATTAACCTGAAGTTAGATATCTTGTTCAGGACGATTCTTAACGCCTTTGTTGACTCAATTGAGCAGGTTTTCAAGTCGTCGTGTCTTGAGAAGAGTCACTTGAACTTTGTGCAATCTTTGTCGAGGCAATCCACGACTTTCCTCGGACCAAAGAAGATGTTTAGTTGAGTGACTCAAGGGCGTTATGACCACCGATAAAGACGATGTTATATTTACAGATGTCGTGATTTTTCGGACTTAGATTATAAAAAAAAAAAAACCATTTCACAAAGACAATATCAAGAAAGAAGTTTGATGAACTATATCAAACATTGATTCTTGATATTATATCTATATCCGAGTAGTATATTCGTGAGTTGTGGTAAACTTGAAGTTTGAATATTCGAAATAACAAGATAACACATCGGAAGTTTATTAAATCTCAACAACTCTAAAATAGTTGAAAAGAGGTAAAAAAAATTGTAGTTTATTAGAAGGATGTGGAGCAGTGTCATGCTGAACACTAAATCAAGTGCAGTTTCCACCACTTTTTTAACCAGTTCGGTCTTTTACAGAAAACTCTTTTAATCTGAAAAATTATTCATTTTTATGCCTTATATAAGAAGATTTTTTTCTTTCGTCCCCTTTTACTTTCAAAATAGAGTTACTATACACAAGCCTATATATTTAGGTTTACAATTTACACGTTATTCACAACTCATCATCATGGTATATTGTTTATCTTTTATGGTCTCACTTCTAGGAAATATTGCATTATTTTTTATATATTTTTAAATAAAATAAAAATGTATTAGAGTTGAACTCCCCCGTAGGGAGAGCGTCTATACTGGATGATTATTTTAATGCATATTAGTTGTAGCATAAAAGTTGTGCTCATCCTTTTTTCATTACTCGTGTTCGCAATATTATTAATCGTCAGTCTATATATATATATATATTAACATAAATAGTAAATTCTAAATTAAAGTATGTACACTCAATATTTGATTGATACTCCCTCCGTCCCACTAATAAGTGGCCTAGTTACTTTTAGATTTTGTCCCACCATTAAGTGGTCCATATCACTAAACAAGGAGATATTTCTAAAATTATCCTTTTAATTGATTACAAGAAATATATGAAATATGCATAATTTGATAGTCATGTTTATATTCGTTATGTAGGTGTTTTAAAATGCTTTTCAATGGTACGAAGTTTGCGAACATCCGTGGTGTAGATTGAGAGATAAATCATTTCAAAATTTCACTATTTATTATTCATAAGGGTATAATTGTAAAAATTGCTTAAAAACACTTTCCCCCTTGCTTGCCTTAAAAATTGTGCAAACTTGAACTATGTTACTTAATAGTGAGACGGAGGGAGTATTAGGTTTTTACTTTTACCTAATAATTTAACTAGAGCATCATGGTTGATATATTGTATTATTTATATGCACACCATTTTGATTTTTCAAGTATATAATGTTGAGTAATAATTGCGTATAACTGACAGCATATTTTAAGTTTTGTCTTTTATATATCATATATATATATATATACTAGGGATTAGAACTGTATTGTTATTACGAAATTATAATAGGTTTGAGTTTTCAAAAGTCGATTCAGTTTACAAATGTGTGTAATTTTATATTTTGATTTGAGTTTGTAAATTAGATCTTTGTACTATTGTAATATAAATGACACGATTAAATTGGGTTAGTTCCCCCAAAAAAACAAACTTCATGAAAAAGTTAAATTGAGACTATTTTGCACATAATATATTTTCTCTGTAACATGCTAGAGAACTAAATTAATAACTTACATGAAAGGCCGATAATGAAAATAGAATTCTTACGTCACAACCATAAGTTTTGGCCGCCCTCTGATTGTCCACCAAAATCACACTCTTCTATAATATAAAGAACGGCTAATAATATGCATGTGGTCAACATACCCATGTTAGCAGTGATCATTTTTCAAAAGATTATGGGTCACTTTAAAACACCCAAACCCCGTTTGGTACAGACTCTGTCAAGGTATTGTACATCGAAATCAAAGTCGTCTACAACTTTCACCATTACCATCAAAACCCAGTCCTCTTCTTGGACAACTCACAACCCTTAATCCACCTCTAATTCAAAGTTATGCCGACAATATTGTCAATGGAAACGACACTCTAATATGAGATACACAATGAATAAGCTTACTTCTACCTCTTCATGGATCTGGAATATCTACAAAGGAAGTCTTATAGTACGTAATTAGAATGTGTGGGAAGCCGGAAATGGTAAGGATATTAATATATGGTTGGATAAATGGATCCAACTATAATAAACACACTAGTTGAGTTAAATCTCAGGTATAAATACGGGTTTAACACTCGTGAATGATTTAATTGACACAAACACAAAGGAGTGAAACACAATAGTTCTTATGTAACTTTCTAATGATCATAACTTCTAAAGTTATAAGCGTCAGGTTGTTCAGTTACATAGAAGGAAATATAAAACAAGATGGATATTGACAAAGCTAGATATTATTATGTCAGATCCTTGTATAATACGTTGAACGGTAATCACAATCCTTTGAAACAATATTCTATTACACTTTGGAAAAAATTGTGGAAACTCGAAATATCATAGAGAATAAAAATAATTAAGTGTCATTCACACGCTTTACCATTTATAAGTGTTTTAGCTCAATTTATGGGAACTATCGAAAATACATGTCTTTTTTGTAATTCTCAACCAGAAACTATCTCACATATATTCTTTGGATGCCACTTTGCAAACCCTCTATGACATTTACCTCCTTGTTCAACTACGATGATACCGACTACCTCTGAAAGTATTTTCCAGGATCACCATAATACTTAAATATCGAAAGACAATAATGAAAAATGATAGAAATATAACAACTAAATTCATGTATATTTGGAAAGAGAGGTTTACAAAATTTTAATGATAAGGATGAAACAAGTTTCCAAATCTCATTATTAGTTCCAAAACACCTTAGTTTCTGGTACAAAACCGTAGGACAAGTTGTACTAAAACAAACAACAATATTAGAGGCATACGATCTATAACCAAAAAAAAATAAAAATGGGTGAAGCCTCAAATGAATAATATGGTTATCGATTTTGATGCATTAATGAATGAAACTAATAGTGGGTATGGGTTTCTTGTAAGAAATAATGCAAGCGACTGTATTTCATCAACTGCAGGACCAAGCTTTGGAGCTTCACCAGAAGAGGAAGAAGCTCTAGGATTGTCGTAGGCTAATCAATGGCAATTGAACACATCTTCAGAACTTCATCATGTAAGGGGATTACCAGTTATGCAAGGTCTCAATAATAGGGTTAAACGGGAGTGTAGATAAATTCTTCAATCCGCGGATCAAATTTCGAAGATTATAAATAAATAAATAATTGGGCTTCAGTTCCATAAGCGAAAACAAATGATACTCTAGCAAAAAAAAACAAAATTGTAATGACCATATACGGTCGAACAATTTTCCTATATTTGTTAGTAAATTTATTGAAGTAGAAAAATCAAATGTAGCTACGACTACATTAGAAACATCTACTTGTTGTATACCAGTTTCTTGAAGAGTGATTCGGGTAATGGATAAAGACATATCCCAGACCTGGGCAATCTTTACTTATTTTACATAATCACTTAGCCATATTTTTTTACTATATTTCTTTGAATTCTCTTTAGTATTCTACTATTCTTATATGTTCATTCATTCCGAATCGATCATAATCAAACTGCCCAACGAAGATAGATGTATGATCAGGAAGGGTGAGCTAAATTCATAAAGAATAACTGAGATTAAATTATCAATTAAGATTTTTGTGAAGGTATATTGTACAATTTTATTTATTTTCATTGGCGCCCACTGTGGGTGGGGAAAAACGAGTTGCTGGTTTAAACAGAATTGAAGAGTCGACCGTGTGGAGACTCCTTGAACCGAGCGAAATGTTGAACCTCACACAGATGCACTGCAAGAAGGGAGTACTTTAAGTTCAAGAGATCAATCTGTAAGACCCCGGCCTAACCCAAGAACAATGGTCGTTCCAGAGTCAATTCGGTCACAAGAGAGGACGGTTGATCTGTAGGAGGGAAACTGAGAAATGCGTGAGATCAATGGTGATCTGAGATTGTAGGTGTGTTGTGAATTCAGCGTGAAAATGCTCTGAATGATTGAATTTTGCTCACTTGAGAGTAATTTCTGTGAATTCGTGTAGACGAAAGATTGTTTGTATGAACTTTTGATGAGAAATTGCTCGTTTTGGCGAATGTTGTTCGAATGTTCGAAAACTTTTGTCTCAATCAGGATTCAGGGACATTTTATAATGCCGGAGTTGAAAACACCATGATCCCATGAAGTGTGACAGTTACTGGAATCAGAGAATGGGAAATGGGGAAATCATGTTAAAACCAATTACTCATCGTGCGGAGACTTGGTTAACTTTCCACTCACTACTTTGCCGACTTTTCCAACCGATTGCACGACTTGCTCACATTCTCATCGTGGATGAACACACGTGCCGTAGACTGCCAGACCAAAACCCTAGTTAATATCCCCCCATGTGACACGATTGAGATCTCGTGATTTTGGAGTCAGTTGCTGACTTTATGGGACGATGAGTCCATGTAGCGCTGAGTTGAACATGTGTGAGTAAATGTTTAGAAACTCATGAATTTAACGTGTCTGCTGAGACGAGGTATCATCATAACCTATGACGAGCAAAACTGTGTTGCTAAATTGTTGAATATTGATAGTTCAACCAATATTGTTTGATTTGAGCAAACATTGCTAGTCTGAGCGAATATTGCTAATTGAGTAAATATTGACGGTTCGAGTGAATATTGCTAGTTCGAGCAAATATTGCTAGTTTGAACAAATATTGTTTTTTTGATGAATGTTGGTAGCTGGACCAAATAAAATATTAATTTAAGTTACTGACTGATGAGTCGAGCAAAATAAATACGAATGTTAATCATGGAATCAACATAAAATTATCAGAGTGGTCGAATCAGAATCACGTTTCTGCAGAGTTCTGGATTCAAACCCCTAATTTTACCGAGATGATGATTTACTGCAAATCACATAGGACCGGATGCATGGGATGACGGGTTCACCATATAACCCCCAAATGCTCGAATGAGCAAAAATACCAAAGTCTCTTGAGGACCAATTGGTGAAAGAATGATTAAATGTTGATTTAATCATTTACTGAAATAATGCTCGTGTGAGCGACAAATCATAAAACCTGATGTAGAAAATATGAGGGACCGACCAAGAGGTCATGAGACCGGATCTTGGTGGTGGTGGGACCAGTAGATGGTCGTTTGAGTGAACTTCCAATTGTTTGGTAAGAGTTCGAACCTAATATGAGCAACTGAGCAAATTAGGTTAAAATCATTAAAACATGCGGGACCAGCTGTTTGCAAGCCTCAAGGTCACCCTTGGTCGGTCAAGGGGATGTGCCCGTGTCACCATGATGTACGTGCTTCAGTCCTGAGAATTTTGATATTTTCTGGTGCACGTTTGAGCAACATTTGGAGAAAATATGAAAAATTCATTGTTTTGCTGAAACTGGGAAAAATACATGAGATGATGAAAATAATAAATAAACAAGGAATCACAAGGTGTGGGACCGGCCACGGCTAGGGCATGGCCGGCCGGCTGACACGCGGTCCTACATGCTTTTCTCAGTTTTATGTGATTTTATGTATTTTTCTCTGATTTAAGGGAAATTCCAAGAAACTTGAGAGTGTGGCGAAATTAGGGAACTTCCATGAGATGTGAGACATAAATTAAAATATAAAATAGGGAATGGGAGTGTGGGACCGGAAATGGTCGTGCCATGGCCGGCCGGCCAATGGGCGCGGTTCCCAAGACACTCTTCCTAATTTTATGTAATTTTGATGATTTTAGATAATTTTCATAAAATCAAAGGGAACCAAGTTATTTTGTTGAAATCAGGGAGTTTACATGAAATCGGGAAACAAAACACCAAATAATATAAAATAATGGGCGTGTGGGACCGGCTAGGGCATGGCCGGCCGGCTAGAGGACGATCCCACAAGTTTTCCTAATTTTTTAATATTTTCCATGATTTTAGAGAAAATACATGAAATTAGGTAATTTTAGGGAAAATTCATAAAATCAAGGAATTTTCATAATTTGAGAAGGAATAATAAAATAATGTGACGTGAGGTGTGGGACCGGCCACGGCCAAGGCATGACCCGCCGGCCCGCTGTCCCGCGACACTTTTCCCTAATTTTATTATTTTTGATAAAATCATGTGATTTAGATAAAAATACATGAAATTAGGTAATTTTCATGATTTTAGGGAAAATTCATAAAATCAAGGAATTTTCATAATTTGAGAAGGAATAATAAAATAATGGGACGTGAGGTGTGGGACCGGCCATGGCCAAGACATGGCCGGCTGGTGCTCGGTCCCGCGACACCTTTCCCTAATTTTATTATTTTTCATAAAATCATGTGATTTAGATAAAAAATACATGAAATTAGGTAATTTTCATGATTTTATGGAAAATTCATAAAATCAAGGAATTTTCATATTTTGAGAAGGAAAAAAAAAATGGGACGTGAGGTGTGGGACCGGCCACTACCAAGACATGGCCGGCTGGTGCTCGGTCCCGCGACACCTTTCCCTAATTTTATTATTTTTGATAAAATCATGTGATTTAGATAATTTCTTTGAAATAAAGGAAATTTGCTCGAACAAGAGGATTTTCATGAGATCGTGAAGATAGTAAAAATATGATGAAATATAAAATTGGGCGCGGGACTAGTCACGACATGACTGGCCGGCTGGTGAGCCTAATCCCCTGGCGCTTTTGCTTAATATTTTATTATTATTTTCCCTTCCTATTTTGCATAGGTTCCTCGTTCGTTCGTATTTTTGAAATGCTCGTTCGTGCATTCAAAATGCTGGTCTGTGCGTTATCCGCTAATTACACTTGCACCATTTTTTTCAGGGCTTATTCGATGCTCAGATGCCTGTTTCGTTGAATATTTATTACTAGCCTGTGGAATTCTGCTGGGAAGAACCACAGATTGAAGTAACGAAATATAACGAGGAATCGTAGAATATTGATGGATATTCAGGCGATTGATTGACGACTCGTAGAATATTGCTGGATATTCAGGCGATGGCTCGTAGAATATTGCTGGATATTCATACGATTTAAGATAATTAATTGGTGGCTCTATACTAGAAAGGCTTCCTGTCTAGGAGCATTAATTATCTGAGGGTTGAGAAATATGAACTTGCTGGAGTGTCATATTCCTCTTGCATAGTCGGGGAAAACTTGGTTACATCCCGAAGATGTTGTCGCTCTATACTAGCAGACATGTTGTCTAGGAGCCGCCCAATCTTTCTATTCTATACAGTATGAGATGTGTCGTGGCCTCAGCTGAGAGACTACACATCTACATCTTGTCTGAGAGACTTTCTCCATCAGAGGTGGCATGAGCTTTCATGCATAGAGACATGAGTCTCGATACTCATCCGATTGCCGGATCCGGAGCAATTACTGAAATTGCTCAGTATTCATGAGATGTACCGTTGCCTCAGCTGAGAGACTACACATCTACATGTACTCTGAGAGACAGCCTTCTCAGTCAGAGATTTTATGGCATGAGCTTTCATGCTTTGATGAGAGACATGAGCCTCAATACTCATCCGGTTGCCGAATCTGGAGTATAGTTTTACAATTCTACCCTTTATCGAAAATCCACCATTTACATTAAGTCCCCTGCTTACTGAGGAATAGTCATGTTCCTCAGTCAGCATTGAATGCTAATTTTCCAGGTACAGACAAGAATAAGTAATTGAACTTAGTCATAAGATAAGATATTGCCAGATTTCGACTGAATGAGCAAACCATGATTTGATCGGAAACCTCTGTGGCATAATAGAACATCATCCAGTGAACATAAATTGATGTAGAACCGCTGATTCGATGGTGGAACCTTGGTTGGTTTAGGATTCACGGGCCGGGCCCAAAAGGAAATCCTTATGGAATTAGGTTTAGGAAATAAAATTAGGTATAAAAGGGAATTAATCCTCTCTTTTTTTTCACGTCTACCACTTCATTCATCTCATTCCCGTCCGTGAATCAGGAGCAGCAGGAGATTTTCTGCCGGAGTTGCCGCCGGCGCCGTCGTCCGGCCGGCGCCGTCAGGTGAGTCGTTTTTTTCTTCATAGTTTGCTGATTTCATGAGTTTTTCATGCTTTCACCATGTCAAAATTCTATACATGTGTATATGTTGATGTGAGTTTTGTAGAAAAACCCTTGTTTTATCAAACGTATATTCGTTCGATCGTTAGTTTTGAAAACTAATAAAGATCCCTGATTTATGAGAGATTTCTTTATATATGTGGACTTAGGTCCAGTGATAAAACTTAGTGTATGAGCTTTCATGTGAACCAAGATTTTACCTTAATAGATGTGAGCTTTCACAAAACCGGAATAAACCCCGTTTTAGAGGATAATGCTCATTCGAGGAAAATAGACATATATATTTTTATGTAGGTAAATTTATGTCCAGTGATAAAAATTTATTTATGAGATTTCGTGAGAATTAGTATTTTATCACAATAGGTGTGAGCTTTCACAAAACTAGCATAAACCTTCGTTTTTTTAATAAAACACTAATACGAAGGAAAATAGATTTTTTTTTAATATATATGTAGCCGTGACATATTTTATGTGAAACATGATGACATATTTTATTCACATGGATTTGTTCTTATTAGATAAATTCTGAAAATTTATATGAACAAATTGCATTAATTATTGATTTATAAAATCAAGACATGGGTTTTGAGTAACCTTCAAACTAGACAACTTATTTATGATGAAGTCATGTCTTATTGTAAATTTCATAGTTCAGTTGTGTGAATGTTCACGTTATGAAAATTATGTATATGATTTTATGAGAAAATCATTTTCCATGAACTAATGAAGTTTTCTTCGTTATTGCAGATTTCAAGGAACGAATTGATTTCGTGCGTTAACTCTTGTATTGAAACCACTATTGTTAGTGAAATTGAAAGAGGTAAGAGTTCAAGATTTACCATTTGTAGACACCGGCATTTTAATTTGCATGATTCCATCATCTTATTGAATTCGCGGATGACTGAAACATTGTGTGGATTTCACAGTAGCTTTGCGAGGATGTCTGATTCTCCAGCCAATGATGCTTCCAGAGATGAAAGGTGTGCAAATGATGATATCTCCATAGAGGAAACATGCACGGATGAGACTTTCGTTGGTGAGGAAGATGAAACACCTGGAGTCAAGAATGTCCCAAACATAGATGACGCATTCTTTGAAGTTCCGGAGCCCGAAAATCATTTCAAGTCCCCGGTATATCGCCTTCTGATCAATCCCAGGACGGTCACTCAAAAGAAATTGGTGACTCCTCGTGCTGCTATTTGGTTTTGTCTTGAACGAGGACTATTCCAGGCTTCAATGATTGAATTCAAGCTTTCTCGACGCCCCTTAGAGAAGTTCTCGGGATGGTCTAGACACATGCTAGGATTTCCTCGTGTTAGAGCTATGCTGGATAGAGCACAAATTACCAGGGCCGTTCAAACATCTGGAGATTTGTATATCTTTCATGACCCACGAGGTATTGTAACTCTTCTTGCTCGCTGGTGCATCCCAACTCACACGTTTATATGCAGCTGGGGAGAGTTCACTATTACCTTGGAAGATGTAGTTGCTTTATTGCATCTTCCAATTACAAGTAACTTTCCTGAAGAACTTTGGACAACGAAAGAGAAAGCAGTTTCCAAAACTTTAACAGCTGAGATGGAGAGAATCAACAAGGTTTTTGGTAAAGGTTGTTACGCTCATTGTTGACACATTGGTGGCCACGAGACGTCCCTCTTGATGAACCCGACGGTATGTTGTCTATTGCTGCTTTCTTGTGCTTATGGTTGTCTAGGGATGTGTTTGAAGATGCTGGTACCTTGCTGAAGCCGTTTGTAATTCCTTTCGCTATTAAGCTGGCTCAAGGTGAACAACTTCCGCTAGGTAACTTATTCTTGGGCGCTTTATATTCTAACCTGGACTCTTTAGTCGTAGACTCCAGTGCTTCGAACGGCTTCATGAAGATTGAATGCTACGCCAACACGATGTTTCTCCAAGCTCTGATGTGGGAGCATTTCGGAAACTATGCACCCATTCCCCGTAGTGTCTTACAAAGTCTGAACTCTGTTGATGCCCGACGTATCTTCCATGAGAAAAACAACGCTAGGATTATGCGTTGGTCTACGAAGAAAATTCAGTCCAAGACACGCTTCATTGACGTATTAGATGACGAGTCTGAGTTCAAGTTTCGTCCTTGGGTGGTGGTTCCTCCTCACGTTTCTCAATTGACGACTTTCAATGCTGGAGAAAGTAAGTATTTGAAATCTGGTGCTGATTTGAGCGATGGCGAAAGATCTTTCATGCTGAGTTGCACTCCCGGTCATCTAATATCAACAACGTATGGAGATTTTTAGGTGGAGGAGTATAACATTGACAGAGCCGCCCGTCATATGGGTATGGACCAATGTGTTCCAACCTTCAGAAGGAGAAGACCATCAGTGGAACAACTTAAGACTTGCTTAGATCACACACATGATGAAGTGAGCTCTTATTGGTTCCCTTGTGTTGATCGAACTACGTATGTGACTCCAAGCTACATGGAATTCTGGGATCAGCATCTTGAGCATCTTAATGATTATGTGACATCCGTCCAACCTTTAGTGAAATATCCTCCTTCTTCTGAGATGAGTGCCTCTCGTCCCAGACTAAGGAATATTTTTGGTGGTGACAAGAGAAAGACATCTCCAGGAGGTTCACCGGTATATATTCTTTTGCATATTCCTCATACAACTCGTATAATCGTCTTTAATTATCACATCAATTTCTTTTACAGGAGGGTCGTGCTGTGAGACCTCGAATTGAAGTGAATTTCTCAGAGGCGGAGGCAATTGCCCACGGTGGAGAAGGCAGGAGCAAGAATTGCAACTTGTTGCCCAACACCATAAAGTCCCCAGTCGCCTTTTTGGTGAGTTGTTGATATTTTTCTGCTGTGACTTCTTCCATCCGCATTATCAGGATCTCAAAACCAATATTTTTTATTTGGTCACAGGACTTTGCTCCGTCTAGTATTGACGGTCTTCGATTCTCTGCTGCTGGGCAGACGACTTCTGATTTGAACGTTGAAGAAGAAGTCATCGTGAGTAATTTCCTTTACCATCAGACATAAATGTTTCATGTGAAAATGCTAACTACTTGATAATATGTCCAGGAGGATGTCGTCATGGAGTTGGAAAGTGCTGATGTTCGATCTTCCTCTGAGAATATATACGAAGGCACTTCCAAAGATTCGGAGCCAAATAGAAGTAATGATCCCCTTGTCGTTAATACGGACAATCATAATTCCTTGAGTACTTCGGAGACCCCCCAAAGTGAGTATATACCCTGCATCCTCTTCATAGAAGTGTGAAAGTGCTGATTTGTGAATGAATGATAATCCATGTGTATATACGAAAAACTTGGTCGAACTTCGTCGTCAGAAAATTCAGAACCCAGTTTTTTACCAAAAACGCCGTAAAATCTTCATCTGGAGTCGGATTTTCATGATATGCATATGCATATTCAAGCCCGAAAAATTTCCTAGCTTTATCAAAGAAGTTTTGTAAGTTTTGAGCACGTTTAGGGCCTGAAAAAGACGAAATAGTAAACTTCCAGGAGACTTTCAGAACTTTTTCAGATTGTATGTTGCCCGATGTTTTGATCACACCTGCTAGCTCGTTCGCCCAATTGCCATGAAATTTTGACATGTTGTAGAGGACTTCCATACAAAGAGAATGGTATATAACCCAACTCTATACTCCACACCAATTGCTCCCAGTTCGTCATTGAACACAGGGAAGTGTAAAATTTCTTCAGCTGAGTTTCTTTGAAAACGTGTTTCATGACTTTGATGCTACTTGTACACATCTTAGATGTATGATAAGGAACTTGATGATGTTATTTCACTTACTCTCTTAATTTTATGATTTTATTGGATTTCTCCCCTTGAACACGGCATCACTGTGTACAATAGCGAAACTGCTTCCTTGACTGGTGCTTCAGAAATAGAGAAAGTCCTGACAGGAAGAGGATCTCTGTGTACTCCTTCGGCTCCAAGGTTAAGTTCTCCTGACTCAACCTTTTCTCTGAATATGTGTTTCAAAACTTTGCATCTACTTGTGGGGTGATTGACGAACCTGTGGAATCGGCAATAACGAGGATTTTCCATGTCTTCCTCAGTTGGGTCTCTCTTGACGTATGGAAATTTGATTGCACCATCTTGGATCCAGACATCTAATAGTTCGAGAACTTCTCCAATGAGGAGAGGAAAATCAGGTGCATCATCAGGAGCATCTGTGCGTTGGCCAGGAGCCTGTGTCTCTGGTTTGTCCTTATTTTGCGTCTTTGGAGGAGCTGCAGCATGCTTGTTCGGGGATTCAGCCTTACGCTTGCTACCTTAGGCAACAACGTCTATAGAGGACTGCAGGTTGTACTGCTTGTTGATCAGGCGCCTGCTTCCTCGAGTGTCACGTGATTCCTCAGTCTTTGTGGACTTTGCTCTTTCTAACATAGCAGGTGCAGTGGTTGCTGATCTCTTCGCGTCTTCGTGAAGTTCTGAGAAAGTATGGAATCGAAGATTCTCTAGTAGAGCTCTGTAGACCGAGCATGCCGTTGATACACAAATCTACCTCTGCTCTGTGACATTTGGGTCATGACAGTCCAGGGCCTGGACTCTGAATCTTTTCACGTAATCATTGGGATTCTCACTGACCCTCTGGAACATTCTTCCAAGATCAGAGAGAGTGACTTGCTCTGACAAAAAAGTACTTCCTGTAGAAGGCGTTGATCATTTCTCCCCAATTGTTGATAGTCCCCGGTGCGATGTTGTTGTACCAGGTGTATGCTCTGCCTTTCAAGGATTTTGAAAACTCTTTGAGACGAACAACATGGTTATGTTCATGCTCTCCCAAGGCTTCGAGAAACGAGAGACATGTTCTCGAGCATTGCCAGTTCCGTCATACAGAGTGAAAGTTGGAGAAATGTAACCTTTTGGAAGGGGAATCCTCTGCGTAGCGGCAGGATAAGGAGGTTGGTGACGATGGACATGTGATGTCTTGTCTTTTCCACGGTTCTCCAGAAGGCGCTCCACGTCTTCCCGAGTAATGAAATTTGATGGTTCCTTTGCTGATGAATCTGCAGCTTTGCCAGTTTCATCATCATCCACTGTATGGATTGGGATTACTTCAGGATCAGCAAATCTGAGGATTTCTCCTTCTCTTTTCCCTTTTCTTGAGTCTTCTCTGTCATCTTATCAGTAAGAGTTTTGAGATAATTACACAGCTCCTTCTGTAGCAGCCATGTCAGTCTGATTCTTTGCGAGAGTCTCCTGCACTTTGATAAGATCAGCAATGGTAGGTGGTGGATTTCCTCTGACTTCTTCAGGGTGTCGACCGAGGGGATGACCTTCAGCGTGAGGAGGAGTAATGTCACCACCGTCAGTGTTGGAGGCCGGAATCGTTTCCGGGATATTCTGATTGTCATTGTTGTTGTTGCTAGTACTAGCGTCGTTTGTGTTGGAACCTGTAACTAACCCAGACCTAAGACCAGCCATCTTGTGAAATCGTGAGATTGCAACCGAGAGATTAATCTCCCACTGTGGTCGCCAATCTGTGAGTGGGGAAAAACGATTTGCTGGTTTTTACGGAATTGAAGAGTCGACCGTGTGGAGACTCCTTGAACCGAGCGAAATGTTGAACCTCACACAGATGCACTGCAAGAAGGGAGTGCTTTAAGTTCGAGAGATCAATCTGTAAGACCCCGGCCTAAACCAAGAACAATGGCGTTCCAGAGTCAATTCGGTCACAAGAGGATGGGTTGATCTGTAGGAGGGAAGCTGAGAAATGAGATCAATGGTGATCTGAGATTGTAGTGTTGTGAATTCAGCGTGAAAATGCTCTGAATGATTGAATTTTTCTCAATTGAGAGTAATTTCTGTGAGTTCGTGTAGACGAAAGATTGTCTATGAACTTTGATGAGAAATTGCTCGTTTTGGCGAATGTTGTTCGATGTTCGAAAACTTCTGTCTTTTCAATCAGGATTCAGAGACATTTTATAATGCCGGAGTTGAAAACACCATGATCCCATGAAGTGTGACAGTTGCTGGAATCAGAGAATGGGAAATGGGGAAATCATGTTAAAACCAATTACTCGTGCGGAGACTTGGTTAACTTTCCACCCACTACTTTGCTGACTCTTCCAACTGATTGCACGACTTGCTCACATTCTCATCGTGGGTGAACACACGTGCGTAGACCGCCAGACCAAAACCCTAGTTAATATCCCCCCATGTGACACGATTGAAATCTCGTGATTTGGAGTCAGTTGCTGACTTTATGGGACGATGAGTCCATGTAGCGCTGAGTTGAACATGTGAGTAAATGTTTCGAAACTCATGAATTTAACGTGTCTGCTGAGACGAGGTATCATCATAACCTAAGACGAGCAAAACTGTGTTGCTAAATTGTTGAATATTGATAGTTGAACCAATATTCTTTGATTTGAAAATATTGCTAGTCTGAGAATATTGCTAATTGAGTAAATATTGCCGGTTCGAGAATATTGCTAGTTCGAGCAAATATTGCTAGTTTGAACAAATATTGTTCTTTTGATGAATTGTTGGTAGCTGGACCAAATAAAATATTAATTTAAGTTACTGACTGCTGAGTCGAGCAAAATAAATACGAATTTAATCATGGAATCAACATAAAATTATCAGAGTGTTCGAATCAGAATCACGTTTCTGCAGAGCTCTGGATTCAAAACCCTAATTTTACCGAATGATGATTTATCAATCATGCAAATCAGGACCGGCTACATGGGATGACGGGTTCACCATATAACGCCCAATGCTCGAATGAGCAAAAATACCAAAGTCTCTTGAGGACCAGTTGGTGAAAGAATGATTAAATGTTGGTTTAATCATTTACTGAAATAATGCTCGTGTGAGCGACAAATCATAAAACCTGATGTAGAAAATATGAGGGACCGACCAAGAGGTCATGACCGGCTCTTGATGGTCGTGGGACCAGTAGATGGTCGTTTGAGCAACTTCCAATTGTTTGGAAAGAGTTCGAACCTAATATGAGCAACTGAGCAAATTAGGTTAAAATCATTAAAACATGCGGGACCAGCTGTTTGCAAGCCTCAGGGTCACCCTTGGTCGGTTAAGGGGATGCTCCCGTGTCACCATGACGTCCGTGCTCCAGTCCTAAGAATTTTGATATTTTCGGGTGCACGTTTGAGAAATATTTGGAGAAAATATGAAAAATCCTGGTTTTGCTGAAAGTGGGAAAAATACATGAGATGATGAAAATAATAAATAAACAAGGAATCACAAGGTGAAGGACCGGCCACGGATAGGGCATGGCCTGCCGGCTGACACGCGGTCCCACATGCTTTTCCCATTTTTATGTGATTTTATGTATTTTTCTCTGATTTAAGGGAAATTCCATGAAACTGGAGAGTTTGGCGAAATTAGGGAACTTCCATGAGATGAGAGACATAAATTAAAATATAAAATAGGGGGAGTGTGGGACCGGCAATGGCCGTGGCATGGCCGGCCGGCCGGCCAATGGGCACGGGTCCCAAGGCACTCTTCCTAATTTTATGTAATTTTGATGATTTTAGATAATTTTCATAAAATCAAAGGGATTTGTTGAAAACCAAGATATTTTGTTGAAATCAGGGAGTTTACATGAAATCAGGAAACAAAACATCAAATAATAATAAAATAATGGGCGGGTGGGGCCGGTTAGGGCGTGGCCGGCCGGCTAGAGCCCGATCCCACAAGTTTTCCTAATTTTTTAATATTTTCCATGATTTTAGAGAAAATGCATGAAATTAGGTAATTTTAGGGAAAATTCATAAAATCAAGGAATTTTCATAATTTGAGAAGGAATAATAAAATAATGGGACGTGATGTGTGGGACCAGCCACGGCCAAGGCATGACCGGCCGGCCGGCGGTCCCGCGACACCTTTCCCTAATTTTATTATTTTTGATAAAATCATGTGATTTAGATAAAAATACATGAAATTAGGTAATTTTCATGATTTTAGGGAAAATTCATAAAATCAATGAATTTTCATAATTTGAGAAGGAATAATAAAATAATGGGACGTGAGGTGTGGGATCGGCCACGGCCAAGACATGGCCGGATGGTGCTCGGTCCCGCGACACCTTTCCCTAATTTTATTATTTTTGATAAAATCATGTGATTTAGATAAAAATACATGCAAATTAGGTAATTTTCATGATTTAAGGGAAAATTCATAAAATCAAGGAATTTTCATATTTTGAGAAGGAATAATAAAATAATGGGATGTGAGGTGTGGGACGGGCCACGACCAAGGCATGGCCGGCTGGTGCTCGGTCCCGTGACACCTTTCCCTAATTTTGTTATTTTTGATAAAATCATGTGATTTAGATAATTTCTTTGAAATAAAGGAAATTTGCTCGAACAAGAGGATTTTCATGAGATCGTGAAGATAGTAAAAATATGATGAAATATAAAATTGGGCGCGGGACTAGTCACGGCATGACTGGCCGGCTGGTGAGCCTAGTCCCCTGGCGCTTTTGCTTAATATTTTATTATTATTATTTTCCCTTCCTATTTTGCATAGGTTCCTCGTTCGTTCGTATTTTTGAAATGCTCGTTCGTGCATTCAAAATGCTGGTCTGTGCGTTATCCGCTAATTACACTTGCACCATTTTTTTCAGGGCTTATTCGATGCTCAGATGCCTGTTTCGTTGAATATTTATTACTAGCCTGTGGAATTCTGCTGGGAAGAACCACAGATTGAAGTAACGAAATATAACGAGGAATCGTAGAATATTGATGGATATTCAGGCGATTGATTGACGACTCGTAGAATATTGCTGGATATTCAGGCGATGGCTCGTAGAATATTGCTGGATATTCATACGATTTAAGATAATTAATTGGTGGCTCTATACTAGAAAGGCTTCCTGTCTAGGAGCATTAATTATCTGAGGGTTGAGAAATATGAACTTGCTGGAGTGTCATATTCCTCTTGCATAGTCGGGGAAAACTTGGTTACATCCCGAAGACGTTGTCGCTCTATACTAGCAGACATGCTGTCTAGGAGCCGCCCAATCTTTCGATTCTATACAGTATGAGATGTGTCGTGGCCTCAGCTGAGAGACTACACATCTACATCTTCTCTGAGAGACTTTCTCCATCAGAGGTGACATGAGCTTTCATGCATAGAGACATGAGTCTCGATACTCATCTGATTGCCGGATCCGGAGCAATTACTGAAGTTGCTCAGTATTCATGAGATGTACCGTTTCCTCAGCTGAGAGACTACACATCTACATGTACTCTGAGAGACAGCCTTCTCAGTCAGAGATTTTATGGCATGAGCTTTCATGCTTTGATGAGAGACATGAGCCTCAATACTCATCCGGTTGCCGAATCTGGAGTATAGTTTTACAATTCTACCCTTTGTCGAAAATCCACCATCTACATCCACCATGGCATTTCGAGTATGATTAAAATAATAATAATTCCATCAATTTACTAAAATTTGATCAAAGTTGATTATTGTGAAAATTCGTGGTTTTGTGGATTTTATTGAATTAGATGATATTTAAATCGATTTCAAATCTTGTTTTAATCCATTTGAAATTTGAGTAGTTTAACATAATTTTGGAAACCTAAGCTCAATTTATTTTATTTTTATTTTTATTTTCTGAATTGATATTGGAGCATCGGTGATAATTTATTCTATTGATTTTGGAGAAATTTTATCGCTTCGGATATTTTTTAGGTGATTTTACTTCATAGCCAATCCGCCATGGACTTCAGATTTTTTATTTTTTTTAATTTAGCATGGTGTTGATTTTTTTACCGATCGTGAAGGAATCAACTTCATCTCAGCTTCAAATATCTTAACTTCATATGTTTTCGTTGCAATATATCTATCAGTGAGAATATTAGGAATTTTTTTCCGGGGTGATTTCACTTCGCAATCAATCCATGACGAACATCAGAATTTTTATTTTTATTCGATAAAAAATTTATGCAGAGAATTTTCAAACTCAGGTCACTAGTCTGAGAATTCTCCAGTGGTTTCATAATTTTAGCTTTCTTGATCTTATTCAGATTGTTTCTTTTTGATAATATTAGACATTAGAAATTCGTAATTCGGCAAACGTATATGTATTATTCTGATTCTCGAAAATTAAAAACGGTCAATGATTCGTGATTCGCCAGTAATCGGAACAGTATTCGTACGTGTATAATTCGTTTTAAAGATGTGGAGTCGGCATACGAAATTCCGTAGACATTTAACACCTTAATTAGCCATATACGATGAATTTTTTATTGAGAGAAATTATGTACGATGAATAAGGAGGTAAAACTGTGTTTGCAGTGAAATTATATTGAACCTGTCAATTAATTATAGTTAGGACTTAGGACTTGTTCTTTCTTCCGTTGCTAACTTTTTGATTCTTCTCTGTATCTTTTTTCTGATCTTCCATCTTTGATCATCTACTTTCTCTTTATTTAGTAACGAACTGATACGGCGTATTGTACCGGAATTCGTAAAAGCCGCAAATAATCCGGCCAGGCCATTATAATAGGACGGCCGTATAGTCCGTTGCCGACCTATACGAAACAATTCGCGAACTTTCGGCGAATTGCTAACCAAGGTGGTTGTAGCGTAAACTGCAGAACTTGGTGGAATCTCATGCGATTTGAACATTGATGCTAAATTTGCCGCTGCAGAAAATGAAATTGGCATGATGTGTTTGCTAAAGTATGGGCCAGGGTAAGTACCGTAATAACCAAATTACCCTTTATTACCGTCGAACCCTAACAAAAACACACACCTATTTCCATGCCCAAAATCGTCCAGACAAAAACGAGGAGTAGCCGAGTAGGTTATAAAACCAGGCAAAAGCCGCATAGTAGAATCAAAATAGCTCAAGATGGGAGAAGAAGTTGAGACAGCATCTCCAGAGATAATAATACCAGCTGAATGGACACAAGCTGCAGAATCAATTGCTCATGATCATTCACTACCTTCTCCTCCTATTGCCTTGATTTGTGGCCCTAAAAACAGTGGCAAAACTACATTCTCTCGTATACTTCTCAATACTCTCTTGCAGAACAAAAGGTAGATACCAGCTTTTAATTACAAAAAAATCTTAGCTTTCTCTCATATTTCATACTAATCAATAATGGGTTTATGTCAAAATGTTGTGTTTTGGGTATATTTGGATACTAAAGAGTAATGGGGTTTTTGTTAAAATTTGATTTTGAGTAATGGGTTTATCGTTTCTCTTGTATTTCATCCTAATGAGTAATGGGTTTGTTCAATTGCTCAATTTATTGTTCTTTCGGATATGAAAGAGTAATAATGTTTTTTTTTTTTTTTTTTTTTTTTTTTTTTTTTTTTTTTTTTTTGGGTGACTTAGGTATGATAAGGTAGCTTATTTGGATACTGATGTAGGGCAACCAGAGTTTACTCCTCCTGGTTGTCTAGCACTTACTATCATTGAGAAGCAAACACCAGGTATTTTTTAATTTGAAGAATTTGTTTGTACAACTTTTAACTTTGTGAACTACTGTGCAATTTTTTGATTTTTGTTGTGTTGTATGTAGTGTGCTGTTGATCAGTTTATGTTTGTGTTTGTTTTCCAGATTTGACAATCCCATGTCTTAAAACGCCAGAGAGGTATGAAATACACTCCTGATATATCTATTTAGCTTCATTTGATTTTTAGTTACCTTATTAGAGATAAGAAAACCATCCGCAGTCCATTTATTTAGAGGGTAAGAACTTGTCAGTTTCGCAAAACATTGAGTTGTTCTTTAGAACGAATTATGTGTTCTTGGATTTGTTATGAGACGGTACTTCATGGGTTGTTTTGATTCAAAAGTTTGCTAATATTTCAAGGGAGATGCAATATTTGACATTTCAATGCTTGCACATTGGGAAAGAACCTGTAAACTGTTTCAAGATCAATGTGACATCCAAATATGTCCCACTTTCATATCTCGTGGTGGTTACTTATTATGCATGCCAAGTCCTGTAGGGGTTATCAGATATCAGAACAGTAGAAGAGGAGTTGCTTACCACCTTTCACATAAATGATAACAATACCAGTAGAAGAATAGTTGCTTACCTCCTCTCAAACAGCAGGTCAACAACAAAACATATTAAACATAAAGATTGTGACTCGTGTGCAGCGCTATTGATCTCACAGTAATACATTATGGGGTTTGGCGCAAAGTGTACCTGAATTATTTCCGATAAAAATGTATTTTTCGTTAATGTCATTTGTTCATATAGCGTAATGGATGTCTTGAATGCCTTGCCAAGCATGATCAGAATAACAATTTTATGGAGTAACTTAGCAAATGAACTGCACCTTTCTGATTTTACTTGTTCTTCTCTCAGGTCAATTTTCTATGGCGATACTTCTTCAAAAAGGGATCCCAGAACCTATTTGAACAATGTCTTCTCTCTGTATGATTACTTCCGGAAGGAGTTCTATGCACCCAAAGAGGGTCAAAAGAGAGCGAAACCTGAGGTGCCTCTTGTCATCAATACACCTGGATGGGTGAAAGGTATGCTAGAGCAGTATTTATATGTTACAATCATAAGTGTTGATTACCTTTCATATCTACCTGACTTGTAATGGACATGTGCAATTGTTTAGGCCTTGAAATTTTCAGTATTTCTTTTTTTATTCCAGGAAATGGTTATGATGCGTTGGTGGAGATGTTGAGATACATTGCTCCCACTCATATGGTTCAAGTACGCATATCTACTGAGAGTAAGAACCTCCCAGCTGGAGCATTTTGGTTAGAGGAGGATCAAGAACTCTCAGTTAGTCTAATTGAAATTGCTTCAGCGCGCCGAGACGCCTATAATAGATCGTAAGTCATACAAGACCTTGTTCTATTGTTAAACATGTATGTGTTTCTCTGTTGATTAGGTTGTATCTGATATTGTGTGATTGGAATTGGTATATTGGCTCTTGTAGAGGGACAATACGAAAGGATGCATCGCTGATAAGGGACCTAAAGATCTTTGCTTACTTTAGGCAATGCTTTCCAAGTGATTTCAGTGTTGACACATTCAAGGAACTTGCTCAGGCCTTGACTGCTCATCGTCCTTATGTGGTGCCTATATCGAAAATCAAAGTCAAACATCTGCATTGCCAGGTTAAGCATTTTGACAGAGCTGAAACACTTCTTGTGGTTTACATGTCAACTGATGTCTTTGTTTTAGTATGTCTCTTAATTACTTTGAACTTAGCCGTGAAAAAAATTAATCTCGACACTGTGAATTGAATGTTTGTACTTTGAGAAACACATAAAAGACTGTTATCAAATATTTCAGACATGGTATATTCTGTTCCTCAGTTGTGCCTCTTTCACCTGTTATATAATAACATTGGCGTAAACTCTTTCCAGGTGCCAAGCAGTGAAATCTTCCATGCTTTGAATGGAAGTATTGTCGGCCTGGCAGTTAGTTCTGCAAAATCTTCTGACTCTGAACATGAGACCCCTTGGTGCGTTGGTCTTGGTAAGTTCTATCTTGAGCGACTTGTTAATTTTACGTCATCTTTTCCTTGCTTCTTTGGTGGATACTTGCTAGTAACTTGTTACTTCTTTGATTGATACTTGTTACCTTAATTCCTCTGTAAGAAAAAAAGGTTAGTTGTATGCACATTTAGGAGTCAGTTTAAAGAAATTAGGAGACAATTCACTAAATAACAATTACCTGAGAAAAGATAAGGCTTCTAAAATAAGAAACATGATGATGAATATGTTCTTCTGTAAAAAGTATTGGGAAATGCTTATGCTTAAGGAGTATGAGATGATAATATTTTGGTTTCGTGTGTGGGAGCAAATGAGCAATATAACCTAGGGTTGACAAATACCCGAGGCTTTAAAACGCTTCTCAAATCAGTTGTAGAGTACTACACTGTTAGACTAAGAATATACTTTTAAAACTGAACAGTATTCTGTAAGTGATGCTCACTAGCTTATAAGTTATTACTGTTCTCCAGGTGCTTAAGTTTTAGTGCGAACATGATTGTTACATACGAAGATTGGGTTATGATAGGAAATTATGTATGGAATAGGATAGCACCTTATAAATAGCGCCATTGATGGTGCTTAATAACTTCGTTCGACACCTTTGACGGTGCTCTGGATTTAACTCAACTTTCGAGTCATTTGTGTTCTTTTTCTTCGAGTAAATCTGCTATTAGTTCTCAATGATTGTACCGTTTTGTTTCTGAAAGCTAAACTGTTCTATATCATTTTGGAGGCTGCGAGTATACAAGTGTTAAGTATTTGTCCCAGGTTTGATTTTCTGATCCCCACTTGCTTCAAAATCAGGTATTGTGAGAGGCATTGACGTCTCAAAAGATATATTCTATGTTCTTACACCTGTTCCACTGAGCATTCTGGAGAAAGTAGATCTCTTTCTGCAGGGACTTCTACAGATCCCTACTCGTCTATTACAGGTAAATACTCCTGCCACAAGATGCTCTCTTTTATTTGTACAGTGTGGTCGAAGTAATTTTTGTAAATAGTTCACTGTACAGTGTGTCATCCATGTGTACTCTTACCTATTGTTAAATCTTGAAAGCCATAAACCAGGGGATTGGTCTGAATCTCCTAAGTGTGGATAACTCACACATTAGTAGATATTTGATATACCTAGTTAGTTGAAAAAGTTAAACTTATCAAGCCTTGTATCTCAGTTTGCATATGAGGTAGGATGTTTTATTTCCTTTCTTTTTTCTCTTAATTGCTTGTGTTTATAATTCCTCATGTGTCTTATCATGGTACATAATCTGCAGTTCTTCTAACTACAAGATATTTGACAGGTTTCAGGATGCTTATCGCCTTACATGTCCACAAATGTACTGCTTCAATCATGAGACCTGCAGCGGTTGAGTTTCCGCTTACAAAAGTATAGTATCTGAGCTTGTTTCATTTGTGCAGTTATGCTCCATGGATACTTCAACTGACTGCTTGTAAGAGATAATATCGGGCAACAAAAGTTTTCATGTAAGACACAAACCATAGATTAACCAGTATAATGTAGTTTTCTTGCTGCCCAAAATTTTGTGTGTGCCGAGTATTCCTATTTCCAGACAGTCCTTTTGGCATTGTATTTTGTGTTCATGGAGAATGTTTAAAATCAGAAAAGGGGTAGCAAAGTATTTATCTTGATGTTGTTTTTAGTCAATGTTTACAGTTGCGGTCTTTCCTCTTTAAACAGCTAAATTCTTCCATTTGTTGGTTCTTCCTTTACAATACAGAACCTTTAGACAAGCCCTGCAATATTATAGCAAGAGTTTGAAGGAAAATATTCTCTGAACCCCTGAACCGAGAAGGGTTCGCCACTCTATTGTACTAGAATTCATGTATAAGATTGCAGTTCTGCTTGCTGCCTCAAACAAACAGAACGGGAATCTGGTTGCCTGTTCTTAGAAACTTTCTTGGCCCTTTACTGTGATGGTGTCTGTCTGTCTGTTTACCGTTCTCCGATCTTTGCAATTAGATGGCCACAGTCATGGATCATCAACTTTATTCAAACCTGGTGTTCATGGATGATATTTTTATCAACCTTGGCCTTCATCTTGACCTTGCACTTCTAGCTCACTTTTCCTCTACTCTATGCAAGGGATCTCAGGTATGCTGATGATGTCAGCTGGCAGCCATTCTCATCTTGTATCATAAAAATGTAAAAGACCATGTCAATTCATAGTCCACATACCCTATGGAACAAGAAACGGTTATTTCAGTTAATGGTAAAGACAAACCCAATCCTTAAACACAATTATGGCCATTTTCTATTAACAACCAACGGTCACAAAACCTTAACTTTTAACTTGAAGAGGACAAGGAATTTTTCATTTCTCCTCTCTCTCTCAATTTTTATCTTTTCTCTCTGTGTTCTTCTGTCAATCCTTTGCAGTTTTCCTCTCTGGCGGGTCATGATCTCGGTTGTTTCTTCAACTTGTAGGTCATGATCTTCTAGTTTAATTTAATCCTGTTAACATTTCGCAGCCTCGAAGCTTCTTCAGACTTGTATACATTTCTAGAGATTAAAGAAAAAACAAAGAAAAGGAAGAGATCTAGCTTAACTTTCCGTGTTCTGCCTGCGTCTATAATGATGTCTGTTTCAGATTCCGGTGTGAAATCCTGTATCATGGCGAAGAAGAGAACATTCAAGGAACTTGTTGAACAAAAGTTTGGGAAAATTGTGTATTTTCTGATCAATGCTATATTGGAATGGATATTGATGGCTATCTTGTTCATGGATGGCTTGATTGCGTTCGCCGCTAATGAATTTGCCCGTTTCTTTGATTTGCAAATCCCATGTTTGCTTTGCACGAGAGTCGATCATGTACTTGTACGCCGGAATCCTGATTTTTACTACAACGACTCGATCTGTGAATCACATAGGAGGGATGTTTCATCAAAGGCATTTTGCCATGTTCATAAAAGATTATCCGATATTCAGCAGATGTGTGAGGCATGCCTTCTTTCATTTGCCACAGAAAATAAACCAAATTGTGATCCTTACAAATCCCTTGTAGGCATTTTAGGGGCTGATCTTGAAGGCCCTGCTGACGATCATAAATCTGAGGAAGACGAGGATCTTTTGCAGGTTGAGAAGAGTCTAATACACCGGTGTTCCTGTTGCGGAGAGCCTCTGAGAGTTAAGCCAACTTTTCAGCAAGCATTAGTTCGGAGTCTGACAATGAGCAGAGGTGATGCTGCTGTAGTTCCTCAAGCTCCCACTCCATCTCCTCGTGCAGCAGCACAAGACACGGCGAGAAAGGAGGAATCGCGTGACCTTGATCTGCCGCACATACGCTATGCTGAGCTCAAATTTTCTCCAGACAATGATCTGGAGATTCCAGAAGATGATGAAGGCTCGCTGTTGTTACTTCAGGAAAACCAAAGTGAGTTTTTAAAAATACTACCTCCATTTCAGGAAAAGTGATACTTTCACATTTTCGTTTTTGCCTACCACCTGCGTTTCAGGAAAAATGATACTACCGGTTTTCATATTTGGCTAAAAATAGGCCATATTGGAAAGAAAAAAAATCACTTTTTCCTGAAATGGAGGTGAGTATAACATTATACGCCGTCCTACTATTACCGTGTGTTTCGATGAAATCATGTAGTGATGCAAATGCATTTTGTTAAAACAGGTAGAGAGGATATGAAAGCTACTACGGTGCCATTGCTGACAGAATGTGAGGATAATGAGGAAGTTAAGACACCAAGCTTTATTACCAACAGACTATTCACGCCAACAGGTTCAGCTACAGCAAGCCCCAGATGGCTTGCAAGGCTTCCAAGGAGATTTTCTGCAGAAAAAACAGACGAGACTTCAAAAGGAAATGCAGATGGTGACAGCATCCTGCATAACTTGAAGAGACAAGTTCGTTTCGATAGGAAGTCACTTATAGCTTTATACATGGAATTAGATGAAGAAAGAAATGCTTCTGCAGTGGCAGCCAACCAAGCAATGGCTATGATCACTCGGCTTCAAGCGGATAAGGCAGCAATTGAAATGGAAGCCTTACAATACCAGAGAATGATGGAGGAGCAAGCAGAGTACGACAACCAAGCATTGCAAGAAATGAAAGAACAGCTTACCAAGAGAGAGGAAGAAATTAAAAGTTTAGAATTGGAGCTAGATAGTTACAGAGAAAGGTTGGAGGAGTGTGAAGAGAGACTTGAGGGGGATGATTACCAAGACTTGAGCAACGGGATAACCACATCCGCCGAAGAACTGAAAGCAGATCTTAAGAATGAGAAGAATTACCTTCTCGATCGGCTGAAAACGTTGGAGGAAACTCGTAGCTCAGAACTTATTGAGGACGAAGATAAAGGTAAGGCATTGTAGTTTTATTAGAATTTTCTATCCTTAGCATGAAAGAAAAAACTTAATGCTGTTTGCCATGGCAGGATATATGGGTAACACCAGCATAAGCAAAGAGATATCTGATGTAAATGAGAAACTCGAGGCTCTCCAGAGAGACGAGGAATTCTTAACGCATATTGTTCAATCGCTAAAGAGAAGCAATGAAGGGACAAGACTTCTCAAGGAAATAGCTCAACATTTAAAGGAGCTTCGGCAAAGAGAGAAGAGGCCCTTGGAGATATTGTAGTTTCTTGATGGTTTTGTCATATTTTTCATTTAGTTTTTTCTTTGTTCGTCAAGACATTGTTTGTTAGAGTTTTCAGCAGTTTACCCCTTTGTATTCTTACCTGTAATCCAATTTTTCACTTCAGTGTGATGTAAACAATCTAATTGATTTTTCAACGTCTAAAAGCATGAAGAACAACCCTGGCTGTATTGCATAAGAGCTTCACCCTTGATTAGTACAAGTATAAGTAGAAATTAACGCGGCCAGTCCACCATAGGGCTCGAACCACAAGTTTAAGAACCTCGCACCATAACTATCTGTAACTATTAAACTAGACTACAAGGCCCTATTTGTTGGAAGAAAAAAATCTTTGATAAAATTCCTTCCTCTAGAATTTGTACCCATAGTTGGCTTTACGCATAATTCAGAAATTTTATATTGGAACAGAGTCCAAATGATTATGGATGCAAGGGAGCTCTCTTCCAGCTTATCATTGTCGGCTTATCATTGTGTACAATATTTCATGTAAACATTTGAAGCAAAGCTTACTCTGATCAATCCAAATAAAGCTTTACGAAATCAATAGTGTTGCACATTACCTAAGAGAGCTGAAAGTAAAACTATACGGAATGTTTTCTTTGCATTACACAACTATAGTAACAAGAATTATGTTGTTATTGCTGCTTCCTTTCTTAGAAATACAAACAAAATGCCCAGCAAAAATGATTTTAAAGTCTGTTCCATTAACCACCAAGCATAGCAGCATACAAACAAGAATAGCAGCAGCAGAATCAGATCTCCAAATGGAAGAATGAAGATAATCATCTCTCAGTATCTCTGTCCATTTAACACAAAAACCCTTCTTTGCTAAGACACATCTACAAATAATCAGCAACACATAAGAAGAAGCATTACCAACAAGCGGCACCAAACATACTGAAATTACAAAAAATAATCTGGGGTTTTGCGTGTTGTATCTGGTTCAATCTGCCGGGGTGCAGGATCAAATCGAAGAAAATTCTGATCCATGTTCTCTCCAATCTCGAGTATTGCCGCCATATTTCCACAACGATAACAATAGTTTGGCGCACTGAATACTGTAACCACATTCTTTTCCTACAAAGTTTTCATTTGAAAATTTAAAATACTTGTGTCACCCCAAAACGTACCTATGAAGAAACTTAAGATGAACTTTAATCAAATTACAAAACCATCCAGATTTACCCACCTGGGACCAATTGTAACCTTCCATTACAAGTTGATGTGCTCTCGCAATGAGGGTGAGTCCATTGGTATGGTTGAACTGAGCAGCAATATCCTGTCCAAATGTGTAACCAGCTCCACGAGGAGAAATACCCCATCCACAGCGGTCATCTGGGTCAGACCACAGGAGGTCGCACATTGGTCCTTCATGTGGAACCTACAGTCCAACCAGAAAGGAAACAAATTATGATATCGTAAAAGCTAGACACAGTAAGGTAAAGAAAAGAAAAGAAAAACTACAAGCACACCTCCTGTATACGGTCCAATGCTCGGATATTATCCAATGTATCCAAGGAAGGAGACAGTCCACCATGCAAACAGAAAACCTACAAAATTCGCCAAATGATTGTTAGAAGTCAAATGTTGACAAGCTAACTCTGGCTGAAAAGATCTGCCCAAATTAAAAAAAACAAACCTGATTCTCGATAAGAGCAGTAAGAGGTAGATAGTCAAAAAGATCAGTGAAGTACTTCCAGACATTTGCATTTCCATATTTTCTCAAGCATTCATCGTAGAATCCATAACTGATATCACACCCACAAAGTTAGCAACTATAATAACCATTAAGGCATGAGTTGATATATATATAGAAACATTAAAAGAAAATATGCCAGGATCACGAAACCCTCACAAAGGCCCATAAGGGCCATAACTTATTGCCTTGTCCATAAAATGCAAGATAGATAACAACACACCCAGCTTTCCTCAGAAACAAGAAAGGTCTCTTCAAACTAGCGTTATTTACACTTCAGTAACTAAATACAAACAACAGGAAAAAATGCAAAACAAATAATAGAAGAAACATAAAAGAAGTGGTTTACGATGACAATGAAATTTGGAGATGACACGAGTATTTTCTCAAATCAAGGACTAGATTCCAAGCTCTAGATCTAACATAAACCAGCTTATTCTGATAAATTCTTCTCAACACACTGTATATTCAAGTGCAGTATAACATGAGAACATACAAACTGAGTGGAAAACATCCCAGGGCAAAGAATAATCCTACATGACTGATATCTTGGGAAGCATACTGTTGTTAATGTATCTTGTGAGTACTTCTTGAATTTATAAAAGAAACCTAAAACAAACCAAAGAAGCTGTTAACGTGGACAAAACAAATCTCGATAGAAGAAATATAAACAAAACATAAACAACCCAAAGAAGCGGTTGAAAATGACAATAATATGTTTTGATGACACCAGTAATTTCTCAAATCAAGGAATGTACTCCAAGCTCTAAATCTAACATAAACAAGCTTATTCAGATAAATTCCTCTCTGTATACTCAAGAGCAGTATACCATGAGAACGTACAAGCTGAGTAAAAAACATCCCAGGACAAAGAATGACTGTAACCATACTGGTGTTAATATATCTTGCGAGCTTTAATACCACTAAAATTTTATAAACGAAACCTAAAACAAACCAAAGACACAGTTAACATGGACAAACAAATCTTGATAGAAGAAAAATGAACCAAACCTAAAACAAACCAAAGAAGTGGTTGACGATGACAATGAGATTTTTAGATGACACCAGTAATTTCTCAAATCAAGGAATATATTCCAAGCTCTAAATCAAACATAAACCAGCTTATTCAGATGAATTGTTCTCTGTATACCCAAGAGCAGTATAACATGAGAATAATCCTACATGACTGATATTTTGGCAACCATACTGGTGTTAATATATCTTGTGAGCTTTAGTACTACTCGAATTTTGTAAATGAAACCTAAAACAAACCAAAGACGCGGTAAACGTGGACAAAACAAATCTCAATAGAAGAAAAATAAACGAAACTTGAAACAAGCAAACAAACAAAAAATGGTAAAGGCTCACACTGGAGTTTTTAGATGAAACTAGCATTTACTCAAGGAATAGATTTCACGCTCTAATTCTAACATAAACCAGCTTATTATGATATATTCTTCTCAACTATATACTCAAGAGCAGTATGACATGAGAACATACAAACTGAGAGGCAAACATCCCCGGACGAAGACAATCCTACATGACTGGTATTTTGTGAACCATACTAAGCGGTTAATGCTGACAATGAAATTTAGAAATGAAACTAGTATTTACTCAAACCAAGGAATAGATTCCAAGCTCTATTTCTAACATTAACCAGCTCATTATGACAAATTCTTCTCGACACACTGTTTACTAAAGAGCAGTATAACATGAGAACATACAAACTGAGAGGAAAACATGCCTGGACACAAAAACAATCCTACATGATCGATATCACGTGAACCATACTGGTGTTAAGATATCTTTTGAGCTTTAGTACTTTTTTTTTAAAAGAAAGATCATATAAATGAAAGCTCAAGAAACAAATAAGTCTGGTTAGATACCCTCAATGAGTGTTTCAGTCTTCTACAACTGTTAAAGTAGTTGAATACTTGACTATAGAGTTTGCTGCATTTTTTTATATTTAGTACTACTTGAAATTTATAGAGATGGGAGAACATTCCATCGACAGAGACTGGCAGGGCCAGTTAATATCATCGATAAGCAATAAGACAAGTGTTTGTCTTTGGTCCCTCCACCTCTAACAATCAAGAAAATAAGTTTAGGAAAGGTAAAAACAAAAGATGAAAGTATGACTTACACTTGAGTAATTTGCCGACTCTCGTGATTCCCTCTTAAGATTGTAATTCTATCTCTATAACGAACTTTCAAGGCTACCAAAAGTGTGACAGTCTCTACAGAGTAGTAACCACGATCTGCAAAAACAGCAGAAACCAAATAAAAGAGAGAAACTTTTAGATAGAGTGAAGACCTCAGCTTATAAGAGTAAGAAAAATAAATCTGCTTATGAGAATCGGACACCTTCTAAGATGCAATTGCATTCTCAGGTCATCTTAAGAAGGATATTAAGAAAGAGGTTCTAACTGCCAGCTAGACTACCTCAAGAATATGTACGCTCAGAAACTTATGTAGTTGGCCTAACGTTATTTCTCCCCTGCATATGAATACTAGGTATCGTGGTTTCCATGACAAGGACCATCAACCGCAACACCAAACTTCTAGATAAATCAACAGAACAGTCTACAGAAACTTGGCCAAAAGACTCTATACACTCTCCAGATAAGCCATGAAATCACACTGAAAGTTGATATAAAGCATCAGATCCATTTGACAAGAGAAACTACTCAATACCCACTAGTGGTGTTTATACATAGCGGTTAAGCTCTACAACTAAAGAAGTGTTTTTTATCTCAAAAAGTACATGTCGATTGTGACCAACGAAAAACTAACTTTTTTACATTACTAACACTGTTTCTGGATAGTGACACACAGCTATAATATACAACACTTGACCAATACCTCCAAAGAGTGATCATCTGAGGATAGATGCTTTTTAAGGTTCCAAGCTTCCAATACATTGTTAAAAACAACACAGATTAGACAAAGCTAACCAGAGCATGAAATCGACAAGGAAGTGAGAAAAGCAAAAAAAAAGAAACAACTTAACTAAAACTATACACGAATGAAAATACTGATCAGTTCATTTCTCCATTCATGAAAAATAATCAAAAGCTTACAACAGTCTACAAGAACTTGGCCAATAGACTCTATACACTCTCCACATAAGCCATTAAATCACGTCGAAAGTTGATATAAAGCATCAGATCCATTTAACAGGAGGAACTACTCAATGGCCACTAGTGGTGTTTATACACAGTGGTTAAGTTCTACAATTAAAGAAGTGTTTTCTAGTACATGTCGATTGTGACCAATGGAAAACTAATTTTTTTACATTACTAATATTGTTTCTGGATAGTGACACAGAGCTACAATACATAACACTTGACCAATACCTCAAAATTGGGGTCATCTCATCTGAGGATAGATGCTTTTTAAAGTTCCAATTTTCCAGCACATTGTTAAAAACAACACAGAATCTATGACCATGCTAATTAGAGCACGAAATCGACAAAGAAGGGGAAAAGGCTAGAAAAAGGAAAAAAAACTTAACGAAAATTACATCTCTCTTGATACCCGAAATGGAAAAACGGATGACACGTGACAAGTCCATTTCTCCATTCTTCTATCTACCATGAAAAACTAATCAAAAGCTTGCATACCCTATAATCATTAACTAATTAAACAAAGACAACAATACTCTTCCTAGAAATGACAGGCAAGTCAATACAAGTTCCATTCCGTCCTATTATTCAAAAAAATTGTAAAAATCCTAAACCGGATAAGCAATAGAGTGAAATTGACTGATATATAAACCACAAAACATCATCAATTGTCATAGCAGATCTTTACACAACAAAAAATCCAAATTCAATCAAAAAATTCAGATGAATTTCAGCTCATTCCCGGCTTTTTACCGTTTCAGTTTCTTCCATCGACAATAATACTACTAGGGCATCTATTTTACATCTCTTTATCAATCCATCTATCCTAACAACAAAATTAATGACGAAGAAACCAAATAGAAGAAGGAAAAACTGACTGACCTACGTAATCTCCCATAAAGAGATAATTAGTATCAGGAGCATTACCACCGATCCGAAACAACTCAATTAAATCATGAAATTGACCATGAATATCACCGCAAACAGTAACTGGACACTTGACAGGTTGTACGTTCCATTCTTCAACAAGAATTGTTCTTGCTTGTTCACATAAACCTTTTACTTCTGCTTCAGGTAATGGTTTACATTCCATTAAATGTTCGATCTGATGATCTAGATCTGCATGAGATGGCATCGTTTCTTCTTCTTCTTATCTCGATCTAAAACAAAATCAAACCCTAAGAAAAAAAACCCCAAAATCGATCTAAAAATCAGAATAACAACTCAGAAATTGTTGTTGTGTCTGTATTCATTCAATGTTTTGGATTAGAAGAAGAGAAATCGGATTGATTGTTGAAAACTAGGGTTTCAGATGGAATGGAAGAGGAAGAGAGAGAAAGGGAGTGTTTGGTTGAGAATTTCTTCTCTCCGTTTTCCTTTTTCTCGTAATTTTTTTTTAATTTAGTCTTTTAAGGGGTACCTTGGACAACTCAGAAAAAGATACTCCTTGAAAAATAACTAGGACTGGGCAACTAGATAAAACGGAAGAAACCGGAAAGTTTGACAGTTGGATATACAAAGCCCAACCGCATTTTGACACCAAAAGGTCCACTTATTAAGTTTGTACACCTGTTTTCTAAACGGGCCGTGAGTTATAACCCCAAAGATATTACTATCCATTCACAAAAAAGCCACCAAAACAAAAGTAACACAAAAACCCCAAATAAAAAAAGTAACACAAAAATCCTAAAGAATTTGATGAAACTCATAAAATTTGATGAAACCAATTTTGGTTTCAACATAGAAATTTGATGAAACCAATTTTGTTTGGGGTTTTTGTATCAGTTTTTAAAAATTTGGGGTTTTTGTACCAATTTTGTTTAATATGGAGTTTTAATGGATCCCAACATTTGACCGGAGTTTTATACTCCAAATTTGGTCACCTTGGAGTCTTCTAAATCGCAAATTGTGATATAATCTGTGGTCAATTTTCATATACACCTAGGCTAGAAGAAGTAGAAGATTAAGGTGGTGACATCTATGTCGAGACTTATAGTAATTCAAAAGGGTGTTTTTTCCGCCATGAGATAATGAAGAAAATAAAATAAGAAATCGAACATCGGTTGCTTGGGGAAAAAATTCACTTGGATGACTTATTTTTATCTAGGTAGTTTCCGATTCTAACAAGGAGATTTTTTTTTGAGGCTAAAACAACTGAGTTGACGGAAGCAAACGTGCACCATATTAAAGTGGTAGTCGAGTCTTCCAATTCGGAAGAGTTGGATATGAAGAAAAGAATTTTGCCTTCCGTGCAAAATTGGCGGCTACGAAGGATCAGCGTGGTATTTCTCTTCTAGCCAAAGCGATGTTGGACGGCCAAGCAAAGCCTAATTTGGATGGGAGTGTCTCGGATTTGGATACTTCTTTGGACCTGGTTACTTCCATATTGGGCCTCAAATCTCAAAAGGTTAGGTCTCCTAGACCTGGTGATTTTAAGTTGAATGAGAATGTTAGTACGTATCAAGTTTAATCTCCAGTTAAGCTTGTACCTGGTAATTATGCTTCCGATGAGGATGAAGAAGGGGAATTTTATGACGGTTATGAGGATACAGACATTATGACTACCATTTTTCCAAGAGTAAACTGTATAAAATTAGTAATTTATATGAAGATTGAGAGGAGTTGGTATTAGACGAAGATAGCTATCATTTTAGTAAATAGGTGAGGTGGAGCTGTTTTTTATCAAAGAGAGTTTTGAAAATAGGTGTTCCACTTGGTCTTCTGTTTCTTTAGCTCAAGCAGGAATATCTACAATGATTAGACATGTCTTAAACTCTGTTTTTTATCAAATGGGTACTTTCAAGTTGCCCAATAATCTCATAAATCAACTGACTGCAGTTGACAGCAAATTCTTTTGGGATTATAACTCTAATAGATGCAAACCTAAATATATGGGAGGTCTTGTTTTCAGGGATCTTGAGAAACTTAATATTGCATTTCTCACTAAACTTGCTTGGAAAATATGCACACAGTCAAGTTATTTTATGGTTCAAGTTTTGGGAGGCAAATACTTCAAATCTGGTGACATTCTTCATCAAAACTTGGAAGTTAAAAAATTGTTCTTATACACGGAATGGTATTTCCAAGGGGTTACAGGTGGTTCAAAAAAACTATTTCATGGAAATCAACAATGGGAAAAGGACAAAAATTTGGAAGGATATGTGGATTTCTGGCATGACTACTCCTCCAACCTCAAGCAGTGATCACTTCAGATAATCTGAAGTTGTTGCAGAATTGTTCATCCTTGATACTAATATTTGGAATGTCAATCTCTTGAATCAACTTTTTCATGCTGATACTTCCAAAAAAAATTCAAGATCTCTATATTGATTTTTCCAAGGAAGATATTATGTAATGGATGCCTGCTAATGATGGTAAGTTTTTTGTTAAGAGCACTTACAACATACTCACTAAGTGCCACAGAGAGGTCCAAATTAATGGTTCCATAGTTAATTCAGTGATATGGAAAAGGTTATGGAAATGCAATTCTTCTCACATGCTTAAAATGTTTTCATAGAAGTGTATCAAAGATCTAAATATCACTTGATACAAACTGGCTTTTATAACAGTGATCAAGAAACCCATTGTTGCATATGTGGTAACAACGTAAAGACATTGGAGGGTTTGCAGCCATTCCAAAGCAGTTTGGAGAGGTGTTAACATCAATGTTGATTTAGTCAAGAATAACTGCAGCAGTGTGTCAGATTGGGTTATCAGTTGGTTCACCAATGATAACAACAATTCTGATGAGAAGTGGTTATATACGTCAATAATAGGAATTTGGTTTTTGTGGAAAGACAAATGTGATTCTGTTTTTCAGGGAGCATCTCTAAATCCTTTCAATTATGTGCATAAAATTATGTACCATTTATCATCTCATATACATGACACAGAGAACACACCTAAATGCACTAATATTAACATAATCTCTAGATGGGTACCACCTTTAGAAGGCATCCTTAAATTTAATGTTGATGCATCTTTTGATACAAACACTACTCAGCTTGGTATGGGAATCATATTACGTGACCATACGTGTTTATGCCAAAGAATCAGGGGAACATATGCAAGTGGGTACTGAATCCGGTGATGGGAGAATACATGGCTATACGAGAAACTTTGATATGGCTAAGTTTAAGCAACTGTTGAAGATTCAAGTAGAAGTTGTTGCAAAACTCGTCTTTCAATCAATAACAGGACAATCTCTTCTTGTTCAATAGGAGAATAGGAATATCTTAAAAGAGATTAAGAATCTAGCATCTAGTTTTATTTTTTGTAATTTTTCTTTTATTAGTCGTAATGATAATGAGGTTGTTGATCATATTTCAAAGTTAGTCAGAGAATATGCAAATGTTATAGTAGCATAAAATAGCTTCTTTGTCGCAGTTTGTACTCTTTTGGCTAAGGACCAAAACTATTCACCCACCTGAAGATAATAAAATTTCAGTTTATAAAAAAAAATGGTTTGAGCGACTAAACATCATCTTCTTCAAAAAATAATTATAATCTAGTTCTTTATATAAATGCATGCTTCGAAAAAAAATGCTCAAGTTTTTTTCAAGCGGCTGAAGATCATCCTCTTAGTCTTCATTGTTGGACACCCTTTCACTTGATGGAGTGTATTTATGAATTTGGGTGTAGGCGGAACGCTCTACTACCATATAGCGCACCTAGCTTGACCAAATTTGATCAAATTTTTCATTTTGAGTGAGAGTTATCACCACATAGTCCTTGCTCTAACAAAGGTCTGGTTAGAATCGAGGGGTTCGCAAGATATGGGAGGATGGCAAGAGAGAAAAAAGAAGTATTTACATGCATGGAAATTCTTTTGTGGTGATAGATGTTATTAATTCTCAACTTCTGAGGTCTCAGGCAAAGACTGAAGGGTTCTTTGGAAGCCTAAAAAACTAATCATTGATGGTGCAATGGTGTGTATCTCACGTTACAATCAGGATTTCAAGAAGAAAGAGAAGGATGGCATAACTTCCTAAGTCATTCTAGAAGAGAAAATTATCCACATTCAAAGCATGAGTAGATTGGTTAAATAAACAAAAAATCAAGGGAATCCCAAGAAAATTTTGGAGTTATAATTTTTTTAAAGCCATTGGGGTTTCGATTGGTGGATTCACTGAATTTGCAACAAGTACTGTGAACCTGGAAAATGTTAAAGAATTGTTGTTAAAGGATCCTTCTCGATATTTCAGGAGGTTTTAAAGGTTGAAGATGAAGGAAAACGGTGTGTCATTTCAATAAAATGGGATTTCAATTTCTTATATATATAATGCGACGATGAAGGACTATAATTTTGTTAACTGAATATTTTGATCAAAGCAAAACGCTTTCTCAAATTAAATTCAAATATTCCTGCAATTTCAGGTGTTAATATTATCTGGATCAATGAGTAGGATATTTAATTATGAATTTGAAAAAGCGGGGGTCTAACAACCACACCCAATATTTCTCTTAGCAATCTGTATGGACTAACTCCAATATACTTTCAAGAGAATCAACTAGACAGTCAGAACCAAACTTAAGAAAAGTATATCAAAGAGTTATATCTCAATTTCTCAATTCAATCTGCAATCAAACAAATAGGAATTTGCGAGCCCGATTGAATATAAGAAATAACTTGGACGGTATCACAAACCAATATCCAAGTGTCAATCAATTTAATCAACAACCAAAGGTTGGATTCGCAATTGATTGAACTTACGCACAACCTGTGATATTTTAATTATATAAACAAATATAATGCAGAAAAGAAATAACACAGACACCAGAAGTTTTGTTAAAGAAGAAACCGCAAATGTAGAAAAACCCCGAGACCTCCAGATTTGAACACCACACTGTATTAAGCTGCTACAGACACTAGCCTACTCCAAGTTAACTTCGGACTAGAATGTAGTTGAGCCCTAATCAATCTCACACTGATCAAGGTACAGTCGCGTTCCTTACGCCTAGAACCACGCCGGATTCTGCGCACTTGATTCCCTTAGCTGATCTCACCCACAACTAAGAGTTGCTACGACCCAAAGTCGAAGACTTGATAAACCAATCTGTCTCACACAGAAAAGTCTATAGAATAGATAAATATGTCTCCCACAGATAAACCTATGAGTTTTGTTCCGTATTTTGATAAATCAAAGTGAACAAGAACCAATTGATATATCGGACTTATATTCCTGAAAAACAGCCTAAAAACATCAATCACCTAACAATAATCTTAATCGTATGGTAGCGAAACAAGATATTGTGGAATCACAAACGATGAGACGAAGATGTTTGTGACTACTTTTTATCTTGACTATCGGAGAATCAATCTCGAGCAAATCTTAGAGAAGATAGTACTCAATATGATAGAACATGGAAAGATCAGAACACGCAACTACAGAGAAAATAGTTGGGTTTGGCTTCACAATCCCAATGAAGTCTTGAAGTCGTTAACCTACAGGGTTTCGTGAAAAACCTAAGGTTAAGGGAGAATCGACTCTAGTCGCAACTAGTATCACACATGAGGTGTGGGGAGTAGGTTTCCTAGTTGCTAGAGTTTTCCCTTATATAGTCTTCAAAATCAGGGTTTGCAATCAATTATACCTTGGTAACAAAGCATTCAGTATTCACCGTTAGATGAAAACCTGATTAGACTCAAGCTAATATCTTTCAACCGTTAGATCGAATCTTAGCTTGTTATACACAAATGAAATGCACGTTCATTTAGGTTTGTGTAACCATACCTAAACGTGTGCACCTTGTTGGCTCAACAATAGTTAACCGAAGTTAGCCATATGAACACTTTCATATCAACCTTATTCATCTTAATCACAACTAGTTCAAATGACTCAAATGAAACTAGTTGTAGAGTTGTTCAATTCTTTATGTTTTTATAGAAGTATACGAGATATAATTGAAGCAAAATCGATTTTGATTCACTCGAATCAAGTCATGAACATTATAGCCACGGTTTGAAAAAGATTGCATTCCTTATTATATAAATGTATTAGTTCATGAACAAACCGATTCTAGAACTTAACCCACTCAAGTATGCAAACGGGTATGCATACTTAAGTAGCCAGACTTGGACTGTGTCCGGCAGTATGCGAACGGGAACGCATATTATCACACATCCAAAACAACGGTTGAATTAGTACGCCTACGGGTATGCATACAAAAGTTCCTGGACTTCAACTGAGTTCGCCAGTACGCGTACGGGTACGCATAACAAGGCTCTCGGACTTTACCTGACCTTCCCAATACGCATACGAGTATGCATACTATACCGGTCTTGGATCAACATATATGCAACTACGCATACTATGTCTATAATCCAATTATGGTTAAGTGTTCTAAACTCTATTTCAATCATTGAAACTTTCTTAGAGGATGACAATAGTTGTTTTCACTAACTATTAGCATCAAAGTGATTTTCAAGTTATTGAAATAATCAATACGAAACACTCCGAGTCTACATCAAATGATTGTATCGCACAAATCATGTAAGATGTCACCAGGCGATTTTCACATGATCATCTTTTGACTTTCGTCAAGAATATAAGATGAACTTGGTTAAAGCGAAAGCTTACCAACATATATTTCGAGAAATATGTAAGCGAGTTAAACTCAGCTCGAAATATCAAATGTGTATAATCGAATACTATATAGTCATACGACTTTTGTCTCAAGAAGGGAGATAGAGTAGAGATAGACTTTCTGAGTGATAGATGAGTTTCAGTCTCCACATACCTTTTGTTAATGAAGTTACACAAGCTCTACTTAGTAGTTCTTCGTCTTCAATTGATGAACGTCGTGAAGTCTAAAGCTCAACTACACAATTTATCCTAGTCCGAGACATTACTATAAGTATACTAGAAATCAAGACTTACAGTTTTGATCACTAAACTTGACAAACAAGCTTGAGATAGCAATGCTTGCGAGTTCTACCGAGCAGTGCTCTAACATCAAAAGTATAGGATAGACCATACTTGAAAGTGTGTTGGATATATCGCATGATCCTCTTCGCAGCTGCAAGATGATATTTCTTTGGATTCGCCTGAAATCTAGCACAACAACCAACACTAAATGCAATATCAGGTCTAGTAGTTGTAAGATATAAGAGGATTCCAATGATAGATCGATAAAATCTTTTGATCCACATTTACTCCTTTCTCATCTCGATGTAGTTTACCAGTAGCGGGCATAGGCGTCAGTTTTGGAGTTGACTTATCAAGACCGAACCTTGTCACAAGATCCTTAGCATATTTTTCTTGAGATAAGTAAATTACATCCTTATGTTGTTGAATCTGTGATCCTAAAAAGAATTTTAATTCACCAACATTTCTCATTTCAAACTCCTTACCAAGAGAGACTTGAAAATATTTTGCAAGTTTCTCAGAAGTTGATTTATAGATGATATCATCTACATAAACCAGAGCAACGACAACATCTTTCCTACTCTACTTGGTAAACAATGTTTTATCAGCTCCACCTCTCGAAAAACCTTTCCTAAGAAGAGAAGTAGTTAGTTTTTCGAACCAGGAACGAGGTGCTTGTTTCAACCCATATAATGCATTTTTGAGCTTAAGGACATGATCTGGGAAATCAGGGTTTTCAAATCCTTTGGTTGAGTAACATAGACCTCTTCCTTCAAATTTGCGTTTAGGAACGCGGATTTTAGGTCCATTTGAAACAACTTAACCTTAAGGAAACACGCATGAGCTAATAGTAACCGAATGGACTCAAGGCGTGCCACAGGAGCAAAGGTTTCGTCAAAGTCGATACCTGCAATCTATGAATCTCCCTGAGCGACAAGTCTGGCCTTGTTTCTGACAATGGTGCCAAATTCATCAGACTTGTTCTTGGATATCCATTTGGTTCCAACAATATTGATATTGGAGGGACAAGGTACGAGCTCACATACATCTTGTCTTTAAAATTTATTAAACTCTTCATGCATTACATTTACCCAAAAGGGATTGCTAAGAGCTTCATCAATATTTTTAGGTTCTACTTGCGATAGATAACAACCAAAATTGCAAATATTTTGAAGTTTTCCTCTTGTCTTAGCTGTAGAATCTTTTCCTCCAATAATATTTTTAGAATCATGATTCCTTTGAACCCACAGGTGTCACAGAGGAACATGTTCTTGTTCAACATGAATAGCATGATCTGTGCTCTTCTCCTCGTCATTAGAAATATCAGGATCAACGACTATTGGAACAACTTCAACTGATTGTGGGACTTCCTTGACTTTCTCAATTGTCTCAGTTGGAGGCAATTCAGCAGGAGAACTATCATGACGAAAATTGCTCAGATCATCAATGATGACGTTTGCAGATTCCATCATAACTTGGGTTCTGAAATTAAATACTCGAAAACCACGACTATCCGAAGTATATCCAGGAACAATACCTTCATCGCTATTGGAATCAAATTTCCCTTTTTGTTCTCGATCTTTCAGAATGTAACACTTACTTCCAAACACTCTGAGATAACGTAAGTTGGGCTTCCCACCGTACCACAAATCATAAGGAGTGTTTAGGTTTCTTGACCATAGGTATACACAATTGATCAAATAACATGATGTGAAAACAACTTCCTCCCAAAACCTCAACGGTAGGTTTTGTTATGGAGCATTAACCCGGCCATTTCCTGAATGTTCCTATCCTTTCTTTCTGCAACTCCATTAGCTTGAGGAGTAATGGATGGTGAGTATTGTTGAATAATCCCCAGTTTGCACAAAATTCAAATACCTTAATGTCATTGAATTTAGTTCCAAGGTCGCTTCTAATTATCTTTAGCTTGCGACCTTGTTCATTCTGGATTCTATTAACAATAATCTTGAATTCACCAAAGTTTCATTCTTATGAGCTAAAAATGCCTCCCAAGTGAATCTGGTGTGATCATCTACCATAACTAAAGCATACATCTTCCCAGAAACCGTAGGTTGTTGAATAGAACCGAAGAGATCCATATGAATTAAATCAAGTAGAGCTTTAGTGAGAATATCTTGAGATGATTTATGTGGAACTTTCGTTTGTTTACTACCCTTTTGACAGGCACCACAGACACCTTCAATCTTTGCATTGATTTTGGGAACACCTCTAACAAGTTCTTTATTAATGATCTTAGTTAGAAGGCGATAATTGATGTGACCAAAACGCTCATGCCAAAGATGTGTAGATTCCACCTTAGTCAAATTGCAACAATTACGTCAAGAAGATAACAATTATTTTTACCACGAGTACCTTGAAAAATTACTTTTACAGTTTTGTATACAATGTCACATCCATTCGCATTGAAGACAACTTTATGTCCTTTGTCACAAATTTGACCAACGGAAAGAAGGTTTGCAGTAATACCTTTGACGTATACTACATCATGGATTTCAGGAACGCCAGGAAGTTTGATCGTCCCCTTCTTGCTTATGTAGCAACAACTCCCATCTCCGAATGTTACAGGACCTCCTTCAAAGTCGCTTGAATTCACAAACCACGAAAGATATCTAGTCATATGTCTGCTACATCCACTATCAAGAAACTATTTGAAAGGGTGATGTTGATTTTAGAGCAAAAGCTCCCATACTAACACTATTATCTCGTTTGGGATTTCTTGTTAGATTTGTACACCTTTTTAGAAAAGTAAACAATTGTTAAGCTTTCTTATGAAGATTTCTCGCAACCTTTAAACTTTTCCTGAAAGATGTACATGTATGTTGAAAATAATTGTGAAAATCACAGAACATACATGGACCAACATATTTAGTCTCATCTGAGTGGTTCTGAGTCCCATCAGGTTTCAAAAAGCCTAAACATCGCTTATCCCCTGACTTGTGACAATTCTTCAGAGAAGAATTAAAGGAGTTATTCAAATCCATTGAATGAACTTTGACAGACTTCAAATCCTTATACCTTGCAATTTCTGCAATAAGATCAGAATTGATCTAGATTTGTTCATCCAACTTCTTTGGGAGAATAACCAGCTCTTCAGAACTTTCTCTAAGATCAGAGTTAAATTCTGGTGACACATTTATCGAGACTTTACTATCCATAGAGTCAGATCGCTACAAACACGGACTTGTAAGGTCTTAAACGTGTTTGCTTGCTCTGATACCAATTGAAAAGGCGGGGGTCTAACAACCACACCCAATGTTTCGCTTAGAAATTTGTATGGACTAACTCCAATATACTTTCAAGAGAATCAACTAGACAGTCAGACTCAATCTTAAGAAAAGTATATCAAAGAGTTATATCTCAATTTCTCAATTCAATCTGCAATCAAACAAATAGAAATTTGCGAGACCGATTGAATATAAGAAATAACTTGGACAGTACCAAAAACCAATATCCAAGTGTCAATCAATTTAATCAACAACCAAAGGTTGGATTCACAATTGATTGAACTTACGCACAACCTGTGATATTTCAATTATATAAACAAATATAATGCGGAAAACAAATAACACAGACTCCATAAATTTTGTTAACGAGGAAACCGCAAATGAAGAAAAACCCCGAGACCTAGTCCAGATTTGAAAAACACACTATATTAAGCCGCTACACACACTAGCCTACTCCAAGTTAACTTCAGAATGGAATGTAGTTGAGACCTAACCAATCTCACACTGATCAAGGTACAGTTGCGCTCCTTACGTCTCTGAATCTCAGCACGACTCTATGCACTTGATTCCCTTAGCTGATCTCACCCACAACTAAGAGTTGCTATGACCCTAAGTTGAAGACTTGATAAACCAATCTGTCTCACACAGAAAAGTATATTGATAGATAAATCTGTCTCCCGCAGATATACCTATGAGTTTTGTTCCGTATTTTGATAAATCAAGGTGAACAGGAACCAATTGATATACGAGACTTATATTCCCGAAGAACAACCTAAAAATTTCAATCACCTCAAAATCTTAATTGTATGGTAGCAAAACAAGATATTGTGGAATCACAAACGATGAGACGAAGATGTTTGTGACTATTTTTTATCTTGCCTATTGGATATTAAATCTCTAGCCAATCTTAGAGAAGGTAGTACTCAATCACGATAAAAACAACAAGATCAGAATATGCAACTACAGATAAAATAGTTGGGTGTGGCTTCACAATCCCAATGAAGTCTTCAGGTCGTTAACCTACAGGGTATTGGAAAAACCTAAGGTTAAAGGATAATCGACTCTAGTCGCAACTAGTATCACACAAGAGGTGTGGGGATTAGGTTTCCCAGTTGCTAGAGTTCTCCCTTATATAGTCTTCAGATCAGGGTTTGCAATCAATTCTACCTTGGTAACAAAGCATTCAGTGTTCATCGTTAGATGAAAACCTGATTAGACTCAAGCTAATATCTTTCAACCGTTAGATCGAACTTAGCTTGTTACACGCAAATGAAAAGTGACTTCATTTAGATATGAGTAACCGTACCTAAATTATGCACCTTTGTTGGCTCAACAATAGTTAACCGAAGTTAGCCATGTGAACACTTTCATATCAACCATATTCATCTTAACCATAACTAGTTCAACTGACTCAAATAAAACTAGTTTTAGAGTTGTTCAATTGTTTATATTCTCATAGAAGTATACAAGACACAATTGAAGCAAATCGATTTTCATTCACTCGAATCAATTCATGAACATTATAGCCATTGATTGCAAAAGATTGCATTCCTTAATATATAAATTTGTTGGTTCATGAACAAACCGATTTTAGAACATAACCTACTCAAGTACGCAAACATGTATGCATACCTAAGTAGCCGGACTTGGACTGTGTTCGCCAGTATGCAAACGGGTACGCATACTGTCGTTCACATCCAAACTCAGTTGAATATAGTGCGCGTACGGGTACACATACTAAATTTCACGGACTTTAACTGACTTCGCCAGTATGCATACTATAGCTCCCGGACGTCACCTGACCAACCAGTACGCATACGGGTATGCATACTATATTGCCGGTCTTGGACTACACATACGCAAGTATGCATACTGTGTTTATATCTGAAAAGGTGGGGGTCTAACAACCTCACTCAATATTTCACTTAGAAATCTGTATGGACTAACTCCAATATACTTTCAAGAGAATCAACTAGACAGTCAGACTCAATCTTAAGAAAAAGTATATCAAGGAGTTATATCTCAATTTCTCGATTCAATACTTACTCAAGCAAATAACAATTTGCGAGTCTAATTGAATACAAGAGAAATTAACTTGAACGGTACCAAAGACCAATATTCAAGTATCAATCAATTTCAATCAACATCCAAAGGTTGGATTTACCAATTGATCGATTCAACGCCCAACCTGTGATATTTCAATTATATAAAAAAATATAATGCGGAAAAGAAATAACACAAACACCAGAAGTATTGTTAACGAGGAAACCGCAAATGCAGAAAACCCCCGGGACCTAGTCCAAATTGAACACACTGTATTAAGCCGCTACAGACACTAGCCTACTACAAACTAACTTCGGTCTGGACTGTAGTTGAACCCCAAACAATCTCACACTGATCCAAGGTATAGTTGAGCTCCTTACGTCTCTGATCCCAGCAGGATACTAATTACTTGATTCCCTTAGTTGATCTCACCCACAACTAAGAGTTGCTACGACCCAAAGTCGAAGACTTTAATAAACAAATCTGTATCACACAGAAAAGTCTACAGTAATAGATAAATCTGTCTCCCACAGAAATACCTACGAGTTTTGTTCCGTCTTTTGATAAATCAAGGTGAACATGAACCAATTGATATACCGGACTTATATTCCAGAAGAACAACCTAGAAATATCAATCACCTCACAATAATCTTAATCGACTAGCGAAACAAGATATCGTGGAATCACAAACGATGAGACGAAGATGTTTGTGACTACTTTTCTATCTTGCCTATCAGAAAAATTAATCTCGATCCAATTTTACAATTGTACTCAACACGATAGAAACAACAAGATCAGATCACCCAACTACAGAGAAAATAGTTGGGTCTGGCTTCACAATCCCAATGAAGTCCTCAAGTCATTAACCTACAGGGTCTCGGTAGAAACCTAATGTTAAAGAAGAATCGACTCTAGCTTATACAACTAGTATCGCACAGGAGGTGTGGGGATTAGGTTTCTCAGTTGTTAGAGTTCTCCTTTATATAGTCTTCAAATCAGGGTTTGGAATAAATGCTACCTTGGTAACAAAGCATTCAATATTCACCATTAGATGAAAACCTGATTAGATTCAAGCTAATATCTTTCAACCGTTAGATCGAATCTTAGCTTGTTATACACAAATGAAATGCACGTTCGTTTAGGTTTGTGTAACCGTACCTAAACGTGTACACCTAGTTGGTTCAACAATAGTTAACCAAATGGTTAGACATATGAGCACTTTCATATCAACCTTATTCATCTTCACCATAACTAGTCCAAATGACTCAAATGAACTAGTTCGATAGTTGTTCAATTGCTTAGATCTTATAGAAGTATACAAGACACATTCGAAGCAAAATCGGTTTTGATTCACTCGAATCGATTCATAAACATTATGGCCACTGTTTGTAAATTGCATTCCTTATTATATAAATGTTTTAGTTCATGAACAAACCAATTTTAGAAAGTAACACACTTAAGTATGCGTACGGGTATGCGTACTTAAGTAACTGGATTTGAGTTTGTTTTGGTTTTCAAACTCAGCAGAAATTCACGGACGTGAACTTTCCACCTATATTCGTACGGGTACGCATACTTAGTTAACCATATTGAGTTGGTTTTGATTTCCAAACTCAGTAGAAATTCACAGTCGTGAACTTCCGCTACCCAGTCTCCATCAACCATTTAGCACATACACAAGTAGGCATATATTTGGCTCCCGGTTTTGGACTTATACACTAATGTGCGAACACGATATATGCTTATATCCAAAGATGGTTACATGTTCTAAACTCTTTAGTTTAATTATTGAAACATTCTTGGAGGATGTTATATAGAGGTTATGCACACTCTATGTTTCATCAAAGCAATTTTCAAGATATTGAAATAATCAACATGACTTTCGTCAATTGTAAAGATGAACTTGGACAAAGCGAAAGCTTACCAACACATATTTCGAGAAATATATAAGCGAGATAAACTCGTCTCGAAATAGAATTGTGTATAATCGAAGTCTATATAGAAATATGAATTTTGTCTCAAGATAGGAGATAGAGTAGATAGACTTTTGAGTGATAGATAAGTTCAAGTCTCCACATACCTTTTAGTCGATGAAGATCCACTAGTTCCTTGAGTAGTTCTTCATCTTTGCACGATGAACGTCGTGGAGTCTAGAGCTCAACTACACTTTCTATCCTAGTCTGAGACTGTAGTTGCAGGAAATCCTACACTTCACCCCTCACAAGATTTTATTAACATTCAACTCATTTTAGATCAAAAATCTTAATTTTATTGATCAATATTTGAACAATCTTACAAGGAAAGATAAAGGAATCAAGAATAACCACTGCTGTAGATTTTCTCTCTCCTATTTACTTGATTTTCACTCAGAAAAATATCTCTCCCTTTCCTTTACAACTGAACGACTATTTATAGGGAAATACATAGTGGATGACAGCTAATCTGTCTTTTATTTTCGGATATGGCTTGCGACATTCTCGCAACCTTACGAATATTAATCTCGCAAACTCTCTGATTTTCGCGGGACTATCACATCTTTCTCATGATTTTAGTTGACGTCATTTATTATGTCATTTCTGGAATTGTTTTGCGACGCTGTTGTGTTGTGTTGATAATTTCGCTGAGGCATTATTGCTGCGAGATTCTGATCCTACATCTTGCCTCTTCTCATATCTTCTCTGCAAAGTAGAGAATGATGTGAGAAATGCCGCAGTTGTTCATCTCTTCATATTCGCATTTATCACACGTATTCTTTCTTCCATCTGTTTCTTGACACGTCTTCTGTAACCGCTGCTTTTCAACCGCTCACGTCTTTTTCTTAATGGTGTTTATTTCTTCGAGTAAAAAATCCTTTATATACTTCTTTTCACTTTCTTTCTACTTTCTCTTCTCTTTTTATTCTCTCATCTCTGCAACTATTGTTCTTCTGCAAGTTCTGCTACTGTAATTCTTCCCTCTTCAATCTTCTTACTTTTTATTCATTCCCATACTCTATATTCAAATATGCCTCCAAGTGGCCATAACATGAGAAAAATTTAAGACGTCCAAAAAGATCTTGCTGAGAAAGGTTTCACACTTTCTACCATTCCTGGTGAAAGTGCCAAGTCAATTCTTTCTATCAAACTTTTCTCTGATCAATATTGTGATGATCAATCAATCATAATTTCGCTAGGTCAATTCTCGCAGGTCTCCCCATTCCTCTTTATGACCCAGATATTCCTTTTCTATGAAATTCTCGCTCACTCGGGATTTTCGCGAGCTATCTTCCAATTGAGTGGGGATTGCATCCGTTGATGCTAGAGTTCGCTAACGTGGTGCTGGTAAAGGATCTGTACTCCAAAGAACTTAGGGATCCTAAATTCGCAGACCTGGAGATAATTGCTGAGAAATACACAGTAGCGAGTTTCTTTGAAAATTATGAATTGATCTCCATGAAGAAAGAGAATACTCGCTGGGGTATTCGTTTGAAAAGGAAAGATAACATTGATGAAGCTAAAATACTCATGCAAGATATTGATTGGCATTCTGGTAAGAACACAACTCCTCGCCAATCCAAAGATGATAAATGTGTGTTTTTCCCTTGATGCTAAAGGACCTTACATTGCTGGGTCAAATGTTCTTCCTGAGAATCTCGCTACCTATCAACCTTGGGTATTCTCTTGGCCCGAGAAGAGAAAGGTATGTTTCTTCCAGCTTCGCTCACTTTATATTTCTTTATTTGTCTTTATTCTTTTGTTCGCTGACTCTTGCGACATTCTACAGATCCAAAAACTGAAAGATAGTTATAACAGGACTGGGAAGCTAGTACCTGTTAGCTCTTCGCTCATAACAGATGAGGTAAGAAATATTCTTATGATTTTAACAATATACATTGCCTCTATTTCTTATTTCTATTGTGTGAAGATTATTGCTGAAATAGAAGAGTCTGCCAATGTTGCGAAGATTGGTGATAAAGGCAAAGGTGCTCTTCGCAGGGAAACCAACTGCTCCTCCTTCAAAGAAAAGAAAAGTGTTCTTCCTCTCCTTCAAATATTCCTTCTCATGAAAATTCCGAGAATGATGAGGATGATGAGATAATGATGACCTGCTGCAAATGAAGATTCTCCATCTGAATCTTCTATGGCTAAGCTCTCTGGCCTCTTTTCTGATTCTTTGCAAGGAATAGGAGATAGTCAATTCTAAACCTGTAAAGCTCTCGCTACAATTTGCGATGTTCCTTTGCTGGATGGTGATAATTCTCTTCGGAGTTTCTAGATCAGTGACTCCCAATTTCCTGCATTCTCTTAATAGTCTGGTATGCTTTCATCCTTTTATTTCTTCATTGTTGTAACTCAAAATCTCTTCTATTTTAATACTTTTTATATTTTCTCGCAGGCTGGAAAAGCTTCTTTCGCTGTTGCCTCAGATCTAGAGAGGAGATGCGAAAATCTTGAAAAGAAGAATCTTCAATTTCGCACAAAGAATGAGGAACTGGAGATGAAGTCAAATGTCTTCGCGAGAAAAACAACAACTAGAAATTGATTCTTCTTCGTATAAGAACAAAATCTCTAGTCTTCAGCAAGCTAATAATCACTCTATGGTATGTTACTTTTCTCCTTTCCTTTCATTCATTCATCCTGTTGTTTTATCTTATTTAATTGATCCTTTTTGCAGACATTTATGGTCTTTCTGATGAAGCTACCATTCTTCGTTCATTTCCTAATGCCTTGGATAATGATACCCTTCTTGAGCGTCTTAATAAATCTTTAAATAGTTTCTCAAATGAATAAAATTTCATCTCTTTCCTGAATGAACTAAGATCCAAATTTCGCCTCTTAGAAATTGACCATAGATCTAGTTTAGGCTTAGCCAACCGATTTAAGCGTCTCTTTCTTAATTCTAAAGAGAAAATCAATGAGTTGAGAACCAAAATTAGCAGTCTCATAGATGATAAGGATCATCTCTGATCAAGGTGCTAAGGCTTTGGCGAAATTCCAAGAGACCCTTCTTGAAGTTCAACTTGAACGAGATGAAGCTAACCGCAAGAATACCGAGCTCTGTGAAGAGAAAACCAAATTCGTTCTCGTCTTCTTATAAGTAATGAGGATGAATTCGCTTGGGCTGCGAAAATCTTAGATGATGCCAGAAAAGATTTAGGTGTAAATGTTAGTCTCCAAGTTGAGCATACAGCCTTGATTAGAGATATGATTTCTGACAGAGAAGGTTATTAACTGTTCTCCAATACTAATCTTTTGTTTCTTATGAATTTTCATCAAGTTATTAATTGATTGCCTTTTGCTCGCAGATTCTGAAAGTAGATATCGCAAAAGGATTGAGGAACTTGAAGCTGAAAAAGTGGAACTCGCAAAGAATCTTTCTTCTCGCAACGACAAGTATTCTAGATTAAAGAATCAAATCAAGATCACCGTTGCGAACTTTAAGAATGATGCTATGCATTTTCGCAATCAAAATATTCAAATGGTTTGCGATGACCATAGTATTCCTCATTCTAATTATACTTGTCTCTTGGATGAGATCCCACAGAACATTCCCAGTCTGATTATTTCTGATAGCGAAGCTGATGATGAAGAATCTGATAGTGATGAAGGTTCTGATGGTGATGAGGTTCTGATGGAGATGAAAATTCTGATGCAGATGAACAAGGGAACAAGTCTGATAAAGATGATGAAGGATAAACTAAGAAGTAGTCTTTGTTTCTTTCTTCAATCTTCTGTAATACTTGTACATTTATTCCTCCTTTCTGTATATTTGCAAATTCTTTTGGTTTTCCATATTCTTTAATATATGAGTTTCTTTCGTTTTGACCTGCATTCATTAAAACAATTCTTTCTTGCAATATGGTTAATCAATATAATCATTAACTTTTTAATTTTTGCGTAAATCTATCATGTGGAGACAAATAACATTTTCTAATTTCATTCATTCCCATACTTGCCTCTGTTATTTGTATCCAAATGAGAGACTTTGCAGATCTTTCTTGTTTTGTGCCTCATTTTCGCAGTTGTTTATTTATAATTTCGCAATCTTATGCGAAGTGAATTTCGATTCTTTTAAAAATCTCATTCCTGTGTGGTCTTATTTTGCCTTCCTAATTAAAGGTCTTATTATGCCACCTCTTGTCATTGCGACAAAATCGCAAGACCTTCTTGCACTTTCATGCAAAAACCCATTGATCTTGCCTTAACTCTTTCTTTTGTATTATGTCCTCTTCAGGAATGTTGCGACGATATGATAGGCCTAAATATTCTTGCGAAAATAAATCCCCATGACATTGCCATCTTGTGGTGAAATCGCAGGACGTCTTCGCACTTTCATGCGAAGACCCATTGATCTCGTCTTATCTTTTTCTTTTGTATTATTGCCTCTTCAGGATTGTTGCACCAATATGACAAGCCTTAATACCCTTGCGAGTAAAAATCCTCATGATATTTGCGTCTTAAGACACTTATCAGCTCCCTAATGGAGGGTGCCGCCCTTATCTTCCCCTGGTTGCCCCTTCAAGGAGGCGTACTTCTACCATACAAGGTTAGCTCCTCCCATCCAGTCTTAACAACAACCAGTTATTTTCGCAGCCTCTTATCCCTTTTACCTATACGGCTTATGGTTACGAGACTGCACCCTAAATGGGTTTTTCTTCGGGCCGAGTGCATTATAAGCCAAGACTTGTAAAGAATGGCAAGGTACGCTTCAAACGCCCCTGACACTCTTGACCCAACCGTGTACCTCGGCGCCTTGATCAGATTCTGCACTCCTTGGGAGAGTCCTTATTACCTTAGTCGCCCAACCTAAATCATATGTTTAAGTTTAGAATCCAAGGTGCCTCTCCCAGATGGGCTTTATTGACCCCAAATATCCATGACTCAGGTTCCGGTGGCGGTGTAGCCTTTCCCTGAGCCATGCAACAGGTACCCCCTTATATGACGTACTTTAGGTCTTACATTTGCCTCTTGCAAAATTGTATTCGCGAACTAGGGTGTACGCCATAAAGGTTCGCCCCTTTCTCTTTTATCATTGTTCTCTGATTGTCTTTTGTAGAATTCATTATCTCTGCGAGATTCTTGCACATCATCCTATTGTATTTACATTTCACAATCTCAATTTTGTCATTCAATAAAATGTATTTTTGAGAATTTTATTTATTGCGAGAGTGTCGCAACAAATTAATCATTCATACATTACCTTTGCTATCCTCTGCTTCTTTGTTATTTTGTGTTACTGTCTCTTTGGTAGTGATATTCTGAGCTAGCATTAGTTTCGCAACATCTCTTCTTCTTTTCTTTCGATTGTATCCACCATCAACCTCTCACTTCTTTGTGTCTCTTTGATTTTGTGTCACCAATTTTCCTTCTTGTTTGCTCTCCCTTCGCAAGATTCTATCTCAGTTTCGTAACACCTCTTTCCTTCAACCCAATCTCCCTTTATGATTCCTACACCGCTGGGGTGAGGGAATTTGATGCACTGGTGGAAAGTTGAAGCTACATCTAGAATCCCATGTAGCCAAGGTCGACCAATTAATGCATTATAGGGTGATTCTACATCAACGACACAGAATAAGATTTCAGAAGATATTCCCTTTAATGGAATTCGCATAGTAACCTCCCCTTTAGGCTTGTTGGCAGTATCATTAAAACCATATATCTTATATGTTGATGGTATAATATCATCATCTCTTCCTCCCATAGTTTTATAAGTATGATAAAATAATATGTTCACAGAGCTTCCGGTATCGATCAAAATCCTATTAATTGCCCATGAATCTTCAGCTTCAGCTTCATCATCCTCATTTTCTTTCGGTTTTGAATTAATTTCTAATTTTACTACCAATGGATTATCATGTACTTCTTCACCTTTAGGGATTTTTTCTGCGGTAAAAGAAATAATTTGTTTCTTCCATTCCTCTAGTGGCGAGATTTTCGCAATATTCATAATTTCTCATCCATCGCTATCTCTTGCGAACACTCTACTCAAAACATTGTCATGAAAATCTTCAATTATCTTGTATGAATGTACAATAGAGTGACAGAATATATTCTTTTCTTTTGCACCAACTTCTATGAAGAATGTTTCATTCTTTTTCATCGTGTTTACTTTGTGATGTTCTGGTGGTGGTGGAAATGGTGGAGATTGTGGGTGCCCTACCAAAAAGTGGTTTAGTTTTCCTTGATAAATCATTCTCAGAATAATTCTTTTTATATTTCTGCAATCATTTGTATTATGTCCATGAAAATGATGATAAGAACAAAACTCATGACTTCTGTGGTTTGGAGGTGGTTTCGTTCCCATGTTCCATGGTGTTGGTATATTCTCCATCAAAATTATAGCTTCCCATATTTTCTCCACACTTGAATTTAGAGGTGGCATCTTGATTTCTTCCCATACCACCTTATGACCTCCTTTTCCTCTATTATAGTTTTGTCTTTGACCTCCATAAGTTTCTTGTGGATGATCGAGTCTTTGAATCTTGTTATTTCCACCACGATTGTAGAAATTTCTTTCTCCTTCATACTCCTCTTGATCTCGGTTCCCCATAGCCACCAGCTTCTGTTGATTGTTACCCGTCACCTTCTCTTGTTGTAGTTGCGAAGTATTCGCCACTGTGTTTATTAGATTGGGTAATAAGCTTGCATTCGCTGTTTGTGAACTGGTATTCGCAACTGGGTATGATTCCATTTAATTTTTCCTTTCCTCTAGAGCAATATATTCTTCTTGAAGTTCTCACAATTCAGCCATTGTGATCGTATTCTTGATTCTGAAAATTTGGATATATAATAAGTTGGTTGCAAACATAGCATTGATGAATGATAAGATAAGATATCTATCATCTACACGGCCAGCCATTTCGCTACACATAGTCCTCCATCTTTTGGTTAGGTGCTTCAAACTTTCGCTAATCCTTTGTTTTAATCCAAACACGTCTTCAATACCAGGTCGCGAAGAATTATTACTTATATATGCTCCCAGGAATGTAGTCTGCAAATGATTAAAGGATGTTATTGTATTCTTTGGTAGACCTTCGAACCATTTTAGCGCCTCCCCTGTTAATCTAGATGCGAAATACCTGCAGAATACGACATCATGATTTTCCCATTGCAGCATACACCTCACATAGGCTTTAATGTTTTGAATTGCACAAGTTGTTCCATCAAAAATGCTGGTTAATGCGGGCAAATTGCATTTCGGAGGTATTCCTCCTAGTTGTACTTCCCTTGTAAATGGAGTTTTCGAAGCTTCTTCTATAGCTTCATCCAATTATCTTCTGCCTACTTCTCCTATATTATTTAGCATTCCTCTCATTTCTTCTAACTCTTTCAAGATTTGTTTATTTACACCTGAATTTTGATCCATTGGTCTTTTTAATTTCGCCTCCCTTATTCTGCGTTCATGTCTTTCTTCTCTCGCGAAATTTTGCATTTCTTCTTCATTATCCTCATCTCTTCTTCTTCTGCGAGTCTTTTCTTCATCTCTATCTTGAATTCACATATGATTATGTCTCTCATTTTCCCCTTCATGATTTTGTTCATTTCTTATTAATTCCATTCGTTGTCTTTCAGCCATCCTCTGTATTCTATCATACTCTTCATTGATATTACGGTTATTCCAGTTTTGTGTACGCCTTCTTTCTCGATTGTCGTGATTGTTCTGGAGAATTGTCTCCTGAATCTCTTGTTCTTCCATTTCCGCTCTCAGTCTTTCACGTTCGCAAATTAAACGTGCTTGTTCACGTTCGCAATTGTCTGTTGATTTCTTTGAGTTTCTCTTTCAGGTAAAATTCTCCTTCCTTCCTCTCGATTTCCTTCGCCATTTTGGTCATTTCGTCCCTGACGTTGTCCGTTCTCTTGATTTCTACCATTTTTCCTATCAAAAGTTTCATTTTGTGGAACGTAACGATCATCAGTTCTTTCTCCATTTTCGCGATATTCTTCATTAGGATTTGATATTTCTTCTTGAATATTGTTTCCAGCATTAATTATGGGTGAATTTCGCCTCATTTCTCCTTTAGTCGATCTTGAATATGATTTTGAAACATTTCTCGATCTTCTACTCTATAGTCTCATATTTTCCATCCTCAATTCGTGATTTGTCTTGTTAAATTCGCACGTTCTTCTGCCTCAGCTCTTCTTTCTTCGTGTATTCTTCGTCTCAATGTTTCTAACACTTCAATTTTTTCATCTCCATGAATTATTCCTTCATCTGCTTCTTGATTTCTCTCTACCTGTCTATGGTTTCTGGTTTGCTGCTCTTCCTCTACTTCTTCTGCTGAATTTGATTGCCAAGTGTGTATACTCACCCTATCATAATCTGTATTCCTTTCTTGTATTAGTGTTTGTTGAACTTGTGGTTGAATTCGATTTTCTCCATTATTTCTCATTCTAGTTGATTCTCCCATTTCACTTCTTTTCCTTCCAGCAATTCTCTTGCTTCTTCTAACAGTAGTTAGTTGTTCTGATGTATTTCTTCTTCTAGCCATTTCTTCAATATTAATGAATTGCAAGAGATTATGTAAAATTCTTAAACAATCACTCCAAATCTTCACAAATCTTAATATTAATCTTCAATTTTTTCTAGAATAATCTTCAATCCGTCCCTGTTTCTAGCGCCATTATGTAGTTGCAGGAAATCCTACACTACACCCCTCACAAGATTTTATTAACATTCAACTCATTTTAGATCAACAATCTTAATTTTATTGATCAATCTTTGAACAATCTTACAAGGAAAGATAAAGGAATCAAGAATAACCACTGCTCTAGATTTTCTCTCTCCTATTTACTTGATTCTCACTCAGAAAAAGATCTCTCCCTTTCCTTTACAACTGAACGACTATTTATAGGGAAATACATAGTGGATGACAGCTAATCTGTCCTTTATTTTCGGATATGGATTGTGACATTCTCGCAACCTTACGAATATTAATCTCGCAAACTCTCTAATTTTCGCAGGACTATCACATCTTTCTCATGATTTTAGCTGACGTCATTTATTATGTCATTTCTGGAATTGTTCTGCAACGCTGTTGTGTTGTGTTGTTGATAATTTCGTTGATGCATTATTGCTGCGAGATTCTGATCCTACAGAGACTTAGCTATAAGTAGACTAGAAATCAAGACTTAGAGTTTTGGCAACTAAACTTGAGAAACAAGCTTGAGATAACAGCGCTTGCGAGTTCGACCGAGCAGTGCTCTAACAATCTCCCCCTTTATCAATTTTAGTGACAAAATTATCAATACATATGGAATACAAAATAAATAAACTTTGCAGCTTCTCTTCCACATGCACGATCTCCTTGGTTTTTCAACATTACTCGAAATCTTCGTCACTTCCAAGTACTCCAATGATTCCAAAGATATTCAATGCAGCATCATCGCTGTTGAAGATCCGTAGCCATAACAATGAGAAAACAAAAGCTCTCAATCATTGTTGCACAATGTCATAGTATTATTACACAACATCAAAGTTCAATTGTATCACAACTTCGGCAACAATACTATGGTGATATGTATCACTCCCCCTTAGTCAATACTTCATCTCACATGAAAACCACTCCCCCTTACATAATGATCCGAAATCCATATGTATTTTTAGTGTGAACTACACATTAATTCTCCCCCTTTTTGTCAAGAAAATTGGCAAAGGTACGAAAACTAGCGGGATCCTAATGAAATTTCCATAGAGACACTTCATGACCAAAAGAAAGCACATATCAACTTTTTAGATGCAATCATATAGCCGAAACTAAATGCATTCATCAAGGAGTTTATAAAGATACAAGATAACCCCTATAATATTCCACAGCCTCACTCCCCACAAAGATTTGGCAATTAAGCACAAGTTAGATTATGAACTCCCTCTCATAAAATGTCATTCTCGAAAGAACAACAGAAGCGACCTTACTTTCACAAGAAAAGAAGGATTTCTTTGGACATCAAAAAATCACATGAAACTTGAATTTGTATCCAAAATACTCAATTAAATTAACCACAAGAGAACCCATGATTAATTTAATCGGAAATGCTCAACATAAGAGAACTTACGGAGCCGCACAATATATACATAAGAAATATGGATCTGGGAAGATCAATGTTGCGGAATAAACAAAGATTTATTATATCCTTCATCACTATTTGCATAATGACATATAATAGACTTAATCTTTGTAAACAAAACTTCATCCTTTGTTCCATCAATATTTGCATAATGACATAAAAGGCTTAACTTTTGTTTGTCAAAAATTCATTCAATCTTTTATCAATACTTGCATATCGACATACAACGGATTTAACTTTTGACCACGTTTGGGACAATCATAGTTCACGGACGCAAACACACATATCCCATAACAAATTGCAGTATATAAAACCATAAAGATTAATACTGCAAAATCATCTTCCAAACAAACTTTAAAATTTAAACAAATAAATCTAAAAATATTGAAGATGACAATCGTTGGACATAACTATGTATAATCACAATAATGGCTATTCCAAACTCTAGATATTCTTCTTAAAAACACAAGAATAAAATTCTCATAAGAAGATTTCCTAGGCATTGTAGAGCTTTCTCAGAGCATTTACTGAGAATTCCTTCTCATTATTGAAAAACCCATTGATTATGGGATCGTTCAATTCCTCTAAATCTTCAGAAATATCAGTCAACTCAGTAAGTTATCTTTTTAGCTCACGCAAGGTGTTCTTTTTTAGAGACAACATTTTCTCATAGTGAGTTATGTTTTCTAAAGACGAAACAATTTGAGATTTTAAATTATTTATTTTGTTGATGAAGTCTTTCACCATACCTCTAAAATCCTTATCAAAATGAGAAACTGACAAGAGGCAGTTAGAGGAAGAACCTTCTCAATCATTTGTAGATCTAACTTTCTTCTTCCTTGAGGAAGTGATTCCTTCACACAGATACACATTAACTGCTTCGACTGTATCCCTTTTTTTGGTACCTCTAGTTACAGGAGCCATGAAACTGTATCTTTCAAGGGGAAATGAGATGAAGGACTTGATTAAAAATGATTATGAAAAGACTTATGGCCACCAAAACCCTAGAAGAACTTTGAAAAAGTCTTTCATGGTTTATTATCCATTATCTAAGTCAATAGGAGAATATTTTCTTAGCAAAAATAAGAAAGGAATACACAAATAGAAGGACTTGAGCCACTTTTGATGCAAGCCTCATTTTCTCAAGCTAAAGATGAGGATGATGACGTCACTGGTATTAGATAGTGACGAAGTGAGTCAAACGCTCACATCTTTTACCAACTAATGGCATATCAAGGTTTGTTGTATAAACAGATTTCTTACCTCGTCTGAATTTGGAATTTCTGGATTTTTTATAAATGCCTTGTTGATCATCCAGTGCCAGATTCATCCTCTTCATGTTCCCCTGAAGTTTGACAATTCTTTTGTTGTTCCTTTTGAATCTCCAAATATACTTTGAACATGATTTGCATTTCCACAAAACGAACAAATCAATAAAGATTTTTTGTTCTGTTGAATTGACTTCTGTTTGTCACGACATTCTTCGTACAATGTTCCAGCATTAGTCGGAACAGGAGTGTTGTTTGTGTTTATAGTTTTCCTTTTAAACCCCAAACCATTTGTGTTTCCAAAGGACTTCTGACCAAACAACATTGCTGAGATTTTGTAAAAACTTCTGGATAACCTTTGCAGTTCATTCTTAAGAGTATTAATCTATTTTTCATTTAGAGACACGGTTCTGGTGAATTCATCATTAAGACAATCTATTTCAAGATTTTTCACCTGGAGCGATGATTCAAGTATCTTCAACGAAGTCTTTAGTTGAAGATTTTCTTGGTGAATCTCTCTACTTTTATTCAAGAATTCACAAATCTCTGTGTCAGACTCAAGTTCTTAATCAGAAATTGAGTAGATGGAGGTTTCTGCTGCAAGAACTGAGAATTCAATGCACTCATCAGACGCATCCAAGATGTTGACACCCAGGGAAGATTTTTCTTGTATTGAGTCATCTGAAGCATTAACTGGAGAAATATGTTTATCACATCCTTTACTTCTTCTTACAAAATCCTTGATCTTTTCTGTTATCAGTGATTTTTCAAAATCAATATGATTTGAACAGCTTTCACCAGCCCAAGACAAATTAGAAGATTCACTTGCATTGGTAACAACATTGAACGCAGATGTCCTGACTGTTTTTTGATTAAGATCAAGAACTTTAACTTTCCAATTAGAGTATTTCTGGAAAGATCACCAAGGTTATTTCCTTCAATGATGGCATGCTTCTTAGAATCGTATCCGGATGGCAGAAATCTGAATCTTCATCACAATGTCCTTTTCAGGGAAAGTCTTACCCAATGCAAAGAATGCATTAACAATTTCAGACACTTTGTGATTAAACTCATCAATTGAATCTTCATCTGCTATACAAAGTGAAAATACGGGGGTCTAACAACCAGACCCAACGATTCGTTTGGCAATCTAAGAGGACTTACTCCAATACACTTTATAGAGAATCAACTAGACAGTCAGACTCAATCTAGAATAAACTATATCAAAGAGTTTAATGTCTCTAACTCTTAATTCAATCCGCAATCAGCAAATAGAAATCCGCGAGCCCGATTGAATATAAGAGGAATTACTTGAACGGTACCAAAGACCAATGTTCAAGTATCAATCAATGTAAATCAAGAACCAAATGTTTGATATTCTAATTGATTGATCTTAACGCACAACTTGTGATATTTCAATTATATAGCAAAATATAATGCAGAAAAGACATAACACAGACACCAGAATTTTGTTAACGAGGAAACCACAAATGCAGAAAAACCCTGGGACCTAGTCCAGATTGAACACCACATTGTATTAAGCCGCTACAGACACTAGCCTACTACCAATTAAATTTGGACTGGACTGTAGTTGAACCCTAATCAATCTCACACTGATTCAAGGTGCAGTTGCGCTCCTTACGTCTCTGATCCCAGCAGGATACTACGCACTTGATTCCCTTAGCTGATCTCATCCACAACTAAGAGTTGCTACGACCCAAAGTTGAAGACTTGATAAACAAATCTTTCTCACACAAAAAAGTCTATAGGATTGAATAAATATGTCTCCCACAGAAATACCCAAGATTTTCTGTTTCGTCTTTTGATAAATCAAGGTGAACAAGAACCAATTGATAAACTGAACTTATATTCCCGAATAACAACCTAGTATTATCAATCACCCCACAATAAACTTAATCGACTAGCAAAATAAGTTATTGTGGAATCACAAACAATGAGACGAAGGGGTTTGTAATTACTTTTCTATCTTGCCTATCGGAGATATAAATCTCAAGCCAATTTTACAATTGCACTCAATCACAATAGAAACAACAAGGTCAGATCGCGCAACTACAAAGAGAATAGTTGGGTCTAGCTTCAAAATCCCAATGAAGTCTTCAAGTCGTTAACCTACAGGGTCTCGAGAAGAAACCTAAGGTTAAAGGAGAATCGACTCTAGTTATGCAACTAGTAACACACAGGAGGTGTGGGGATTAGGTTTCCGAGTTGCTAGAGTTCTCCTTTATATAGTTTTCAAATCAGGGTTTGCAATCCAAGTAACCTTGGTAACAAAGCATTCAATAATCACCGTTAGATGAAAAACCTGATTCAACCAAGCTAATATCTTTCAACCGTTAGATCGAACTAAGCTTGTTAAACACAAATGAAATGTACCCTCATTTAGGTTTATGTAACCGTACCTAAACGTGTACAGCATGTTGGTTCACAAATAGTTAACCGAGGTTAGCCATATGATTACTCTCATATCAAACTTATTCATCTTAACCATAACTAGTTCAAATGACTCAAATGAAACTAGTTAAAGAGTTGTTCAATTGCTATATTCTTATGGATTTATACAAGAACACAATTGAAGCAAAATCGGTTTGATTCACTCGAATGGATACATGAACATTATAGCCACAGTTTGCAAAGATTGCATTCCTTATTGATAAATGCTTTTAGGTTCATGTACAACCGATCTTAGAAAGTAACCACTTAAGTATGCGTACTGAAGTAACCGGATTTGAGTTTGTTTTAGTTTTTAAACTTAGAAGAAATTCACGGACGTGAACTTTCCGCCAGTATGCGTACGGGTACGCGTACTTTAGGTAACCGGATGAGTTTGGTTTTGGTTTTCAAACTCAGCAGAAATTCACGGACCTGAACTTCCGCCAATGTGCGTACGGGAACGTATACTTACCTAGTCTCCTACAACCTTTTTGTATACACACAAGTATGCATACTTTAGGCTCCCGGTTTTGGGATTATACACTAATGTGCAAACACACTATGCTTATATCCAAAGATGGTTACAGGATTCTAAACTCTTTATTTCAATCATTGAAACATTCTTCTATAATGACAATAGCCGTTTTCACACACTATTAGCATCAAAGAAATTTTCAAGATATTGAAATAATCATTATCGAAACATTCCAAGTCTTACACCAAATGATTTTATCACACAAACCATGTAATATGTTACTCAGCAATTTTCTCATGATATAAGATGAACTTGGTCGAAGCGAAAGCTTACCAACACATATTTCGAGAAATATGTAAGCGAGATATACTCAGCTCGAAATCTCAAATGTGACTTATGTCTCAATATAGGAGATAAAGTAGAAATAGACTTTCCAAGTGATAGATGAGTTTAAGTCTCCACATACCTTTTGTCGATGAAGTTCCACAAGCTCTCCTTAGTAGTTCTTTGTATTCAAGTGATAAGCACAGTGAAGTCTAAGCTCAACTACACAAACTATGTCCTAGTCCGAGACATCTATAAATAGGATAGAAATCAAGACTTATAGTTTTGATCACTAACATTGACAAACATGCTTGAGATAGCAACGCATGCGAGTTCGACAGAGCAGTGCTCTAAAAATCTCTCCATTTGTCAATTTTAGTAACAAAACTATCAATACATATGGATTACAAAATAAATAAAAATTGTAGCTTCTCATCAAAATGCTTGATCTCCTTGGCATCTTCAACGCGACTCGAAATCTTCGTCACTTCCAAGTACTCATGATCCTAAAGGTTGTAAGTTCAGCACCATAGTTGTTGAAGATCCGTAGAGATAACAATGAGAAAACAAATGTTCTCAATCATTGTTATACAATGTCATAGTATTATTACACAACATCAAAGTTCGCTTGTATCACAACTTTGACAACAATAGTATGGTGATATGTATCACTCCCCCTTAGTCAATACTTCATCGACATGAAAACCACTCCCCCTTACGTAATGATCCATAACTATATGTATTTGTAGTATCGCACTACACATTAATTCTCCCCCTTTTTGTCAATCTAAATTGGCAAAGGTACGAAAACTAGTGGGATCCTCATGAAATTTTCATAGAGATGCTTCATGACCAAAAGAGAATACCATATCAACTTATTTAGATGCCATCATAAAGCCGAAGATAAATGCATTCATAAAGGAGTTTATAAAGATACAAGATAACCCCTATAATATTTCACAGCCGCACTCCCACAAAGATTTGGCAATTAAGCACAAGTTCGAGAAGCACTCTCCCCCATAAAATGTCATTCCCGAAAGAACAACAAAGGCGACCTTACTTTCACAAGAAAATAAGGATTTCTTTGGACATAACCAAATCACATGAAAACCTGAATTTCAATCCAAAGTATTCAATTGAATTATCCATAAAAGAATTCATGATTAATCCAATCGAAATGCACAATCAAATTAACTACAAGAAAACCCATGATTAGTTCAATTGGAATTATACAACTAAATTAACCACAAAAGTGATCAATTCAATTGGTCATGCTTGTCATAAGAGAACTTACGAAGCAACAACTAAACTTACCACAAGAGAATGATCAATTCAATTGTTCATGCTCAAACATAAGAAAACTTATGGAGAAACACTGTATATGCACAAAAATGTGGATCGGAGATCGACCAATACTGCGGAATAGACATGGTTCATTCTATTTTCCATCACTATTTGCACAATGACATACAAAAGACTTAATCCTTGTAAACAAAAGTTTTATCCTTTCTTCCATCAAAACAATGACATAAAAGGCTTTAACTTTTGTAATGTCAAAAGTTCATTCTATCTTCTAACAATACTTTCATATCGACATAATAGATATAAATTTTGACCATGAGTATTTGTACTCCTTATGTATCTAATATATGTAGTAGTTTAATTGAAAGAAAGTCATTCAAGGCTAAACATAAGAGTTATTACAACCATTAAAAGGTTTAGACATAGATCATCACACAAGAAGTTTAACAGGTAATAACATGACAAAGAGCTTAAACAGAAATGAAGGCAAATACGCTAGTCCAGATTGCGATAAAAGTCCTCAGCAATCTTGGATATTGATTCAGCTAGGTCAGGGTGGACTGTCACATCATGAGTCAATTGTCTCTCCAAACACTCATTCCTTTGAAGAAGACGAGCGACTTCAGGATTGGAAGGTTTCTTCATTTCGTTAATGTCTCCCTGAGATAGAGGAGTAGCTCGACTAATGCTAGTACCAATGGGAATAACCTTGAAGTGACTGCAAATTCTGCTAATGAGGCAGGGAAACCCAAGATTTTTCTTCTGAGACACCATATGAATCATTTGTCTAATAATCAGACCACAGAAGTCAATCTCTTCCCCAGGGATGAGATAGCAAATCATCTACGCAAGTGTCCTGCTTCATAGATTCTTATCTAGTGTACTGGGAACCAAATTTGCAACAACCAATTTACTGAAAACTTTCAAATGAAAGCTAATGTTGTCAATAAACAACTTACCCCCAGACCATGATTCACTTCTATTTAGGAGCATTCCAGATAGATGACCCTGAGTTGGTCTGAGATGCTTAGGTTGAGGAATTGCAAAAGAGCGATCAAGTGATAAATTCAACAAGTATGCAATCACTCCACCATTTACCTCAAATGATATCCCACCAACTATTTTATTGAAACAACAACTGATTTTGTTGGCAGCATGCAGGTTAGCATAAAACTGGCAAGTCATCTTAGGATATGACGATCCAAGACCATCATGAATATCACCCAATCATGTTGGTTCATAAACTGGTGAAACTCAGGTTTGCTAACAGTACGATCATAAACCCTTTCTATGACAAAATTCCCTTTAAGAAACTTGACATATTTGTTCCTAGCAAGAAGACTAGTAAATCTAATTTGAAGAGAAGGATTATAAAAGGGTTGTAAAATGTCTCAACGAATTTCATCATCTTCAAACTCATTATCACTATCAAAGCTTCAATTAGGTTGAGTACTTGAACTTTCACCACGACTTAACCTTTTCCTAGAAGCCATTTTTGGATAAACACAACAGAGAGGATGAACAACTTACTTGGTCCGTGAAATGTTGTTGATGGTGGAGTTCCAAAACGGTGAGCAAAATAAGAAGCATTCTTGACCCAACATGCAAAAACTTCTTCTGATTCTAATGGAACAAACCAATCAAAAATTGATCACGAAAAGAGAAGGATGAAAAGATTGGTACATGAATAGATGGGTTTCTCAATCGTACTCGAACTGTGAAAAAGAAGGTGAAGAGAACGAAGAGAAAAACTTTCTCTTTTAATGTGACAAAGGTGGAACTCGAATCGGATATGTTCGAACTGGAACAATATTTAGTCATACGAGCTCAGGGTTTGGAACTGCACGTGTGAAGCTGGGGCTCGTTTGTTTTTATGAGTTGGTGTAGAACTATGTGTTAGAGCATTGCTCGGTCGGCCTCGCATGGTTGCTATCTCAAGCATGTTTGTCAATGTTAGTGATCAAAACTACGGGTCTTGATTTCTAGTCTACATAGCTAAGTCTCGGACTAGGATAGAAAAGTGTAGTTGAGCTCAAGGACTTCATGGCGATTCATCATACAACGATGAAGATCTACTCAAGGAACCGTGGAACTTCATCAACAAAAAGGTATGTGGAGACATGAACTTATCTATCACTCAAAAGTCTATCTATTCTATCTCCTACTTCTTATGAGACAAAAAGTCGTATGCTATATATACTGGATCATACACATTTGACATTTCGAGCTGAGTATTCACTACTTATCTTTTTCTCGAAATCGTGTGTTGGTAAAGCGTTTCGCTTTGATCAAGTTTATCTTCACCTAGTGACGAAAGTCATGAAAAGTTTCAATTACTTTGAGAATTGCTCTGACGTGAAACGTTCTGTGAATAACGGCTACATAACGTCCTCCGAGAATGTCTCAATGATTGGAATGAGAGTTTAGATTACATAACCATGTATTCCTTAATCCGAAGTTTTCGAACTTTGTTGATTGAGAGAAACCGAAGGAATTGGCTTTGCCAAGTCCGCGAACCCAGTCCGCGAACTGTCGGAAGTTCTCTTACCGAGAATTTCTGCTGGGATTTTCCAAAAACTCGTTTGCGTGTTTAGTCCGCGAACCTAGTCCGCGAATTGGCAGAAGTCTCTTTGCCGAGATTTTCTGCTGAGTTTGGAAAACTCCGTCGATTTCCTTAAGTCCGCGAACTTGTTTGTGAGCTTAAGTGCTTATGATCTAAAGATGTGCTCTGAACATGAAACTTAAATTACTGAGGAATGCTTTATGCAAACCGTGGCTGTAAAGTTCATGAGCCGATTCATCAAATCGAATCATCTTTGTTTCAATTGTGTCTTGTGTAGTTACATAAGATCTCATAGCAATTTAACCACTCTCTAACTAGTTCATTTGAGTCAATTGAACTAGTTATGGTGAAGAAGAACTAGGTTAATATGAATTGCTCATATGGTTAACCTTTTGGGTTACTATGTTGAACCAACATACACGTACACGTTTGGGCATAGTTTTCACAAACCCAGTAAACGTCTACCCAAGTGTGTGTGACAAGCTAAGTTTTCGATCTAACGGTTGAGAAATATTATCTTGAATCTAAATCAGGTTTTCATCTAACGATGAATATGGATTGCTTTGTAACTAAGGCAAAACCCTGATTTGAAGGCTATATAAAGGAGACATCTAGCATTGGGCAAAACTAATCCCCACACGTCTGTGTGATACTAGTGCGCTCGCTAGAGTCGATTCTCCTTTAACTATTGGTTTTTCACTAAAACCAGGTTAACGACTTAAAGACTTCATTGGGATTGTGAAGCCAGACCGATACTACTTTTATCGTAGTTGTGTAATCTGATCTTGCATCCTCTATCGTACGAGTAAAATCTATTGATTGTCTTGAGATCGTGAGAGTTCTCCGATAGGCAAGATAAAGAAGTCACAAACATCTTCGTCTCACTGTTTGTGATTCCTCGACAAACCTCTTGTGTGGTCAAGAAGGATTGTTGAGAGGTGATTGATTAATCTAGGATGTTCTTCGGGAATATAAGACCAGATTATCAATTGGTTCCTGTTCACCTTGATTTTATATCTTAAGACGGAACAAAACCTAGGGTTTCTCTATGGGAGACATATTTATCCTTTGATAGACTTTTCTGTGTGAGACAGATTTGTTTATTATCAAGTCTGCGATTTTGGGTTGCAGCAACTCTTAGTTGTGGGTGAGATCAGCTAAGGGAATCAAGTACGCCGTGTCCTGCTGGGATCAGAGGCGTAGGAGTACAACTGTACCTTGGATCGGTAGGAAACTGATTGAGGTTCAACTATAGTCCAGTCTGAAGTTAGCTTGGAGTAGGCTAGTGTCTGTAGCGGCTTAATACAGTGTGTATTCAATCTGGACTAGGTCCCGGGGTTTTTCTGCATTTGCGGTTTTCTCGTTAACAAAACTTCTGGTCTCTGTGTTTTTTCTTTTCCGCATTATATTTTTTATATAATTGAAATAACAGGTTGTGCGTTAAATATCATCGATTGGAAATCCAACCTTTGGTTGTTGATTGATATTAATTAATCCTTGGACATTGGCCTTTGGTACCGTCTAAGTTATCTCTCTTTGATAAAGACTCGCAGATTTCCATTTGCTTGAGTAAAGATCAAATCGAGAGATTGAGATATAAACTCTTTGATATATCTTTTTATCGATTGAGTCTAACTGTCTAGTTGATTCCCACAAAAAGTACATTGGAGTTTGTTTATACAGATTGCTAAACAAAATATTGGGTGTTGTTGTTAGACCCTCGCTTTTTCAATTGGTATCAGAGCAGGCAAACACGTTAATGACCTTATAAGTATGTGTTTGTAGCGATCTGATTATGGACGAGTCTATCTCTAATAATGTACCAGTTCAGAAATTACCTGATGATTCTAAAAGCTTGGATTCACCTGAGAGAACTGTCACATCTAAGTCAATATCCAAACATTCTCTTGATGTAAAAACTGTTGATTGGGAAACTTTCCTAGAAGAACAGTTGGATGAACTTTCTGATGAAGGTGATTCAGATATTGATAGAGATGTTGATGAGGAAGTCTCAGAGTATGTTAAGTTTTTGGATTCGTGGAATATGAAGAAGATTACAACTTCTCATGTCACACCTCTTCTGACTCCTCTCTGTCGAGAAAAAAAATTGAGAAGATGTTACGCAGGTTTATTTTTCGAATCGTTCTACCGAATCATCCTCAAGGATTCTGAGGAAAACCTACGTATGAAGTCACTTGAATGTGATAATCTTTATCAAAAGTGCTTTTTGTTGGAAGAGAAACTTGCAGAATCTGAAGCAAGGTTTAACTCCTAGCAAACAAGTTTTGACGACAGAGAAAGCGCTTATCTCACTCGAGAAAAACGCCTTGAGGCTGATTTAGCTGCTGCTCTTGATAAAATCAAGATGTTGGAAAATGACTTGAAAAAGTTCAATACTAGTTCAAGCAAATTAACCACTATTCTAGGAGCAAGTAAAAAGCATCCTGATACACGAGCATTGGGCTAAAAAGGAATAGATGCTCCAAGTACTATCAAAGAGGTAAAATTTTTCAAGGCTAGTGATTCTTCTCAACAAAAGGTTTCCACTGATGGAAAAAGTGAAATACTTTCTCCGGCAGTTAAGGTTCAAAAGAGCAAAGTTTATCAGCCTCCAAAGTTAGCACACATGGATCGAGGTAAGAACATTCCTTATGTTTGCCACTATTGCGGAAATAAAGGTCACCTGGAAAGGAGATGTCGTTTCCGTATAAGGAATGAGAAACTTCATGATGTTCTTGTTTGGGCATCACAAGAAGTTGTGAAACCAAGATCATACGTTAAGACTGATCCTCTTAACATTACAGGTTGTAATTGTCCAACCTTTAGGCAAAAGAATCAGTGCTATGATATACCTAGATTTGCATATAAACGGCGTACGAATCCTTTTCATAATCATAATGGTTATCAAAAGGATAACTTCGTAAAGACGAAGACAAGATCCGATGCTCCCAATTGGACAAAGACTAACTTGCAAAAGAATAGTCAATCCAATTATCTTCCAAGAATTCTAGAAGAGAGTGATGGGAAGAAGGTTCCGACTATTCCTAAACGCACTCAGAAGTGGATACCGAAGAGAGACAATGATGTTTTGAGTGTGAAAAGGAATGATCTTCCAGAAAACTCCATGACTATGGAAAAGGCAGTATCCATGATGTTGGAACTTAACAAGTTTTTTGGAAAAATGGAATTGGATGTGAAAGGTTCTAAAAGTGATCTCTTTCATGATAATCCAAAGGTCACTTGTGGTGAGCAAGACTTTGTTCACCCCAACGCAACTTGATTGTGTTGGAAGTGCATCCTCACCAAGGAATGCCCTGCTTTGTATACGGTGAGGGAAGCACAAGAATTGGGGCACACAGATTATGTTCGGTAAGGCGGTAGAATTCGATTGGATTCATCTAAAAAGGTATGTCTATAAACTTGAGCAAGATTTGTACTTTTATTTGCTTAGAATACTTATAATAATCTTGCTTATCGTTCATTTCTACCTAACTTGATCTGTGTTTAAGGTTCTTAAATGTTTAGGTTTGAAAATAATAGTTCGGGATGTTTGGACTACATGGTACACATACCAAGTATGCATAACAACATTCAAAATCAAAATCCAGGGGTTTAAGTTCGCAAACCCGTATGCATACTTGACGTCGATATTCGGTAAACTTGTTTTGGCCGTAACTTCTTCGTCCGAACTCGGATTTACCTCATTCTTTTTGCATTCTCTTCCTTATTGAATTCCCTTCAAAATGGAGATGAGAATTGTTGAATTTGGATGAGTTAATATTGGTCTTTGTCCTGTCTCTTGTTTTTTAGTGTTTGCTCCGTTTCGTTGCACTTGTTCTATTCTCTTGGACTTGGGCACTGGGATTCTTGGAGAAATCCTATTCTAAGCTATTTTTTGGCTGTTACAAGAGTGATGTTGGTGAATCACAAAGAAGGAAGTTCGAGAATGGGTAGTAGTTCACATTGCTATATATTCTTGAGTGTTCACAATCATCTCATGTGAACTATGGTGCATAGTCGTCAATGACTTTGTATGTTCTTCTTTGTTAAGGAAATCTTTTATACTTTTGGTAACCACTCTTGGTATAAATCCGTGCGAAAAAATTGATTCTACCTTCTAAGGGCAAATTGTTATTGCAGTATTAATCTTTATGATTTTGTGATATTGCAATTGTTTATGGGATATGTATTGTTTGCATCCGTGAACTTGAAGGTCCCATATGTTGTCAAAAGTAAAGTCGTTCATAAATTGGTATTCGTATTGATGAAAGGACGAATGGACTTTTGACAATACAAAATTTGCCTATGCAGTCATTTATTTGATGGAAAATAGGATAAATCTTTTGTTTGACAAGGATAAAGTCTATTATGTCGTTATGCAAATAGTGATGGAAAATAGAATAGATCCTTGTATGTTATCCACGGTATTGATCTTATTGATCCATTTTGTTATGTTTTACCGTGAAGGCTCCATTGTGTCTTATGTTGAGCACTTACAACTATGTCGATTAATATTGGCCTTGTTGGTTGTTCCATGAATGCTATATGTTGAGCATTCTTGAACTAAATTAATCATCTTGATTGGTTATTTAGTTATTTGCTCCGAAAGTCTTCTTTTGTCGAGCAAAATCTTTTGACAATTAAATTGATTGCTTCGTGATTAGTTTGGTTGTGTATTCCAATTAGATTAATTATAGGTTCTCTTGTAATTAATCTAGTTGAGTTTTTCATATATTCCACAAGTTCTTGTGTTGAGTATATGAACGGCTATACTAATCATGTTCTATTGGTTGATGTAGTCGTATATTCCGTAAGGTTTTCCTTATGTTGAGTATTGAAATTAAGGTAGTCATCTCCGTGTGGTTATCTTAGTCGTAGCTCCGTGAGTTTTCTTATGTTGAGCACAATCAATTAAATTGATCACTTTTGGTTTGATTTAGTTGCGTATTCCATTAAATTAATCATGGGTTTACTTGTGATTAATTTGGTTGAGTTTTGGATATAGAAAATCATTTCCATGGTTTTTGGTGTCCAATTAAAAATCCTTTTCTTTTCTTTCGAAATTAAGGTCGCTCTTGTTGTTCTTTCGGGAATGACATCAAATGGGGAGAGTTCTTTTGAACTTGTGCTTAATGGTAATATCTTGGGGTGTGCGGCTGTGGAATTTTATAGGGGTTATCTTGTATCTTAAAACTCCTTGATGAATGCATTTAGCTTCGGCTTTATGATTGCATCTAAATTAAGTTGGTATGTATTTTTCTTTTAGTCTATGAAATGTCTCTTGTGGAAATTTCATTATGATCCCGTTCTTTACCTTTGCCAATTTTATTGACAAAAAGGGGGAGAAATAATGTAGTTCACACTACAAATACATATGGTTTTCGGATCATTGTGTAAGGGGGAGTGGTTTCCATGATCGAGATGGAGTATTGACTAAGGGGAGTGATACATATCACCATAGTATTGTTGTTAAAGTCGTGATGCAATTGGACTTTGATGTTACATAATGATACTATGACACTGTATTATAATGATCGAGAATCTCGATTTCTCTCATTGTTATAGCTACGGATCTTCAACAACAGTGGTGCTAAACTTACAACCTTTGGGATCATTGGAGTACTTGGAAGGACGAAGATTTCAAGGAAATTTGAAGATTAGACTATGGAATAGGAGCCACTAAAGTTTATCTTTTTTGTATTCCATATATATTAATGTTTTTGTCACTAAAATTGACAAAGGGGGAGATTGTTAGAGCATTGTTCGGTCGACCTCGCATGCGTTGCTATCTCAAGCATGTTTGTCAATGTTAGTGATCAAAACTAAGAGTATTGATTTCTAGTCTACATAGCTAAGTCTCGGACTAGGATAGAAAAGTGTAGTTGAGCTCAAGGACTTCATGACGATTCATCATACAACGACGAAGATCTACTCAAGGAACCGTGGAACTTCATCAACAAAAAGGTATGTGCGCACTTGAACTTATCTATCACTCAAAAGTCTATCTATTCTATCTCCTACTTCTTATGAGACAAAAAGTCGTATGCTATATAGACTGGGTCATACACATTTGACATTTCGAGCTGAGTATTCACTACTTATCTTTTTCTCGAAATCGTGTGTTGGTAAAGCGTTTCGATTTGATCAAGTTTATCTTCACCTAGTGACGAAAGTCATGAAAATTTTCAATTACTTTGAGAATTGCTCTGACGTGAAACGGTCTGTGAATAACGGCTAGATAACGTCCTCTGAGAATGTCGCAATGATTGGAATGAGAGTTTAGATTACTGTTGATGGTGGTTTTTAGACAAGGGGTAAAATCGTAAAACCTTACGCATAGCATGACGTCACCGGTGACACGAAACACATTTATTAGAACATTTAATGCACTTATGTAAAAAATTACTAGGGTATCTTTTTTCAAATGCTAAACTAGGGTTTCGACACACAAAACCCTAAGCCGCACAATCGCTGCGCATCATGACAACTATGCCAAAACCAAAGCCGCACAATCGCTGCACATCATGGAAACTATGCCAAAACCAAAGACGCACAATCGCTGCGCATCATGGCAACTATGACAAAACCAAAGCCGCACAATCGCTGCGCATCATGGAAACCATGCCAAAACCAAGCCGCACAATCATTGCGCTTCACGGCAACCGTGCCAAATTCGAGCTACGCAATTATTGCGCCACATGCGCCATTGGCACATGCCAAGCGACGCTTGCGACCTAGCATGCTAAGGCGTGCAAACCTAGGGCCAAGCCGCCACACACGCAATTGGCACATGCCAAGCGATGCTTGCGACCTAGCATGCCAAGTCGTGCAAACCTAGGGCCATGCCGCCACACGCGCCATTGGCACATGCCAAGCGACGCTTGAGACCTAGCATGCCAAGCCGTGCAAACCTAGGGCCAAGCCGCCACACGCGCCATTGGCACATGCCAAGCGACGTTTGCGACCTAGCATGCCAAGCCATGCAAACCTAGGGACAAGCCGCCACACGCGCCATTGGCACATGCCAAGCGCTTGCGACCTAGCATGCCAAGCCGTGCAAACCTAGGGTCAAGCCGCCACACGCGCCATTGGCACATGCCAAGCGACGCTTGCGACCTAGCATGCCAAGCCGTGCAAACCTAGGTCCAGGCACCACACGTGCCATTGGCACATGCCAAGCGACGCTTGCGACCTAGCAAGCCAAGACGTGCAAACCTAGGGCCAAAACGCCACACACGCTATTGGGACATGCCAAGCGGGGCTTGCGACCTAGCATGCCAAGCCGTGCAAACCTAGGGCCAATCCTCCACACGCGCCATTGGCACATGCCAAGCGACGCTTGCGACCTAGTATGCCAAGCCGTGCAAACCTAGGGCCAAGCCGCCACACGCGCCATTGGCACATGCCGAGCGACACTTTCAACCTAGCATGCCAAGCCGTGCAAACCTAGTGCCAAGCTGCCACACGCGCCATTGGCACATGCCAAGCGACCCTTGCAATCTAGCGTGTCGAGCCGTGCAAACCTAGGTCCAAAGCCGCTACGCGCGCCATTGGCACATGCCATGCAACAATTGCATTTTGGCGTTGCCACATGCACCCGATGCACAACCTACATCCAAGGCATTCCACACAAGGCATTGGCACATGCCATGCGACCATTGCACTTTGGCATGCCACGCCTACATCAAAGGCCACGATTCCTCTCAAGATGCAAAATCTCGACCGTTGAAGGTCGCCACTGAGCCGACGCATCTCTCAAGCTCAACTTATCAAACACCAGCGACATGCTACACGTTTTCCATGAAAACACTCGAGACATCAATACATGTCACAAACTGGGGGATGCTCTTTAGGATTTTGGTTTTGCAATTTACAGCGTGCGGCATACACAAATGCCCGTTTCAAGACAGTGTATTAAGAATAAAACGGTTAGTAAATGCAGGAAGTAATGGTGAAACGCTCTTTCATTATGGAACATAAATTCCATAAAATTCCATCAATACCAGGCGTTACCACCTCTTCCCATTTAACTCATCCGTTTCTTTTTCTGACGAGGCCAGAATACGTTTCACTTAGACTTGTATAAATAGTTCTTACCTATTTCCACCAAGACAACAAGTTTTTGGTCAGGAGAAATACAATACTCAGAAAGGTAACTTTCCTAGCTTCCCCAAAAGCTTTAACCTTCTGATACAAGTCAAGTAATACTCTTCCAGAACTGTTCTGGTATCAACACTCTCTTCGCTTCCCTCCCTAAACCAGCCCTTCTCCTCCTCTTTATGAATGAAGCAAATCCGGAACGACCATTTCTTGGTTTAGGCCGGAGTTGTACAAATTGATCTCTCGAATCTAAAGTACTCCCTGTAGTACATTTGTTTAGGTTTTAAATCTGTTTCTCACTCACCTACCGGAATTACCAAAATCGGCAAAAACGATTTTCACCCATAAACAATTGGCGACCACAATGGGAGATTAATCTTTTGGTTGCAATATCATATCCTAGATTTCATTCTCTATTCTAGATTTCAGAAGATGGTCGGTTTTCAGACTGTCTCTACAAACTCAAATCCCACTCAGGCGAATGACGATCTTTCCGCTCCAGCTAATGGCGCAACCAATGGAGAAATCCCAAGACTGGTCGATCTGGCACGAGCTCAGGAGATCCATGCCAAGAATATGGACCTGATGAAGGAAGCTATCAACAACATACTTGACTTCCTCATCAGTTTGACGTCGAAATTAAGTGACTCACGATTCCCAGAAGATGAAGGACCGGGGACTAGTATCCCAAACGAACATTCTAAAATCAATGGTTTTGTCACTAACTGGAAGCCAGTCGACCAGGAAGAAACCTCACTGGTGGAGAAATTATGCGAACTGCTGCACCTCTCCAAGGATCAGCGGGTAGATACATTCTCCGCTATCAATCAGATAGCATTGAATGCGTCTCTGGTTCCTTCACACGTGTGAACTTCGAGGACACCAGAGATATCCATCAACAATGTTGTGTTCACTGATGATGACATGATGGTAGAAGAAGGTCATAACCGAGCACTACATGTCACGACTCTCGTCAGGAACACGGAGTTCCGAAGGGCACTCATCGACACAGGAGCATCCTCCAATGTCATCACTCTTGGAACTCTCAACGCTTCCAGGGTGTGTCATGGCGAAGTCATAAGACAATCTACTACGATGACAGATTTCGAAGGTAACCAAACCAGCACGTACGGGTACATCAACTTGGAGTTGACAGTAGGACCAATCCGATCCAATGTGAAATTCGAAGTGATCGAGAAAGAACCATATTACCACATGATACTAGGAAGACCGTGGATACACGACTACAAAATCATTCCTTCAACATACCACCAGTGCCTAAAAACTGTGCTGAACGGGGAAGTTGTTCGTATCTCCGCATCATTATCTCCCTACGCACCGATCTATTGCGTAGAGACGTTTGAACCAAACAAGGGTTCACGAGACACGACGGACAGAGTTCACAGCTTCATGCTGCCGAAATGGACGTCTCTCAAGGAAAGTGATAAGTCGACATCGCTCCACGGAGAAGTACACCCCCCCAACATCTCCGAAAGGAAAGTCGCCAGTCTTCCTCTGCCAAGCCAAGGCATAACCCGCGCCCGCACCAAGCGAGGACGCACTCCCGCCGAAGGTCATGATAGAAAAGGAAAGATCACGTATCGCCGCCATTGTTAGGAATTAGCAGGGGAGACCACGACCCGTCTCTCCGCCCAGCAGAATGTTTTCACAACAACCAGGAGGAAGTTCCGGACGCACCTCAGCAGCTGCAGGACGGGACCAATTCGACCACGGACGAACTCGAGACTGCCAATATTGGGAGCGAGGAGTCTCCACGACCCATCCTGATCAGCTCAACTCTATGCTCAGTGGAACGCTCGAAGATGGTCGACCTACTCAAAGAGTATCAAGATGTATTTGCATGGACATATGAAGAGATGCCCGGCTTAGACGAAAAGCTAGTCACCCACCATTTGCACATAATACCCGGATCTAAACCGGTCAAACAATCCCCGAGACAGTTCAGATATGACGTAGAAGAACAAATTAAAGCGGAGATTCAGAAATTGCTAGCCGCTGGTTAAATCAAACCTATTCACCATCCCACCCGGTTGGCTAATGTCGTTCCAGTAAAGAAGAAGAATGGCCAGATCAGATGCTGTGTCGACTTCAGAGATTTAAATAAATGCTTCCCTAAAGACGATTTTCCACTTCCTAACATCGACATGCTGGTAGACGCTACCAGTGGGCACGGCATGTTCTATTTCATGGACGGGTATCGTGGCTACAACCAGATAAAGATGTACGAACACGATGCAAGTAAGACCACTTTCCGAACTCCTCTCGGAAATTTCTACTATACCGTAATGCCTTTCGGTCTGAAGAATGCTGGCGCCACCTACCAACGCGCCATGACTACCATCTTCCACGATATGACGCACAAACAAGTCGAGGATTATGTATATATGGTGGTTAAATCAAAAACTCGAGAAGCTCATCCGGAAACACTACGACAAGTGTTTGAAAGGTGTCGCGAATACGAGCTAAAGATGAACCCTATGAAATGCGCCTTCGGTGTCTCTTCAGGGAAATTCTTAGGGTTCCAGGTAACAGCCGAAGGGATTAAAGTCGACCCGGTCAAGACACAAGCTATTCTTATGATGCCACCGCCACGAGCTGTGAAGGAACTCCAGAGTTTCATGGGTAAAATAAACTACATTCGCCGCTTCATACCTGGACTGGCGCAGCTTGTCACTGCATTTACTCCTTTACTAAAGAAAGGGGTGAGTTTTGTGTGGACCACGCTTCAACAAGAAGCATATCAGAAAATCCAACAAACGCTGTCCTCCCCTGCCGTCATGAAATCCCCTGTACAAGGAAGACCGTTGTGTCTTTACACGGCCTTTAGTGATACTGCTGTTCGAGCCCTCCTCGCTCAGGAAGACGACGAAGGGATCGAACATCCCATATACTAATTCATTCGAACATTAAGAGATGCTGAGCTCAGATACCCCAAAACGGAAAAGGCGTGTCTGGCTCTAATTTATTCCATCCAAAAGTTCCGACACTACCTTCTCTCCAACAAGATGGTACTGATATACAAATCTGATCCTGTAAAGTTTCTCCTCTCAAAATCGGCCCTGATAGGGAGACCGGCTAAATGGCTCCTTCAAATGTCAAAAGTCGACATAACATGCGCTTCCCCGAAGGCTATCAAAGGACAAGCTGTTGTAGATCTGTTAGCAGCATTCCCAGGAGAAAATACTACAAAGTTACGTGAGGATCTTCCTAGAGATCTTCCAGAAGTTTTTCTAGTCAAAGAAGAGGCATGGATACTATTCTTCGACGGCTCTTCCACCCCTAGTACTAACACCGGAGGAGCAGGCGTGGTTCTGGTATCCCCTGCTGGTGAAGTCTTCTCGTATTCTTTCAAGTTAGACTTCCCTTGCACTAACAACTCAGCGGAGTACGAAGCCTTCCTCATAGGACTATCACTGGCTAAACAAGCTGGGGACACACGTCTGGAAATAAGAGGTGATTCCAAACTACTCGTCAACCAGATGAACGAAATCTACGCGCTAAAGGTATTAACACTGGCGCCATACAGAGTTGAAGAACAAAAACTGCTAAACTACTTCGCTGATGCAACCATCACACACATCGGCCGTAATAGCAAAAAGCACAATGATTGTCTAGCTACACTAACATCAAAGCTGCAGTTCGAAGGATTCGAAGAAACCCTGACAGTGAAAAGGCGAACCATAGATTCCACGTGGCTTTCACAACCTGAGAAGGCCAGAGACGATGACTGGAGAACTCCTATTATCCAGGAAATCAACAGCTCACTTTCCCAGGGAAAGGTCAGTCTCAAGACTTTGCGAAGTTTCTTTATGCTTCAAGGCGTTCTATACCATCGAAACCCAGACGGCTCCCTGTCAAGATGCCTCGGAAAGGAAGAGGCGCAACAACAACTTGACCGCGTCCATGCCGAGGTCTGTGGGATAACATCTGTAGTAACCCTTTATCGTCGTTTACAACGACTTGGTTACTACTGGCCAGAGATGGAGGCTCAATCCCGATTGCTTCAGAAATCATGTTCCAATTGCCAAGCACCGCTGCATCAGTCAGAAGTCTTCAATATTAATCACGCTGGGGACTGGCAGAGGCCGTACACCAGCTACCTCTGCGATGGCATACTCCCTACCAACAAATAAAACGCGTCCAAGATAAAACAGGGATCCAAAAGGTTTGTGTTCCATGACGGGATTTTATATCGCAAAAGTTTTGTAGGAAGTTTACTGCGATGTTTGAATGAGGCGGAAATCCTAGTCATGCTCAGAGAAATGCACGAAGGCGAACACCAAGGGAAACAAAAGTTGTTTCTTCAAATACATGAGAAATACTACTGGCCGACCATGGAAGATGACGCAGCTGCTTTCATTCAGAAATGCCGGGAATGCCAGGTCCACGGTAACCTTATCCACGCGCCTCCAACACCCTTGTACTCGATAAGTAGTCCATGACCCTTTTACAGCTGGGGACTTGACATCATCAGGAAGATCAATCCGCCATCTTCAAAGCAGCATGAATACATAATAACCGCGACCGAGTACTTCACCAAATGGGTCGAAGCTATCCCCTTGAAAGGAACCACCTGAGTCACAATCGCGACGTTCATCAAGGAACACATCATCTACCGTTTTGGCGTACCTAAACAAATCATCACCGACAACGGCACGCCTTTTGCTAACAAACAAGTACATGAATTACTCGAGAGGTACGGTATCAAACAAGTCTTCTCTACCGTATACTACCCCCAGGGAAACGGGGAAGCCGAGAGCACCAACAAGATCCTGATTTGAATTCTCAGCCGATCGGAACACGACAATCCCAGAACTTGGCATGAGCAGCTGCCAATGGCCCTCTGGGCATACTGAACATCTCCAAGAAGATCCACCGGTGCTTATCCCTACTCTCTCGTCTACGGTGCGGACGCAATCCTCCCAGCTGAAATCAAAATCCCGTCTGCCAGAATTGCCGCAGCAAGTGGAGTTCAATGGGTGAAGCCGAAACACTGAATGCCAAAATAGCGGAACTAGACACCATAAATTCCAGAAGATTCAGGGCAGAAGAACACTCACATGTGTGGATGGGGTAAAACGATTTGGTGGTTTTTACGGAATTGAGGAGACGACCGTACGGAGGAGACTCCTTGAAACGAGCGAAATGTTCAACCTCACACAGGTGTACTGCAAGAAGGGAGTGCTTTGAATTCTAGAGATAAATCTGTAGTACTCCGTCCTAAACCAAAACAATGCTGTTCCAAAGTAAATTCGGTCACAAGAGAGGATGGATCGATCTGTAGGAGGAAAGCTGAGAAATGTGTGGAATCAATAGTAATCAAAGATTGTGGGTGTGTTGTGTATTCTGAATAAGATAAGTTTTGAATGATTGAATCTCTGCTGAGAGTAGTTACTCAGATGTTGAGTTAATCTTATGTTGTCTGTGACACGTGAGATCGTTGTATATTCAATCATGGTTTCAGAGACTTATTTATATTGCTGGAATTGTATACACCATGATCCCATGAAGTGTGACAGTTGATCGAATCAAGGAGTGGGGAAATGGAAATCGTGTTTGAAACCAGTTGCTCATCATGCGGAGACTTGGTCGATTTTCCATCCACTACTTTGTTAACTCCTTCAACTGATTGCACGACTTGCTTACATTCCATCGTGTGTACGAACACACGTGCCGTAGACCGCCAGACCAAAACCCTAGTTAACATCCCCCATGTGACACGATTGACGTCTCGTGGTTAACTAGTCAGTTGTTGACTTCATGATTTTATGGGACGATGAGTCCATGTATTTGTTGAGTTGAACATGATTTTGCAAAATGTTATGAAACTCATGAATTGAATGTGTCTGTTGAGACAGAAGTATAATTCTCACGTTGATAGTTGAGGCGAGCAAGTATTGCTCTGAATTGTTGAATATTGATGGTTGAACCAATATTCCTTGATTTGATTAAATATTGCTTATCTGAGCAAGTGTTGCTCGTCTGATGAATTATTGGTAGCGTGACCAAAATAAGACATTAATTAGAATACTGGTAGTTGAACCGAGCATAATTAATAAGAATACTGATCATGAGATCGTCGTAAAGTTATTAGTGTTCGAATCTGGAATTATGATCTTTGGACTCAGAAACCCTAATTTGATCAATTGATGACCAATTGATGGTTTATTTCAAAATCAACCATGGTATGAAGGAGGGATCGGCTACATGGGATCATGGATCGACCATGTATCGCCCATATGCTCATGTGAGCAAATACCAAGGTCTCTTAAAGAGTTGGTGATTTGTTGATGAAAGAATGATTAAATGCTGCTTTAATCATTTATTCGAAAAATGCTCGTCTGAGCCTTAGGTGATAAAACCTAATTAATTATGAAGAGGTGAGGGACCGACCAAGGGGTCGTGAAATCATCCTTGGGTGGTCACGGGATCGACTGACGATCATTCCATGAAAATCCAAAATTATTTGGAAGAGTTTTGGACCTAATACGTGCAATTGCGCAAATTAGGTCAAATCATGAAAATACATGGGACCGGCTCATTACGAGCCAAGGATCCAACCTTGGTCGGTCAAGGTAACATGATCACGTCGTCAACACGTCCATGTCTCAATCCTGAGAATTTTGATATTTTCTGGCGTGCAGTTGAGCATCCATTCGAGAAAATATGACAAAATTAGGGTTTTGCTGAAACTGAGGAAACTTCATGAGATGAAGGAAAATAATTATAAAATGAAGGAATATGTGGCGTGGGACCGCTGGAGCCAAGGCATGGCCGGCCGGACAGTGACCACGGTCCCATGGTGCCTTTTCCTAATTTTATAATATTTTTCATGATTTTATGAAAATATCATGAAATCAAGGAATTTTGTTGAAATTAAAGAGTTTCCTTAAAGTGAAAGAGTTTCCATGGGATCAAGGAAGAAAATAATATTAAAAAATAATAAAATAAGGGCGTGTGGGACCGGTTGAGGCATGGCCGGCCGGGTGGGGCCCGATCCCGTGCGTTTTCCCTAATTTTATGTATTTTTTCCATGATTTGAAGGAATTTTCATAATTTGAGAGAAATACCATGAAATCAAGGAATTTCATGGGATCAAGGTGTAGATGGTGGATTTTCGACAAAGGCTAAAATAATAAACTCATAATTATACGAAGCTATGATTCAGCAATCAGGCGTGAGTATCGAGACACGGGTCTCTCATCGAATTCTCAACGGAGAGTATTTTCTCTCAGAGTACATGTACATATGTAGTCTCACGACTGGACAACGGCATGTCTCATGAATACTGAATACTTTTAGTGATTATTTCTATATAGTATCACGAGATAGACGACTCCTAGACAGCTTGCTCTGCTAGTGTAGAGGGATAACGTCTTCAGGAACAAACAACAAGTTTACCCTGACTATATAAAGGATATGATTTACCGACAAGCTCATATCGGGATAATTAATGCTCCTAGATAGCTTTCTCTGCTAGTATAGAGCCACAAAATTAATTATTCCTAATTAAGATTAATTCTGCCGTGACATTCACTACTGAATTCCCAGAATAATCTAGTATTGCTCCTATTCCATGGTCGAATCCACGACTGGTCCCATAGAATGGCAATAACAACTGGTCATATTCCTTGGTCGAATCCACGATTGGTCCCATGGAATGTCAATAACAATTGTTATGATTCTATGATCGAATCCACGCCTTGATCTCATAGAATAACAATACATATATTATCTCATTACTCCGATTTCATGATCGAATCCACAACTGGTCTCATAAATGGTAATAGATAAATCTTAATTACTATGATTTTATGGTCGAATCTACGATCCCATGGAATGGTAATGCTCACTTTATTATTCTGAATTCGTAGTCGAATCCTCAACTGATCTTATGAATTAATAATAAACATCTTATTACTCAGTTTTGCGAATTATTCTCCACCGAATTCCACAATTAGTAATAAATAATCAACAATTGGGCGTCTGAGCTACCTCTAAGTAAGCCCCGATTCAAATGGTGAAGGTGTATTCAACGACGATACACTAACAGTCACCGCACGAACGAGTATTTCAAAAATACAACAAAACGATGAACCTATGCAAAATAGAGGAAGAAAATAATAAATAATTAAAAATATTGACCAGGGTGCTGGGAGAATGGACACACGACCGATCGACCGTGTCGTGCTCAATCCCACGCCAGTTTTATATTTTTAATGCATTTTTATTATTTTCCATGATTTGATGAAAATTCTCTCATTTTATCAAATCTCCTTCGTCTCGAGGAAACTCCTCGGTTTCATGGTACTTCCATAAATCCATAAAAAATAATATAAAATTAAGGAAAGGAGTATGGGGCGTAACCATTGGCCAACCGGCCATGCCTTGGTCCCAACCGGCCCCACACCCCACGGTTCCTTATTAGTTTATTATTATTATTTCTCTAATTTCATGAAAAACTCCTTGATTTCATGGTATTTTTGCACAAATCATCAAATAATAATAAAATAAAATATATTATGAAAACTTGTGGGACCGGTCCTTGGCCGGCCGCCATGCCCTAGCCGGTCCCACACGCCCCTTTTTTTATTATTTTATTATTAGTTTTCCTTGAATTCATCAAATTCCTTGATTTCATGGTATTTCTCTCAAATTAGGAAAAATTCCCTCAATTCATCAAAAATACATGAAAAATACACAAAAATTAGGGAAACTCGTGGGACCGGCCCAAGCCGGCCGGCCATGCCTTCCACGGTCCCACACGCCCTTGTTTTTATTATTTTAATATTTTTTGCTTCCTTGAACTCATGAAAACTCCTTCAATTCATGGAAACTCCCTAAATTCATCAAATTTCTCAAAATTCATGAATTTTTCATAAAATCATCAAAATATTATAAAATTAAGGAAAAGGCACCACTGGACCGTAATCACGACCGGTAGACCATGCCTTGACCACGGCGGTCCCACGCCTCCTCATTCCTTATTTTATAATTATTTTTCATCATCTCATGGTGTTTTCCTCAGTTTCGTCGAAACCCTAATTTTGGCATATTTTCTCGAATGGATGCTCAATTGCACGCCAGAAAATATCAAAATTCTCAGGACTGAGACGCGGACGCCTTGGGGACACGAGCACGCTATCTTGACCGACCAAGATTGGCTCTTTGGCTCACGGAAGCCGGTCCCATCAATTTTCACAGTTTTGACCTAATTTGCACAATTGCTCGTATTAGGTCCAAAACTCTCCCAAACACTTTGGATTTTCATGAAGTGATCGTCAGGCGGTCATGGGATAACCCTGGGCCGGTTTCATGACTCCATGGTCGGTCCCTCGCTGATGAATTTCAAAAGTTGTTGTAGTAATGAGGTTCAAACTCTCGGACTTGTGAAGATTAAATTTAAATATTTAATAAAATTATATACAAAAATATTAACAAAGTGGGCGAGAGGTATGAGAAAACAACCAAGACACTGTTTCCACTATTACACATGAATTAATGATGGTAAATAATCCAAAACTCTAATTATATTTTAAGTCCTTTATATCTTAACTCACTAATAATCAAGCAAATTCTCAAACATCAGTTGTATCCCTTAAGCATAGATTATCTAAACAAAGCATAACCTATCTAATTGAATCACAACTGATTAGGAAAATTACGCAAACAATTTAAAACTCTGCAAAAGCAGTGATTGAGTGAATTATAATTAAATATTAGAGAAAATAAAATAGTTACCAATTATTCATGCGTAAATAGCTTCCTCATTTCCTTAGTTGTGGGAGAATTAACCGCTCATCATGTTGGAAACACACTCAAAAATCATTATTATTGCTCAAAGGGTGTTTACAAATGATGAAAAGGGAGAAATAATTCAAAACCGGGTTTGTAACAATTATATTTGTTACAAACCAGAGAACTACGACCCTCGGCAAATAAGACTGTCATGCGACAGTAACAAATAAGACTGTCACTGTAACAAATAAGACTGTCGGGCGACAGTCGCTGAAACTGTAGCAAAATAAGACTGCTCTTTGTGGGTCTTATGTTCTTCTTGTTCTTGGTTCAGCAACAACAACAATAGCATAAACCGAGTTTGGGAAAACTCGAATTTCTTCTTCTCTGGCTCTCCTCAGCCCCCCAGACTCTCGAAACCCTCTCTAGGACTCCCAGGGAATCTATTTAAAGAAAAAACACGCGTTGAATCTCCTCCATTAATCCCACATAATCTTCTTTTACTCGAGATGTTTTCTTTCTTTTTTTATCAATGATTTTGATTTTTACGCATCTGCAGCTGGATTAAATTCCTTATAAATCTTCTTCACGTTCCAAAGTGTTGATTAAGGCTTCCAAATACGTACAGTACATGTTTAGATTCACCACAACTCGTGTAATCTCATGTTTTTCCTCCAACTCCCTGTTTGGATTAAACTAAGTTATCCTGACAAATTTGATCGAAACAAACACCCATACTAGCTTTGTTAGGACATATCACAACTACCCATTAAGTTTCATCCCTTAAGTCTACCCAGAACTCCTTCAAGAATCGATCGAAAGTTACACAGTTGAGAATAAAATTTTCCCGCCAAAACGAACTTTTGAAAATGGTGTCCCCCTAACCAAACTGGGGGTGCGAATAGCAGTTGCCCAACTGAGGTGCCCTTTATCCAAATTGAGGGTGCCTTTAGTACTTTTCTCCGGGAGTCCAAATAAAACTTTTTGAACAACTTTTTCCACACAAGTGTATTTCTCCAAAAACACCTACAAACACACAAAGCATCAAAATTAGTACAAAAATCGAGCACTAACAATAGAGACATTGAGTACAATTTAGACACAAAAATATGTCTATCACTCGCCTCGTCATAATTAATTAGGTTTTTCACCTAAGGCTCAGACGAGCATTTTTGAATAAATGATTAAGCCAGCATTTAATCATTCTTCAACCAACAAATCGTCAACTCTTCAGGAGTTCTTCGTATTTGCTCACGTGAGCATATGGACACTACATGGTTGATCCACGTTCCCATGTAGTCGCTCCCTCCTTCGTCCCATGGTTGAAATTCTGACGAACCATGAATTTTGATCATCAATTGATCAAATTAGGGTTTCTGAATCCAAGGATCATCATTCCATATTCTAACCTTAATAATTTTACGACGACCTCATGGTCATTAATTTTAATAATTATACTCGGTTCAACGACCAGTATTCTAATTAATATTTTTGGTACGCTGCCAATAATCCATCAGACGAGCAACACATGCTCAGACGATCAAATATTCAACAATTCATCACATGAGCAACACTTGCTCAGATGATAAATATTTTCTCAAACCAAGGAATATTGGTTCAACAATCAATATTCAACGATCCACCGAATGAGAAATACTTGCTCACTTCATCGTAAGAACTATACCTCTGTCTCATGACATGTTCAATTCATGAGTTTCAGAACATCATGTTCGACACTCAGCAACTACATGGACTCATCGTCCCATCAACCACGAAGTCATCAATTGAATAACAAACCACGATACGTCAATCGTGTCACTTGGGGGGATATCACTTAGGGTTTTGGTCTGGCGGTCTATGGCACGTATGTTCAAACACACGATAGAATGTGGGCAAGTCGTGCAATCAGTTGAAGGAATTCACGAGGTAGTGGGTGGAAAATCGACCAAGTCTCCACACGTTGAGCAACTGGTTTCAAACACGATCTCTACTTCCCCACTCCTTGATTCCATCAACTGTCACACTTCATGGAATCATGGTGTCTAAAATCCCAACAATATAAATAAGTCTCTGAATCATGATTGAATCATCAGCATCATAAATCTCACATCTCATTGACAACACGAGATCATCAACTCATCAATTGAGCAATTTCAATCATTCAGAGCTTATCATATTCAAAATTCATACACCCACAATCTTTGATTACCATTGATTCCACACATTTCCCAGCTTCCCTCCTACAGATCAACCCATTCTCTCTTGTGACCGAATTTACTCTGGAACGGTCATTGTCTTGATTTAGGCCGGAGTACTACAGATTTATCTCTCGAATCTAAAGCACCCACTTTGCATCTGTGCATCTGTGTGAGGTTTAACATTTCGCTCGGTTCGAGGAGTCTCCTCCGTACGGTCGTCTCCTCAATTCCATAAAAACCATCAAATCATTTTCCCCCATCTACAGACTGGCGACCACCGTGGGAGATCATTCTCTCGGTTGCAATCTCACAATTTAACAAGATGGTTGATCTCAGGTCGGGTTCAGTTACGAATCCTAACACAAACCGTGCTAACACTAGCAACAACAACAATCAGAATATCCCGGAGACAATTCCGACCTCCAACACTGATGGTGGTGACATTACTCCTCCTCACGCCGAAGGTCATCCACAGTCCGGACGACACCCTGAAGAAGTTAGGGGATATCCACCACCTACCATTGCTGATCTTATCAAAGCGCATGAGGCTCTTGCAAAGAATCAGACTGACATGGCTGCTACACTGAAGGAGCTGTGAAATTATCTCAAAACTCTTACTTACAATATGTCAGAGAAGACTCAAGAGAAGGGAAAGGAGAAGGAGAATCCTCAGACAACGATCCTGAAGTAATTCCAATCCATACAGTAGAAGACGACGAAGTTCACAAAACTGCTCCAGACAACTCATCAGCGAAGGGATCATCGAATTTCATCACTCACGAGGATCTGGAGCACCTTTTGGAGAACCGTGGAAAAGACAAAACATCACATGTCCATCGTCATCAACCTCCTTATCCTGCCGCTACGCAGAGGATTCCACTCCCCAAAGGTTACATTTCTCCAACCTTCACCTTATATGATGGAACTGGCAATGCTAGGGAACATTCTCTCGTTTTCTCGAATCCCTGGGAGAGCATGAACACAATCATGTCGTCCGTCTCAAGGAATTCTCAAAATCTCTGAAAGACAGAGCATACACCTGGTATAACAATATCGCACCAGGGACTATCAACAATTGGGGAGAAATGGTTAACGTATTCTACAAGAAATACTTCTTCGTGTCAGAACAGGTCACCCTCTCCGACCTTGGAAGGATGTTTCATAGGGTCAGTGAAAATCCCAATGATTATGTGAAAAGGTTCGGAGTCCAAGCTCTGGATTGTCATGACCCAAACGTCACGGAGCAACAACTGGTGGACTTGTACATCAATGACATGCTCCTGGTCTACAGGGCCTTGCTAGAAAACCTTCGATTCCAGACTTTCTCAAAGCTCCACGAAGCTGCAAAGAGGTCGGAAACCACTGCACCCGCTCTTTTGGAAAGAGCAAAGTCTACAAAGACTGAGGATTCAAAAGACACTCGAGGAAGCAGGCGTTTGATCAAAAAGCAGTACAACCTGCAACCTTCAACAAATGCTGTCATGGAAGGGAGTAAGAGAAAAGCAGAACCACAGCACAAGCAGACTTCCTCCACCCCTTCAAAGGCACACAGTAAGGAGAATTCGAAAATCCCTCCTCAGCATACGGAAGATCCAGAAGCACCTGATTTTCCCTGTTCAATGGAAGAAGTTAATGAACTACTCGATGCCTGGATTCAAGACGTGCAATCAAATTGCCTTATGTCAAGAAGGAACCAACTGAAGAGGCCATGGAAAATCCTCGGTATTGTCGCTTCCATAGATACGTCAGCCATCCCACGAGTGATTGCAAAATTTTGAAGCGCATATTCAAAGAAAAGGTCGAATCAGGAGAGCTCAACCTGGGGACTGAGGGGTGCAAAAAACCCCCTCCCAGTCAGAACTTTTACCATCTCTGAACCTCCTGTCAAGGAAGGTCCAATCTCTGATCGAACATGTCTGCGAGTTGTTGTATCTTTCGAAAGCTCAAAGGAAAGACATGTTTGCTGCACTGAACCACATCGTGTCCGGAAACGTCTGCTGATCCAAGAACACCACCGACCTTCAGCCACCGACAAGAAATGTATGACTGGGGACTGCTCACCACAGTGCACATTAAAGGAAATGAGTTCAAAGGGCGTTCGTCGATGTTGGTACCGCGTCAACATCATCCCTTTGAAAACTCTCAGAGCTGCGTATTACTCGAGGAAGCCACCCACGCTCCCATAGCAATCAGGGACCACGAAGGAATCTCCAGAACGCATACGGCTTCATCACTCTCAAAGTTACGGAAAGATTATCTGCACTGAGGCCAAGTTTTTCATAATCCGGGAAGACCCTGGATACGACATGGTCCTTGGAGAACTTGGATTCATGCTGAAGGAAACGATGCCTTCAACACATCCTGTCATCGACAAGGATTCCGAGTCGAAGACGAAGCAGAGGACACACCACGTTTGAGCATCTGGAAGAAGTAAAACTCTGATGGGCTTACACAGAACTTGGAGAAATCCGCACACCTTTGTCAGAAGGTTTCGAGCTCAGGCAAGTCTTATTCCTCCTCTTGCTCCAATATTACCAATGTTCAAATACGCTACTATGGTCCAGGGACTTCTCCCCATGAAAATTTAGCAGTCATCAAAAGCTACGAGTGGGTAACTTCACCTCAGCAATATTACACTCAATGGTTGGGTTCACAAATCGGTCACTCCATCGAGAGGTTTATTGCTGAAGACTTGGCTAAGCATGATCAACACTATGCTGGATACTCTCTTGCGCGAGTGTCCATACCCACAATCGTGGAATTCCATCAAACAGGGAATTCCGAATCAGCGGAAGATATTCAAGGCACGATCGACCAAGCCTAACAAGTTTCATGAAGGGGACCTGGTTCTCAAAGCAGTTCAGCGCGGTCTTAATTCTACAAGGAACTCCAATTGGGAAGGTCCATTCGTGGTCGCTGAGTCCGTGGCCGGAGGATACTACAAATTGACCAACACAGATGGCAGGACCCTGCCAATAATTCACGAAAATTGGCTCAAGGTGTTTATCTGAACTATTGGATATTTAAGGTATTGGGCGTTTGAAGCACTCATGGCGTTGGGATTTAACATTTAGGATTTTTTTTCATTTTTATTTCAATTCCTCCAAAACATTTGCAATACTTGCAATCAGTATTTGAATTCAGCAATTTATCAAAATTCAGTTCATATTTCGTAAAAAAAATAAAATCTCTATCAAATCTACAAGAAAATACTTAACCATCAGTCAATCCAAAACCATAAAAATATCAAAACTCAAGTATAAACCTCACATCTCTCAGAAATTCAGAAGTTCAAGAGATCAGCAAGAAAATGATTTCGCTCATCATCATCCTTCAAGATATGCAAAGCCGCCCTCTCCTTGTTCAACTCCTCGGTCATCTTGGCAATCTTGTCCTCCTTCTCCTTCACAACATCATTGGAAAGGGTATGTTCTTCTCACATGAATCCTTGATAACGTTTATTTGCTTACGAAGCCATTTCACGTTGAGGCCAAGTCTTTCTGAATTCTCCAAGTTAAACTCCCAATCAAAGAGTATATCTGGAGTCACGGTATTCCTGGGTCTCGTATGCATATCACTCACGACACGCAAGATAACGCCTACTTGCATGGTTAAGCACGCCCAGGGTTCCTGTCAACGATCATGTGGCCAAACTTCTTCCATATCGTCTCGTACAAGCGTGCATATCCAATGGGAACGCTGAATCCACCGACCATTCATGATACGGGAGTGAAGTGTTAAAGGGAGGATCAAAACCCCTGCAGTTGGATATTCATACACTATTATACGGTTCTCAGTCACTGGAGCTTCCACGACCAAAGCAACAGTTCCTTCGGTATTCTCCGCTGCTATCTCGGTTTCTTCTATCACTGAGGCAACAACCATCTGGTTTTCCATAACATCAGCAGCGACCTTCTCATGGCCTCGAAGTGCAGGGATGGTTGTCTCTTCATCAATAACTTCGGAAGGGTTAGAGTTCATCATTGGCTCCAGTATCCTCAACTTCGGTATTTAGCACCTAATACGAAGATTACATGAGGTTAGAGTCACGAAGCCAAAGGATTATGAAACACAGTATACCGCAAGGCAATATCATCAAAGTTCATCATACTACATTCAAGGCACGAGCAAATAACATGAAAGTCATGAAAACACATTTTACGATGAGTCCGTCTGAAGAAACTGAACTCTTCCCTGTACTAAGAGACGAACTGGGAGCAATCTACAAGGAATCTGAGGATGGGTCATATCCATTTCTTCGTATGGATGTCCTCTATGACATGTCAAAATTTCATGACAATCCGATGAACGAGCGAGTAGATGTGGCCAAAATATCAAGTGAGCGCAATCTGAAAAAGTTCTGGAAGTCTCCTGGAAGTTTACTATTTCGCCTTTTTCAGGCTCTGAACGTGCTCAAAACTTAAAAATCTTCTTTGAAAAGCTTGGAAATTTTCCGGGCTTGAATTTGCACATGCAGATCATCAAAATCCGACTCCGGACGAAGATTCTACAGCTTTCTACTAAAAGCTGGGTTCTGAATTTTCTGACGACAAATTCGACTAAGTTTTCATATTCACATGGGTTCTCATTCATTCATTACAAGTCAGCACTTTTATACTTCTATGAAGAATGTACAGGATATATACTTACTTGAGGAGTCTCCAAAGTGTCCAAGGGGTTGGAATTGTCCACATCAACGACAAGAGGAACATCACTTCCATCCGGCTCCGAATCTTGGGAATTACCTCCATTCCCTTCCCAGAGGATGATTGAGTTCCAGAATTCTCCATCTCCATGACGACATCCTCCTGTACACGTCCTTTACAATCAATATTTTCATCTATGAAGCACCCATTTGAACAAATGTGAAGAAATACTTACAGTTTCTTCGTCACTCAAATCAGCGATTGCTTGTTCAGTAGCAGAAAATTGAAGACCTTCAAGACTTGATGGAGTAAAATTCTGCAACAAAATTAACAACGTTGGCTTCATGATTCTAATGCTAATAGCAATGAAAGTCACGGTGAGAAATATTGGGAACTCACCAAAGCACCAACTGGGGACTTTACGGTATTAGGTAACAACTTATAACCTCTATGCCTTCCTTCTCCGCCATGAATAACCGCCTCAGTCTCTGAGAAATCTACACCGATTCGAGGTCGTATATCACGACCGTCCTGTGGTGAAATCCAGTAATATAATCAGAATACAGTTCTTATAATTCCGTGAAGATTATATGAAGAAACATACCTGAGAGCATCCTGGAGACGACTTTCGTTTATCACCAGAAAGATACTTACAATCTTGGTCGACTGGAAATCATCTCAGCCGAAAGAATATCCTTGAATGGAGGTCTGGGAAATCTTACAAAGCCACGCAAACTCCCAAGTTGCTGATCCCAGAATTCTACATAACCTGGGGTTACATAGGAGAATCTATCAGAACTAGGAAACCAGTAGCTACTCCCTTCCACGTGAGTATGATCCAAATGAGTCATGAGTTGCTCAACTGATGGCTTCCTTCTCCGTATGGTTGGAACACACTGATCCATACCCATTTGTTGAGCTGCTCTATCAATATTATACTCCTCCATTGAAAGCTCTCCAAACGTGGATGATAGCAAATGACCTGAAAGATCTTTCGCCATCACTCAGATGCGCACCAGACGTCAAACTCGTACTTTCTCCAGTATTGAAAGTCATCGGCTGAGAAACATAATCAGGGACTGACACCCACTGGCGAAAATTGAACTCAGATTCTTCATCTAACACATAAATGAAGCGTATTATAGAACGAGGTTGTTTTGTGGACCAACGCATGATCCCAGCGTTATCTTTCTCAGGGAAAGTATCGCGCGCATCAGTATTCGGTCCTTCCAGAACATTATGTGGAGTAGGTGCATAATTCTTAAAGTGCTCCCACATCAAAGCTTAGAGAAACATCGTGTTGGCATAACACTCAATCTTCATAGAGCCGTTCGACACACTGGAGTCTATAATCAAGGAGTCCAGGTTGTAATACAAGGAGCCTAAGAATAAACTACCTATCGGAAGTTTCTCACCCTGAGCCATCTTAATAGCAAAGGGAATCACAAAAGGCTTCAACAAGTTTCCACTGTCTTCAAAAACGTCTCTGGACAACCATAAACATAAGAAAGCAGCAATGGGTAACATACCGTCGACGGGTTTATCAGAAACCTCGTCTTTGGGCCACCAGTGTGTCAACCAGGAAGCATAGCATCCTTTACTACCAGCCTTATTCGCTTTCCCCATTGCAGCTGTCAAGACATGAGAAACGACGGTCTCCTCGTTTGAAAGATCCCCAGGAAGATTGCTCGTGATCGGGAGATGCATCAGAGCCGCCATGTCTTCCAAGGTAATGGTAAACTCTCCCCATCTACAAATCAAAGTGTGAGTGGGAATGCACCAGCGAGCAAACAGAGCCACAATACCACTTGCGTCATGATAAATGAACAACTCTCCAGAAGCTTGAATATCTCTCATCACCTGCGCCTGATCGAGCATAGTCCTCACATGAGGAAAACCCAACATATGCCTCGCTCAGCCGGCAAATTTCTCCAAAGGTCGTCGAGAAAGCTCAAACTCTATGATTGATGAGGTGAAGATCCCTCGTTCAAGACAAAATCGAATCACTGTCTTAGGAGTCACCGATTTCTTCTGAGTAACAGTTCTGGGATTTATCAAAAGACGATACACTGGGGATTTCAAATGTTGCTCATCTCCTGGAATATCTTTTTCAAAGAATGCATCATCTATGTTCGGGACATTCTTAATCCCAGGGATTTCGTCTTCGTCTCCCCCAACGGAAGTTTCATCCATGCATGTCCCATATCTGGAGATACCATCATCAACACACATCTCTTCCCTCGAGGCGTCGTCAGCTTGGGAATTGGTCATCTTTGCTGAGTAGCTGAAAATTCTACTTCAGTATGCCGTCCAGATATAAATCAAGGAAATACAAGCAAAAATGGTAACTGTTAACTCTTACCTTTTATACTTCCACTAACAATAGTGATATTAATGCTAGAGTTAACACATCAAAATCGTTCGTCTCTTCGAAACCTGCGATAATGAACGAGACTTTATTAATTTCCGAGACTGATTTTCATGAAATCGCGAACACAATTTTCATAATGTGAACATTCACACAACTGACCTATGAAGTTTATAACAATAAAATATATCATCATATTTTGCACAATATACGTCACGGATGCATATATATATATATATAAAAAACTATTTTTCCTTCTCATCGTCATTATTTATCTTTAAAACGAAGGTTTATTTCAAAAAATATTGTGAAAGCTCACATCTCATACATATGATAAATTTTTGTATTTACATGAAAGCTCATAAGCAAAATTTTATCACTGGACACAAGTTCATCATACATATTTTCCTTCGTGTTATCGTTATTTGTCTTTAAAACGAAGGATTATTCCGATTTCATGAAAATTCACTTCTTTTTTGATAGAACCTTGGTACACATGGAAGCTCATAAACTAAGTTTTATCACTGGACCTAGGTTCATATACTAAAAAAAAATCTCTCCTAAATCAGGGATTATAGTTAGTTTGCAAAACTAACGATCGAGCGAACCTACGTTTTCGAAAAACGAGGTTTTTTCATAAAACTCACACTAATATACACACATGTATATAACTTCATCATGATCAAAACATGAACAACTCATGAAGGTCACAACATCAGCAAACATCAAAAAAAACACGCACCTGGTCGGTTTGGCCGGAAATCGGCCGGCGGCAACGGCGGCGGCAGGTGGTGGTCCGGCAGCGACGATAATTTTCTCCTGCTGGCGTGAAGGTGCAGAGATGATGGAGAGCTGGTCATGGAAAAAAAATATAAAAAAAGGATTAATCCCTTTTATATCAATTTTATTTCCAAAACCTAATTTTCTAAGGATTTCCTTATTGGGCCCGACCCGCGAATCCTAACCGACCACGGACTCGTCGTCCAAACCAGTGGTTCAACACCAATTTATGCTCATCAAACGACGCTCCAATAATGACATTGAAGCCTTCATCAAGTCGTGGTTTGATCATGTTCTCTAAATCCGGTAACGTGTCAACTTACGACTAAGTTCAATTACTGGTATTATTATTTATGGCAGGAAAATCACCATTTAATGCTGACTGAGGAACATAGCTTTCCTCAGTAAGCATGGGATTTAATGTAGATGGTGTATTTTCGACAAAGTCTAAAATCATAAACTCATAATTATACGAAGCTCTGATTCAGCAATCAGGCGTGAGTATCGAGACACGGGTCTCTCATCGAATTCTCAACGGAGAGTACTTTCTCTCAGAGTAAATGTAGATATGTAGTCTCATGACTGGACAACGACATATCTCATGAATATCGAATACTTTCTGTGATTATTTCTATATAGTATCACGAGATAGACGACTCCTAGACAGCTTGCTCTGCTAGTATGGAGCGATAACGTCTTCAGGAACAAACAACAAGTTTACCCTGACTATATAAAGGATATGACTTACCGAAAAGCTCATATCGGGATAATTAATGCTCCTAGATAGCTTGCTCGGCTGTATAGATCCACGAAGTTAATTATTCCTAATTAAGATTAATTCTGCCGTGACATTCACTACTGAATTCCCAGAATAATCTATTATTGCTCCTATTCCATGGTCGAATCCACGACTGGTCCCATGGAATGGCAATAAAAATTTCTCCCACTCCTTGGTCGAATCCACGACTGGTCCCATGGAATGGCAATAACAATTGTTCTGATTCTATGATCGAATCCACGCCTTGATCTCATAGAATAACAATAACTATATTATCTCATTACTCCGATTTCATGATTGAATCCACAACTGGTCTCATAAATGGTAATAGGTAAATCTTAATTACTCCGGTTCTATGGTTGAATCTACGATCCTATGGAATGGTAATGCTCACTTTATTATTCTGAATTCGTAGTCGAATCCTCAGCTGATCTTATGAATTAATAATAAACATCTTATTACTCAGTTTTGTGAATTATTCTCCACCGAATTCCAATATTAGTAATAAATAATCAACAACTGGGTGTCTGAGCTACCTCTAAGTAAGCCCCGATTCAAATGGTGAAGGTGTACTCAACGACGATACACTAACAATCACCGCGCGAACGAGTATTTCAAAAATACAACGAAACGATGAACCTATGCAAAATAGAGAAGAAAATAATAAATAATTAAAAATATTGACCAGGGTGCTGGGAGCACGGAGACACGACCGATCGACCGTGTCGTGGTCAATCCCACGCCAGTTTTATATTTTTAATGCATTTTTATTATTTTCCATGATTTGATGAAAATTCTCTAATTTTATCAAATCTCCTTCGTCTCGAGGAAACTCCTTGGTTTCATGGTACTTCCATAAATCCATAAAAAATAATATAAAATTAAGGAAAGGAGTGTGGGGCGTGACCATTGGCCAACCAGCCATGCCTTGGTCCCAACCGGCCCTACACCCCACGGTTCCTTATTATTTTATTATTATTATTTCTCTAATTTCATGAAAAAACTCCTTGATTTCATGGTATTTTTGCACAAATCATCAAATAATAATAAAATAAAATAAATTATGAAAACTTGCGGGCCCGGGCCTTGGCCGACCGGCCATTCCCTAGTCGGTCCCACACGCCCCTTTTTTTATTATTTTATTATTAGTTTTCCTTGAATTCATCAAATTCCTTGATTTCATGGTATTTCTCTCAAATTAGGAAAAATTCCCTCAATTCATCAAAAATACATGAAAAATACACAAAAATTAGGGAAACTCGTGGGACCGGCCCAAGCCTGCCGTCCATGCCTTCCACGGTCCCACACGCCCTTGTTTTTATTATTTTAATATTTTTTGCTTCCTTGAACTCATGAAAACTCCTTCAATTCATGGAAACTCCCTAAATTAATCAAATTTCTCAAAATTCATGAATTTTTCATAAAATCATCAAAATATTATAAAATTAAGGAAAAGGCACCACAGGACTGTGGTCACGACCGGCCGACCATGCCTTGACCACGGCGGTCCCACGCCTCCTCATTCCTTATTTTATAATTATTTTTCATCATCTCATGGTGTTTTCCTCAGTTTCGTCGAAACCCTAATTTTGGCATATTTTCTCGAATGGATGCTCAATTGCATGCCATAAAATATCAAAATTCTCAGGACTGAGACGCGGACGCCTTGGGGACACGAGAATGCTATCTTGACCGACCAAGATTGGCTCTTTGGCTCACGGAAGCTGGTCCCATCAATTTTCACAGTTTTGACCTAATTTGCACAATTGCTCGTATTAGGTCCAAAACTCTCCCAAACACTTTGGATTTTCATGAAGTGACCGTCAGGCGGTCACGGGACAACCCAGGGGCGATTTCATGACTCCATGGTCGGTCCCTCGCCTCGTCATAATTAATTAGGTTTTCTCACCTAAGGCTCAGACGAGCATTTTTGAATAAATGATTAAGCCATCATTTAATCATTCTTCCACCAACAAATCGTCAACTATTCAGGAACTCTTCGTATTTTCTCATGTGAGCATATGGAAACTACATGGTTGATCCACGATCCCATGTAGTCGCTCCCTCCTTCGTCCCATGGTTGAAATTCTGACGAACCATGAATTGATCATCAATTGATCAAATTAGGGTTTCTGAATCTAAGGATCATCATTTCAGATTCTAACCTTAATAATTTTACGACGACCTCATGGTCATTAATTTTATTAATTATGCTCAGTTCAATGACCAGTATTCTAATTAATATTTTTGGTACGCTGCAAATAATCCATCAGACGAGCAACACATGCTCAGACGATCAAATATTCAACAATTCATCACATGAGGAACACTTGCTCAGATGATAAATATTTGCTCAAACCAAGGAATATTGGTTCAAAAATCAATATTCAACGATCCACCGAATGAGCAATAATTGCTCACTTCATCGTAAGAACTATACCTCTGTCTCATGACATGTTCAATTCATGAGTTTCAGATCATCATGTTCGACACTCAGCAAATAAATGGACTCATCGTCCCATCAAACCATGAAGTCATCAATTGACTAACAAACCACGAGACGTCAATCGTGTCACTTGGGGGGATATCACTTAGGGTTTTGGTCTGGCGGTCTACGACACGTGTGTTCAAACACACGATGAAATGTGAGTAAGTCTTGCAATCAGTTGAAGGAATTCACGAGGTAGTGGGTGGAAAATCGACCAAGTCTCCACACGTTGAGAAACTGGTTTCAAACACGATCTCCACTTCCCCACTCCTTGATTCCATCAACTGTCACACTTCATGGAATCATGGTGTCTAAAATTCCAACAATATAAATAAGTCTCTGAATCATGATTGAATCATCAGCATCAAAAGTATCATCAATCTCACGTCTCATCGACAACACGAGATCATCAACTCATCAATTGAGCAATTTCAATCATTCAGAGCTTATCATATTCAGAATTCATGCACCCACAATCTTTGATTACCATTGATTCCACACATTTCCCAGCTTCCCTCCTACAGATAAACCCATCCTCTCTTGTGACCGAATTTATTCTGGAACGGTTATTGTCTTGATTTAGGCCGGAGTACTACAGATTGATCTCTCGAATCTAAAGCACCCCCTTTGCAGCGGTGCATCTGTGTGAGGTTTAACATTTCGCTCGGTTCGAGGAGTCTCCTCCGTACGGTCGTCTCCTCAATTCCTTAAAAACCAGCAAATCGTTTTTCCCCTTCTACACAAGGAAACCTTAAAATAATAATAATAAAATAAAGGGACGTGTGGGGACGGCTAGGGCATGGCCGGACGGCTTGGGCCCGGTCCCACGGGTTTCCCTAATTTTATATTATATTTTTCATGGATTTATGAAAATACCATGAGATTAAGGAGTTTTCCTGAGATTAGGAAAATAATAATAAAATAATGAGGAAGCATGAGGTGTGGGGCCGTCCGGGATCAAGGCATGGACGGTTGGCCAATAATCACGGCCCCACAATGTTTTTCCCAATTTTATATCATTTTCTTGGTGCGAAGGAAACACCATGAAACTGAGGAGTTTCCTCAAAACGAAGGATATTTGTTCAAATGAAAGGATTTTCATAAGATCAAGGAAAATAACAAAAAATATGATAAAATATAAAATTAGCGTGGGATTGCCGACGGCCGGCCGGTGAGCCCAATCCCTTAGCACCTTGGTCAATATTTAATTATTTATTATTTTCCTTCCTGTTTTGCATAGGTTCATCGTTTCGTCGTATTTTGAAATACTCGTTCGTGCGGTGATTGTTAATGCATCATCGTTGAGTACACTTACACCATTTGAGTCGGGGCATACTTGGAGGTAACTCAGACGCCCGTGCGTTGAATATTTATTACTAACCATGGAATTCTGCTGGGAAGAACCATAGATTGAAGTAATGAAATATTGCGAAAATATTTGAATATTTTCGGAAATTCAGTGGATGAATCCAAGAATTTAAGAATAATTAACTGATGGATCTATACTAGCAGAGCAAGATGTCTAGGAGCATTTATTATTTTGACATGAGCTTGCTGGAGCTTCATATCCTTTATATAGTCAGGGAAAACTTGTTTGTATCCTGAAGACGTTACCGCTCTATACTAGCAGAGCAAGCTGTCTAGGAGCCGTCAATCTCGTGATTCTATATAGAAATAATTACTGAAGTGTTCAGTATTCATTGATACATGCAGTTGTCCAGCCGAGAGACTACATATCCGCATGTACTCTGAGAGAAAGTATTCTCAGTCAGAGATTCGATGAGAGACTCGTGTCTCAATACTCACATCTGATTGCTGGATCAGGAGTTCGTATAATTATGGGTTTATGATTTTAGCCTTTGTCGAGAATCCAACATCTATATTAAGTCCCCTGCTTAGTAGTCAACATTGAATGGTGATGTTTCGATCATAAACAATATAAGTAATTGAACTTAGTCGTAAGTTAAGATGTTACCGTATTTTGATAGTTCGAGCATACCATGACTTGAATGAAGATCTCAGTGGCATGATAGAGCATCGTTTGATGAGCATAATGTGGTAGCACCGCTGATTTGGTGATGGAACCTTAGTCGTTTAGGATTCGCGGTCCGGGCCCAAGAAAGGAATACGTTTTAGCACGGACGCTCGTTCGTTCGTTCGTTAGTTTAAGAAACAACAAAATAGACCTGAGTCTAATGATAAAATTTTTGTCTATGAGCTTTCACGAAAAACAAAATTTTATTTTTTAAATATGTGAGATTTCACAAAGTGGAATAAACTCTCATTTCAAAGGTGGATGCTCGTACGAGAGAAAAGTTTTCTTTTTTTTAAATAGACGTGCGTCTGTTAGTAATAAAATTTTGTTTATGAGTTTATCTCGAGCTTTCAGAAATCTTTGAGAATATACTCTCGCTTCAGAGATAGATGCTCGTGCGAGGGAGCAAAAATATATAGATATATTTTCCAAATTTACGTGAGTTTCACGTTAAATATTTATATGGTTTGTAAAATCATGTTTTGATTTTGAACAATTGTTGAATGTAGACCATTATACATGGTAAAATAATGTCTATATGTGAGTTTTCACAATCGTAGAATGGACGTCTGTCCAGATTTTGAGAAACCAGTGAATGTTCAGATTGTAAAATTTACGTGGGTTGTTCACGGTTTTATGAAAATCATGTCAGAATTTTGCTCGTCTTAGCAGGTTTGAAGGAACGAGCAAGATTTGAAGTATTAGCTCATGTACTGTTAGTGGAATCGTAAAAAAGTAAGAGTTGAAAGTTACCATTTTTGCAGACGCTGATGTGAGCATCTTTATTCCATGATTCGTTGTTTTGTTGAATCCTGCGCTTTGAATGATGCGTTGAATGCTATGCATCTGTCACAGCCACTTTGCAAGAATGACTGACTCCCATGATGACACTTTCAAAGACGATGTTTCCAGGGATGACATCTCCGCGGGTGCAACTTCAAGAAATGGTACTTCTGGGACCTCTGAGTGATGGTGAGAGATCCTTCATACTGAGTTGTACTCCTGGTTATTTCATCAACTATACCACAAGATGATCGTGTAGTGAGGTTTCAGATCAATGTAGACTCCTCGGAAATGGAAGAAAGTCTTCGGGGCGGAGCACCCAGAAGTAAGGACTACATAATGTTAGCAAGTGGCGTGCAGTCCCCAGCCGTTTCTTTGGTAAGTTGTTAGCGCTCCTTGTGTCATGACTTTTTCCTGCCAGTGCAATTAGGATCACGAGACCAAGGTTTTTTTATTTCTTTTCAGAACATTTCTCCATCGATTGACGGTCTTCAACTTGTTCCCAGGCGAACAATTCAGGAATCCAGTACTGATGAAGAAGTCGATGTAAATATCTCTTTCGTGCAGGTGATCGTGACATCTCCTTGAATGAAATAATAATAATTTTGTTTATGAATCCAGGAAGAAACCATTGTAGATAAGAAGCATGTTGATGAATGGTGGGCCCGGGAAAGCGTGAAAATTGAAGCGAAATGAAACGGGCCTACAGTAATACCGCAAGTGCACGGTCGTCGGTTGTAGCTCGTGCAAGTACGGGTCGATCCACAGAGACTGGGTGTGTTTGGAGTATTTAGCTACTTTGGGCTCTAAATTGCTATTGGGCTATGAATAATCAATGGGCTTTTGAGTGCTAATGGGTTATGAATACCCTTGGAATGAGTTGGGCTTTCAGTGGTTTTGATGGGCTGAACTTGGGTTCAGTTGGTTTCTGATGTGAATTGAACTGGGCTTGATCTTTGGATTGAACTGGGTCTTTGCCTCAGTGAACTGGGCTTCAGTTTGTACAAACAATGGACAGTGGGCTTAGAGAGTTTTTGGTCAAGAAGAAAAGAAGTGACCAGGAGAGACAGGTAACAGTGAGCAACAATGGCTCTAGGCCAAAACAGCAAAGATAGAGGAAGAAGGCAGTGAGGCAATAATACAAAGGCAGTTAGCCTAAGGCAAAGACAATGAAGAAATTAAACAAGACAATGACTAAACAGCAAAGAACTAAACAACAATGCACTAAACAAAGCAGTGACAAAAGATTGTGAAAGTGATGAAGATAGTAGTGAAATAATGAGGCAATGGATGATAAAACAATAAACACAAGGTAATAGTGAAGTAAATGTGACAGTACAATGAAACTACAAGCAGAGAACAATGGAACCAAGGCCTAAGCCAAGGGCAGGGGAGATGGTGAAGGTGAAATGGTGAAGGTGAGCCTAGGCATACTACTCGAGTGGGAAGAGAAACAGCTTGCTCACAGTCACTAGTGAGCACTAGTTTCTCCCCACTGCTCAATCAATCCAATGCTTCACAGGCTTTAGCCTAACATTCACACAAAACAGTAAACAAGAGTGATGAAAGAACACTAGGATGTTGAATCCACCATTAACCTAAGGGATATTCTACTCACAGCTAAGAAAATTACCAAAGTGCTAATTGTATGATTAAAGCACAACTAGTCTAAGGGCTTAGCAACACTGAACATGAGCTGCACATGATGAAGACTATCTTATTGATTCATGGTTTCATCTAGTCCTAGCATTTGAGGTTTAGAACATACATAACAAGAACATTAGAGAACAGGAAAACATAAATAATGAACAACAGATGAACAATGAAGGAACAAACATCACAAACATCACATTAACAGCAGCTTAACATGAACAACAAATTGAACAGAACACATACATGATTAAACAGGAACAGTGCATGAAACAGCACAAATTGAAGAGACTCAAAAAAACATTAACAGAACATAACAGTTCTGGACACTGGCTATTCCAGCATGAAAATTACACACACCACAGTCCCCTTTTTATACCCAATTTACATTTTAGGGTTCTTACACCCAATTCCCAAATTTACCCAATTGAACAGTAAAATTAGGTATATGATTTTACCTAATGTAATGGGTCTAATTCGAACCCACATCCCTATTCTAGCTCCTCCATGCCTTCCTAACAGAAAATTAGGGTTTTCTATAAATATCCCCAAAAATTGAGAAATTAGGGTTTTTTTGAAAGTTGAGAAATCTCACCTAATTCTCTGAATTTTTCTTCGACCCATGCTTTATCTTCTTCTTTTGCTTCCTGTTCCGCTGTCAATTGTCGTGTCTAGCTTGAATTGCTTCATCAACTCCACACCCTAGGGTTCAGTGGCGTGAGTGTGGGTTTGATGAAATAATTTTGGCTAGGTGAATAGGTTTTGCAGTATGGGATGATGGGTTTACTGAATTGGAGGTGTTTAGGTGGTTATGGAGTAGGTGGTGGCGATGGCAGTGGCGAGGTGGTAGCAGGTGAGGTATGGTGGTGGTGGTAGGTCTGCAAATAGGGTGGAGAAGAAGGAGGAGGTCGATAGAATGGGAAGAAGGGGCTGTTTGGCTAGGTCATAGGGTTCGGTCACTATGGTGTGTAGCGAGATCATCGAGTTCGATGTTCGGCGAAGCTGAGTGGTGGATGGTGGAATTTGGAAGGAATCGAACGGCGTCAAGGATACTGGATTAAGCGACCGTTGGATTGCGAGATACAACGAATTTAACGGCACCAGATGGAGTTAGGTGTTGTAGTGTTAAGCGGAAGTATCGAGGTTTGATGCGAAGGCAAAGAAGCGACCGTAGGATGCATATGCGATCTAATCTGACGGTCGGGAATGGAGGCGGGTATGGATATAGAAAATGGGTTTGGGTAAGGGTTTTGGGCCTTGGGTATGCCAAGCCCATATCTTCTTCAAGAACAATTCTTCCTTCTTGAGCCCATTCCTAGCTTTTTGGACGTGCGCTCCATTCTTTGCGGCTTCCTTGCGTAATTTCTTCCGGCTTTTCACTACTCTTCAGCTCTTTTCTGCTCCGCAAGTCATCCAGACTTTATTTATTACCTAAAAATGCAAAATTAATTAAGAAAAATATTTATTCTTGAAAACAAGGAAAATACAGAATATGGGATAAAATGTAGAATTAATGCACAAAAGATGAGTTAAAATGTCAACAAAAAGGGATAAATATATACATTATTTGGCACTCATCAAATACCCCCAAACCTGAATTTTACTTGTCCTCAAGTAAAACAAAACTAAGGAAATCCTAACTATACCACTGTCGCTGGTCTCTCGAATGCATTTAGCGTATGCACTAAGCCTTTTAAACCACTAAGTGTCCCTAGTGGACGAGTTGAAGTCTCGTGAAGGTTTGCTTAGAACGTACCTACAAAGTTCTAGGTCAAAATATAAGCTCATATTCCATCAAATGTGACATGTGCAAAACAGTTTAAGCTCACAGCAAAATGGAGATGTCAATCTAGCTATCGAAGGCACAATCCTAGCACTGATAACAAAAAAAGACATGTGATAAGAGTGTAAAGTGTATCTACACATGTGTAAAGAAAGATCTGAAGTTATGACTACTAATCACCAAGAGATAGTTTCTCAGGCTAAGAACCAAAGTCGAAATCTAGCTAGCTGTCCGGACTTTACGAGAATTGTGAATGAGTTGGAGGTATTTCACAATTACTCGCGTTGTACATCAATGGCATACACCCTCCTTGCTTATTACAATGAAACAACAAAATGACTCTTTACATGACTCTTATTTACATTGACTATTCTCTTTTTATTTTTGGAACAAGAGATGATGGAATTGATAAATACTTGATTTTTTTGTATTTTTTTTTTATGATAAATTTTTTTTTCTGAATATATACATCGTTTTTTTTTTTTTTTTTTTTTTTTTTTTTTTTTTTTTTTTTTTGAACAAAGAAACACTTTTGATACATATACAAAAGGAAACAAAAGATTACATGACACTTTGCAAGAGGTAGCCCTTTTTGATGCACCCAGTTAAATTCGATGGTTGTCTTTCTTAATGTAACCTCCACCTTCTATCCCAACCAACCAAAGAACAAGCTAGTCAAGTTTCGTTCAGTATTCTAAAGTGATTGGCAATCGTAACTTCCTATCAAACACCTTGAAGATCGAGGCCATACATGTATTGGTAGATCGTGCGCGTGCAAATTTCTTATCACTATGTGAATTGTGCTAGAATCAGGGTGCCCACTAAGACTCCTAATAATTACATATTTGCACAAGAGTCAACATTTCAAGGTAAATGAGCTCCATTTTTTATGTTTTTTTCAATTTTTAATTCTTAATTTTGATTTTTTAATTTTTTTTGGAATTTTTCAATTTTTTCAAAAAGATGGAGTTTTGTTTTCAATTATGGCATATTATCGTGGTATCTACTCTATACCCCCAAACCTAAACTAAACATTGTCCTCAATGTTTCAAAATATGGAAAGAATTATAAAACAATATATGAAGAGGAACATGCTGAGTAGAGTAAAAGGAGAGAGAATACCCGATTGTACGGCGAAAGCTCGATTAAAACTCCGTTATTCAAGGAAAAAAAAATCCAACATATGTCAGCCGAGATCATATTGGATTAGCAAAATATATACAAAAGGAACAAAAGGTTTTTAAGAAATTTTATCTACTGGATTATATACAAAAAATTCACCATACACTAACAATCTAAAGAGTTGAGGATCAACCCAAAAGACGAAGTGTAGAGGTTTCAACAGCTTCACACAATAATAAAATGGAAAAAATGCACGTGAAACTGTGAAACAAAATGAGCTACCCCCAAACCTGGATTTTACAGAAGATATAGTTTTGAATACTAAATCTCGCAGTTTTGGGGGTTCATCATGTACAAGGTCTAGCTCAAAGTGAACTGTGCTAGGGACGGGCAAACATGCTATTTCCAACTGTGGTTACTCAAATGTATTATATTTGGATGAAAAATAGTCCAAGAGGACTTGGGAAGCACACAGTTCCAAACCTAGATTAGGCATTATCAGAAAAATTGGTTTTACAATATCGGTACAAACCAAATCTAGATTGGGTGGAGGGCCATCAGATTGTGACTTATGTAGAAGAATAGGCACATCATTATCAATCAAATCAAAATCTCCTAAATCATCTACACATGTCACATCATGCTTACAATCATCAATCACATTAGCAAGATCACAATCAGAGTCATCAACATCATTAACAGATTTATCCTCGTGTATCGGCTCATCAGGGGAAACATCACATGGAATATTAGAAGACATATCATGCATTAAGGTCGGGGCAGAGACGCCTAATGTATTTGAACCCAAAGGTTCGATAACATTTTCAGTATAGACATGTTCTTCTAACATAACATCATAGTCATCATCATCATCATGATAGGGATTTTGCAATCTAGGATAATTTTCAATCCTAAGGTCGGAGCTATTACAAGAATAAAACTCTAATTCATGGGGGTGACTCATATCATGTGGTGTTGTTCCTGTTTCCCTAACGGATTCCCATTGATGGGTTTTCTCTGCAATCTCGGCTAAAAAATTCCATGCATCATCCACAGATTTATCAAGAAATTTACCATTACACATAGACTCAACCATGGTTCGAGATTTAAAGTCTAGTCCCTCATAGAGGATGACGACAAGTCTCCACTTCTCAAATCCATGGTGCGGACATTCGCTCAACAAATCATTAAAACGTTCAAAATAGTGAAAAACAGTTTCCTCATCCAATTGGACAAAACAATTGATACTTTGACGAATAGCGATCGTCCTATGATGTGGAAAGAATTTTTTGAAAAATAGATCTGTGAGTTGGTCCCAAGTGTTGATTGATTGTGGTCTCAAACCGTAAAACCATGTTTTGGCCCTTTCCTTTAGAGAAAATGTAAACAAACGCAATTTCAGAGAGTCTTCGGACATATGATCAGGTTGCATAGTCCGAAAAATTTGTTCAAACTCTCTTACATGAGTATAGGGGTTCTCAGAATCGAACCCTCGAAATATAGGAAGTATTTGTATCATGCTTGCATTTATTTTAAAAGGGTTATTGGTTTGAGGTAAGACAATACATGATGATGGAATTTTTATTGTGGGACACATGTATTCATGGAGAGCATTAGGTTGGCCCATTTTGAAAAGACACAAAGCCCACTATTTGGTTTTAATGGGTTTTCAAAAATTTGGTTTTTTATGGGAAAATTTTGGTTTTGATGGGATATATTTGAAAAAGAAAATTTGGTTTAAAAATGGGAGCAAAGTAGAAATTTGGTTTTAAAATTTGGGAGCAAAAGAAAATTGAATGCAAAATGGTCCCCGGCAAAATGGTCCCCGGCAGCGGCGCCAGAAACTTGGCAGGCCCAAAGATATTATATTTAAATGCAAAATGGTCCCCGGCAACGGCGCCAAAAACTTGGTGGGCCCGGGAAAGCGTGAAAATTGAAGCGAAATGAAACGGGCCTACAGTAATACCGCAAGTGCACGGTCGTCGGTTGTAGCTCGTGCAAGTACGGGTCGATCCACAGAGACTGGGTGTGTTTGGAGTATTTAGCTACTTTGGGCTCTAAATTGCTATTGGGCTATGAATAATCAATGGGCTTTTGAGTGCTAATGGGTTATGAATACCCTTGGAATGAGTTGGGCTTTCAGTGGTTTTGATGGGCTGAACTTGGGTTCAGTTGGTTTCTGATGTGAATTGAACTGGGCTTGATCTTTGGATTGAACTGGGTCTTTGCCTCAGTGAACTGGGCTTCAGTTTGTACAAACAATGGACAGTGGGCTTAGAGAGTTTTTGGTCAAGAAGAAAAGAAGTGACCAGGAGAGACAGGTAACAGTGAGCAACAATGGCTCTAGGCCAAAACAGCAAAGATAGAGGAAGAAGGCAGTGAGGCAATAATACAAAGGCAGTTAGCCTAAGGCAAAGACAATGAAGAAAATTAAACAAGACAATGACTAAACAGCAAAGAACTAAACAACAATGCACTAAACAAAGCAGTGACAAAAGATTGTGAAAGTGATGAAGATAGTAGTGAAATAATGAGGCAATGGATGATAAAACCATAAACACAAGGTAATAGTGAAGTAAATGTGACAGTACAATGAAACTACAAGCAGAGAACAATGGAACCAAGGCCTAAGCCAAGGGCAGGGAGGAGAAGAAGTAACAAAGCAAATCCAAGGCATTCATCTAGAGTGGGAAGAGAACCAGCTTGCTCACAGTCACTAGTGAGCACTAGTTTCTCCCCACTGCTCAATCAATACAGTGCCTCAAAGCTAAACTTCTACCACTAACAGTGAACAAAACATGAATTTAAACACAATAACATAACATGGGAAGCACATAACAGTGAAGGTGAAATGGTGAAGGTGAGCCTAGGCATACTACTAGAGTGGGAAGAGAACTAGTTTGCTCACAGTCACTAGTGAGCACTAGTTTCTCCCCACTGCTCAATCAATACAGTGCCTCAAAGCTTCTAGCCTAACATTCCATCACTTCTTGACAGTGAATTGAAACAACAGTTGAGGAACTAAACCTTTAAACACTAAACATAACATTGAACTAACATTAAACACAAAACTAAATTGAAATTAGAAACAAACAGAAATTATAAGAACATAAATTAAATGAACATGGAATTAAACATGAAATAAAACAGAAATTGAAAATTAACTAAAATTGATTTGAAACTGAAATTGAACATTAACAGAACTTCACAGTCCTGGACACTGGCTAGTCCAGCATGAAAATTACACACACCACAGTCCCCTTTTTATACCCAATTTACATTTTAGGGTTCTTACACCCAATTCCCAAATTTACCCAATTGAACAGTAAAATTAGGTATATGATTTTACCTAATGTAATGGGTCTAATTCGAACCCACATCCCTATTCTAGCTCCTCCATGCCTTCCTAACAGAAAATTAGGGTTTTCTATAAATATCCCCAAAAATTGAGAAATTAGGGTTTTTTTGAAAGTTGAGAAATCTCACCTAATTCTCTGAATTTTTCTTCGACCCATGCTTTATCTTCTTCTTTTGCTCCCTGTTCCGCTGTCAATTGCCGTGTCTAGCTTGAATTGCTTCATCAACTCCACACCCTAGGGTTCAGTGGCGTGAGTGTGGGTTTGATGAAATAATTTTGGCTAGGTGAATAGGTTTTGCAGTATGGGATGATGGGTTTACTGAATTGGAGGTGGTTAGGTGGTTATGGAGTAGGTGGTGGCGATGGCAGTGGCGAGGTGGTAGCAGGTGAGGTATGGTGGTGGTGGTAGGTCTGCAAATAGGGTGGAGAAGAAGGAGGAGGTCGATAGAATGGGAAGAAGGGGCTGTTTGGCTAGGTCATAGGGTTCGGTCACTATGGTGTGTAGCGAGATCATCGAGTTCGATGTTCGGCGAAGCTGAGCGGTGGATGGTGGAATTTGGAAGGAATCGAACGGCGTCAAGGATACTGGATTAAGCGACCGTTGGATTGCGAGATACAACGAATTTAACGGCACCAGATGGAGTTAGGTGTTGTAGTGTTAAGCGGAAGTATCGAGGTTTGATGCGAAGGCAAAGAAGCGACCGTAGGATGCAGATGCGATCCAATCTGACGGTCGGGAATGGAGGCGGGTATGGATATAGAAAATGGGTTTGGGTAAGGGTTTTGGGCCTTGGGTATGCCAAGCCCATATCTTCTTCAAGAACAATTCTTCCTTCTTGAGCCCATTCCTAGCTTTTTGGACGTGCGCTCCATTCTTTGCGGCTTCCTTGCGTAATTTCTTCCGGCTTTTCACTACTCTTCAGCTCTTTTCTGCTCCGCAAGTCATCCAGACTTTATTTATTACCTAAAAATGCAAAATTAATTAAGAAAAATATTTATTCTTGAAAACAAGGAAAATACAGAATATGGGATAAAATGTAGAATTAATGCACAAAAGATGAGTTAAAATGCCAACAAAAAGGGATAAATATATACATTATTTGGCACTCATCAATGAAGCACACTCTTCTTTGGGACATGGGAATATAAAGAATTCCCGAAATCCCGAACCGAATGGAGATAGCGGTGTTGTCAACAGAGATTCTGGCATTGTCGAGGCTTCAAATGATTTAGAGACTCCCTTGGTAAGTATATCTCCTGTAATTTCTTCAAAGAAGTATGATATCGCTGATTCGTGAATGAATGAAAATCCATGTGAATTTATGGATAACTTTGCTGAAATACGTCACCAGAAAATTTCAGACTTCAGATTTTACTAGAAACGCTGTAGAATCCTCGTCCGAAGTCAGATTTTCTCGGTTTTCATATGTATATTCAAGCCCAGGAAATTTCCAAGATCATCATCAAAGAATATATTTAATGTTTGAGCATGTTCAGGGCCTGAAAAAGGCGAAATAGTGAACTTCCAGGAGACCTTCAGAACTTTTCCAGATTGCATGTTGTCCGATGTTTTGGCAACATCTGTTATCTCGTTCATCCGATTGCTATTAAATTTTGATATGTTGTAGTAAACATCCATACGAAGAGAATGGTATATGACCCAACCTTAAATTCATTATAAATTTCTCCCAGTTATCCGTTTAATGCAGGGCAGTGTAAAATCTCTTCAGCTGAGCTTGTTTGAAAACGTGTTTCATGACTTCTACACTATTTGGGCATGTCTTGGGTGCATAATAAGGAACTTAGATGATGTTAGTTCACTTACATTCTGAATTTTATGGTTGTGTTGGGTTTCCACGCTTGAATCATTCTAATCCCATGTAATCTTCACATTAGGTGCCAAATGCTGAAGTTGGGAATAATGGATCCAACAATGATGACTTGAGCAACTATGGAGCCGTTAATAATGAGACCTCCATCCCTGTACCTCAAGGTCATGGAAAGCTTGTTGTTGATGTCGTGGAGGTGACTGAAACTCCAATTTTGCGTGAGATGGTGGAACCCGAATCGATATTGGAAGAAGCTGTTTCAACCGAAGTTGTTCCTATGATTGCTGATGCTGCTCCAGCGACTGAGAACCAGATAATAGTGCATGAGTATCCCAACGCAGGGACTGATTTTACTCCTCCATTTGGTGAGATACTCCCATATCACAGGTTTGTTGGTGGATTTAGTGTTCCCATTAGATATGTTGTCATGTACAAGAAACCGTGAAAGACGTATGGGCACATCATCGTTACCAAGGATCCGGAGCATAGTTATTTCTTGACGGGGAAAGTAGAAGCCATCTTGCGTGTTATAAATGATATCCGCATCATAGATGGAAATACTGTCACCCGGGATGTACTCTTTGATTGGGAGTACAACTTGAAGAAAGCTGAAGAACTTGGCTTCAATCTGAAATGGCTTCGTCGAAAGATTGATGCTATCAGGAAAGCAGTGGAAGGTGACACTCCTTTCACCACCAGTGATGCCGTGTTGAAGAAGATGGATGAAGTTGCTGAGCTGACCAAGAAGCTGGAGGAGGAGAAAGCTGCTTTGCAAGTCTTGGAGGATGCAGAAAAGCAAAAATCTTATTTTGCTGACTTTCTTTAGTTTTCTTTCCATGATATCTTGAACCTTGGACTTCTGAGAGATATGAGGTTTTATTCTGGTCTTGATTTCTTGGTTGGTTTTGGATTGTGAAATCGATCGTCTTGACCAGTGGACCGTCAATCCCCAATATTTTGTTGAATCTCTCTTTCGTTTTCCCTTCTTCTGGCAGGACCTAAATAGAGGATCCGGGTAGAAAAATTGATGTAAAGACCCAGGTAGTCGAAATTGGAGGTACCTTGATGAAGGACTTAGCGAAAAGGCCTGGTGGACACCGATCGACTGTGGAAGTCATGAATCCCGTCTAAGAATTGTTGCTTGCATGTTGTATGCTGAGGAAACTGTAGGAACCTCATACGACGTCGGAATCTGATGCTTGACCCCAACTTTTGAAGCTAAGAGACTGAGTTGTCACATGAGAAAAGAATCACTCAATTCGGAGTTGTAGAGGTCAGCCAACGAAGCGTGCACATTTGTGATTTGTAATCCCGTACAGATTTTTCATATTTCATAAACCTGACTGTAAAGGCCATATCTTTCAGCTCGTATGTCCGATCAATGCGCCCTTTTGGTATGTTGTATAAGAGACATATACGAACATCTTTAGTTGAGAAAGCATTGTCCCATTCCTCACCCATTGGTACGTTTTTGCAAACTCATGGCCTGAAATGTGTTGTATCTCATTTGTAGAGGTGTTGAGAACATCTTGTAGAAGACTTTGGATTATGCCCACCAGTCGTGCCAGCTTTGGGAAAACTTTCAAGTGAGCATGTTATCAGGTCTACACATCTTGATATGAATCGTTGGTTCTTAGAGGAGTCCGCTTCATGTGTAACACTTCAGAGAATGATTAGTTGATGAATCCCTGAGGATGTTGCTCCTGAGACCGTTGTTGGTGCTGAGACCATGATTACGATCCAGATATCCTTGTCGATGTTGATATCATGGATGGTGTTCCTCTAGAGATTATTGTTGATGTTGATACCATGGTTGAAGTTTCTCCAAAGACCGAAAAGGCTAGAACCATGATTATAGATATAATCTTTATTACTTCATCCAGTGAGCCTTTTACATTCACGAACTAGTTGATGAGTTGAGCGTCCGTAAGATGAAGGTGTACTGAGAGTTCAACCTGAATGATTCCGAAGGCATAACTTTACCACGAACTGGCTTTGTGAGTGAGTCGACATTGTTGCGGTAGATGGCATCAAAAGTTTTCATACTGGATGTGATTGGTGAAGAGAGAAAGTTCCTAAATCATGCAGGGGCTTGTGATGTAGCGAAAACCCGTTGATGAAGTTTAACATAATCACCTCAGGTTGCCCAGTGTATATTGAAGGAGTTAGCGCCATCCATGATGTTGCATATGCTTCAGAAGTCTTATCATGGGATAATGAAGACTTATTGTTTAGTTACACTTTGATCGTGCTGGTGTTGAATCAATATGTCATCGTCGAGATATTTGTGCTGAAGCTGTACTCTTTGATTGGAAGTACAATTTGATGGCTTTTTTAGATGCTTGAGCGTTGAAGCTTATATTCCTTAAGCATCGAATGTCTTAGGGGTTTGATCGTCTCGGCCCTGGAGTATCTTCTGTTGATTCAGCATCCCTTTCATTGCAGTAGTGGGATTCGACACTTGTGCAGACATCAGAGCTTTCTGATTTTGTGGAACACATGGACTTGCAAGAGAAACGCCCAAAGTGTTCTTTGCCATGTTTGGACGTCAGTAATGAATATTTCAGTGCTTGATTCGGAGAAACGTCAGATTTAACCACTTGGTAAAATACTAATGCAGTGAAGCTACCATTCATAACGTCTTGTAGAGTTGCTAGCATAATTAAGTCCCCATGCTAGGATAGCATGTGGGGAAATAAATGACATAGACATGGAATGATACTTTCCTGAGCGCGGAACCTCTTGATGAATGTATATGCATATTTTGCAGGTTCTTGCTTCAACCTCGTCGAAATTACTCAAAGTACTCTGATGATGGAATGTCCGTCAAATCTTCTATATTAGAACTTTCTTCGTTGGAGAGATGTGCAACCAAATGAGCTTTGTAAGTAATCATCTTTTCATCATGGATCCACGCTCGTCTGAAGGACATGTCATATCCTGGATCTTCTTGATTGATTATGTGAAACTTGGTTTCTGTCCAGGTTGAACTTATGTTCACTTTGAGAATGATGTATCCATAAGTATTTCCGAACGCTCCTTCAAGGTCTCTGATTGAGATGGAGCATGAGTATCTTCTTATCGAGTGATGCATGTGGATCCGATGGTTTTCATTGGAATGTTGTTGATGGAGGTGTCAGCATCGATCAACGTTCTTCCAAATTCGTTTCTTTTGAGATTGACTGTGGTAAGCAGTCCTCAGTCGTACATATCTTGGTTTGTGGCTGGAGGATCAAGAAATATTTTCGGAATGGACTTCTTGACACGATGTGGTTCAGTACTGTGAACATATCTCTCCTTTGTGCCTTCGAAAAATAACGAAATTCATGTTCGACCAAGGATTGAACTGCCTCTTTGATAAGTTGTTCAGAGAGTGTAAGGTTTTGACTGGGAGAGGATTCTTGTGTACTCCTTCAGTCCCCAATTGAATATATTGTGGATCAACCTTCTCTTTGAAAATGTGCTTCAAAACTCTGTAGTCTCTTGTGGGATGATTGACGAACCTGTGGAAGTGGCAGTAACGAGGACTTTCCATGTCTTCTTCAGTTGGTTCTTTCTTGACATATGGCAAGTTGATTGCACCATCTTGGATCCAGAAATCCAGGAGTTCGATCACCTCTTTAATAGAAAAAGGAAAGTCAGGTGCTTCTTGATCAGGAACTCTTGTGCGTTGGTCAGAGGCTTGCGCATCTTGCTTATCCTTCCTTTGTGCTTTTGAAGGATCTGAAGTATGCTTGCGCGGCGGTTTGGATTTCCGTTTGATCCCTTATGCAACAGTGTTTGCGGAAGGCTGGAGTTTTACTGCTTCTTGATCAGACATCTGCTACCTCGAGTGTCTCGCGGTTCTTCAGCCTTTGTAGCTTTTATTTTTTCCAGCAAAGCGGGTGCAGTAGTTTCCGATCTCTTCGCCGCTTCATGAAGCTCTGAGAAGGTCTGGAAATGGATATCTTTCAATCAAGCTATGTAGACCAGTATCATGCCGTTGATACACAAGTCTACCAGTTGCTGCTCCGTGACGTTCGGATCATGGAAATCCAACGCTTGAACTCTGAACCTTTTCACATAATCGTTAGGATGTTCGTTGTTCCTTTGAAACATCCTTCCGAGATCAGAGAGGGTAATTTGCTCTGAAACGACTTCCTATATAAAGCATTAACCATTTCTCCCGAACCGTTGATAGTTCCTGGTGCGATGTTGTTGTACCAGGTGTATGCTCTGCCTTTCAAGGATTTTGAAAATTCTTTGAGGCGAACAACATGGTTATGCTCATGTTCACCCAAAGCTTCCAGGAACCGAGAAACATGTTCCCGAGCATTGCCGATTCCGTCGTACAAGTAAAGGTTGGAGAGATATAACCTTTTGGAAGAGGAATCCTTTGCATAGCAGCAGGGTATGGAGGCTGGTGACGATGGACATGTGGGGTCTTGTCCTTTCCACGGTTCTCCAGAAGGCTTTCCAAATCCTCCCGAGTGATGAAGTTTGATGACTCCTTCGCCTATGGATCGTCTGCAGCTTTGCGGACTTCATCATCATCTACTGTATGAATCGAAATTACCTCAGGATCAACGTGTGAGGATTTTTCATTCTCTTTTCCTTTTTCTTTGGGTCTTCCATGACATTGTATCAGTGAGAGCCTTCAGTTGATTAAATAGCTCCTTCTGTGTTGTAGCCATATCGGTTTGATTTTTTGCAAGAGTCTCTTGCACTTTGATGAGATCAGCAATGGTAGTTGGTAAATTCCCTCTGACTTCCTCAGGGTGTCGGCCGAACAAAGGATGACCATCCACGTTGACGTGAGGAGGAGTGACATCACCACCGTCAGTATTAGAGGCCGGAATCGTTTCCGGGATATCCTCGTTGTTGTTGTTATTGCTAGTGCTAGCACCGTTTGCGTTGGAACCTGTGACTAACCCAGACCTAAGACCGGCCATCTTGTGAAATTGTGAGATTGCAACCGATAGAATGATCTCCCACTGTGGTCGCCAATCTGTGGATGGGGCAAAACGATTTGCTGGTTTTTACGGAATTGAGGAGACTCCTTGAACCGAGCGAAATGTTCAACCTCACACAGATGCACTGCAAGAAGGGAGTGCTTTGAATTCGAGAGATCAATCTGTAGTACTCCGGCCTAAACCAAGACAATGGCCGTTCCAGAGTAAATTCGGTCACAAGAGAGGATGGGTCGATCTGTAAGAGGGAAGCTGAGAAATGTGTGGAATCAATGGTAATCAAAGATTGTGGGTGTGTTGTGTATTCTGAATAAGATAAGTTCTGAATGATTGAATCTCCGTTGAGAGTAATTACTCAGATGTTGAGTTAATCTTGTGTTTTCTGTGACATGTGAGATCGTCGTATATTCAATCATGATTTTAGAGACTTATTTATATTGCTGGAATTGTAGACACCATGATCCCATGAAGTGTGACAGTTGATGGAATCAAAGAGTGGGGAAATGGAAATCGTGTTTGAAACCAGTTGCTCATCGTGCGGAGACTTGGTCGATTTTCCATCCACTAATTTGTTAACTCCTTCAACTGATTGCACGACTTGCTCACATTCCATCGTGTGTACGAACACATGTGTTGTAGATCGCCAGACCAAAACCCTAGTTAGTATCCCTCATGTGACACGATTGACGTCTCGTGGTTAATTAGTCAGTTGTTGACTTCATGATTTTATGGGACGATGAGTCCATGTATTTGCTGAGTTGAACATGATTTTGCAAAATATTATGAAACTCATGAATTGAACGTGTCTGTTGAGACAGAAGTATAATTCTCACGTTGATAGTTGAGGCGAGCAATTATTGCTCTGAATTGTTGAATATTGATAGTTGAACCAATATTCCTTGATTTGAGCAAATATTGCTTATCCGAGCAAGTGTTGCTCGTCTGATGAATTATTGGTAGCATGACCAAAATAAAACATTAGTTAGAATACTGGTAGTTGAACCGAGCATAATTAATAAGAATACTGATCATAAAATCGTCGTAAAGTTATTAGTGTTCGAATCTGCAATTATGATCTTTGGACTCAGAAATCCTAATTTAATCAATTGATGACCAATTGATGGTTTATTTCAAAATCAACCATGGAATGAAGGAGGGATCGGTTACATGGGATCATGGATCGGCCATGTAGCGCCCATATGCTCATGTGAGCAAATACCAAGGTCTCTTGAAGAGTTGGTGATTTGTTGATGAAAGAATGATTAAATGTTGGTTTAATCATTTATTCGAAAAATGCTCGTCTGAGCCTTAGGTGATAAAACCTAATTAATTATGAAGACGTGAGGGACCGACCAAGGGGTCATGAAATCATACCTGGGTGGTCACGGGATCGACTGACGATCATTCCATGAAAATCTAAAATTATTTGGAAGAGTTTTGGACCTAATACGTGTAATTGCGCAAATTAGGTCAAATCATGAAAATACATGGGACCGGCTCATTGCGAGGCAAGGATCCAACCCTGATCGGTCAAGGTAACATGCTCATGTTGTCAACACATCCGTGTCTCAATCCTGAGAATTTTGATATTTTCTGGCGTGCAGTTGAGCATCCATTCGAGAAAATATGACAAAATTAGGGTTTTGCTGAAACTGAGGAAACTTTACGAGATGAAGGAAAATAATCATAAAATCAAGGAACATGTGGCGTGGGACCTCTGGAGCCAAGGCATGGCCGGCCGGCCAGTGACCACGGTCCCATGGTGCCTTTTCCTAATTTTATAATACTTTTCATGATTTTATGAAAATATCATGAAATCAAGGAATTTTGTTGAAATTAAGGAGTTTCCTTAAAGTGAAAGAGTTTCCATGGGATCAAGGAAGCAAATAATATTAAAAAATAATAAAATAAGGGCATGTGGGACCGGCTGAGGCATGTCCGGCCGGCTGGGGCCCGGTCCCGTGCGTTTTCCCTAATTTTATGTATTTTTCCATGATTTGAAGGAATTTTCATAATTTGAGAGAAATACCATGAAATCAAGGAAACATTAAAATAATAATAATAAAATAAAGAGACGTGTGGGACCGGCTAGGGCATGGCCGGCCGGCTTGGGCCCGGTCCCACGGGTTTTCCTAATTTTATATCATATTTTTCATGGATTTATGAAAATACCATGAGATTAAGGAGTTTTCATGAGATTAGGAAAATAATAATAAAATAATGAGGAACCATGAGGTGTGGGGCCGACCGGGATCAAGGCATGGCCGGTTGGCCAATAATCATAGCCCCACAATGTTTTTCCCAATTTTATATTATTTCCTTGGTGCGAAGGAAACACCATGAAACTGAGGAGTTTCCTCAAAACGAAGGATATTTGTTCAAATGAAAGGATTTTCATAAGATCAAGGAAAGTAACAAAAAATATGATAAAATATAAAACTGGCGTGGGACTGGCCACGGCACGGCCGGCCGGTGATCCCAATCCCTCAGCACCTTGTTCAATATTTAATTATTTATTATTTTCCTTCCTATTTTGCATAGGTTCATCGTTTCGTCGTATTTTGAAATACTCGTTCATGCGGTGATTGTTAATGCATCATCGTTGAGTACACTTACACCATTTGAGTCGGGGCTTACTCGGAGGTAACTCAGACGCCCGTGCGTTGAATATTTATTACTAACCCATGGAATTCTGTTGGGAAGAACCATAGATTGAAGTAATGAAATATTGCGAAAATATTTGAATATTTTCGGAAATTCAGTGGATGAATCCAAGAATTTAAGAATAATTAACTGATGGCTCTATACTAGCAGAGAAAGCTGTCTAGGAGCATTAATTATTCTGACATGAGCTTACTGGAGCTTCATATCCTTTATATAGTCAAGGAAAACTTGTTGTTTGTATCCTGAAGACGTTACCCCTCTATACTAGCAGAGCAAGCTGTCTAGGAGCCGTCAATCTCGTGATTCTATATAGAAATAATTACTGAAGTGTTCAGTATTCATTGAGATATGACGTTGTCCAGCTAAGAGACTATATATCCGCATGTACTCTGAGAGAAAGTATTCTCAGTCAGAGATTCGATGAGAGACTCGTGTCTCAATATTCACATCTGATTGCTGGATCAGGAGTTCGTATAATTATGGGTTTACGATTTTAGCCTTTGTCGAAAATCCACAATCTACAACAGGCATACAGAAACAGAGTTTCTAGAGCATACAACAGAACTATGAAACCCAGGGTTTTCAAAATAGGAGATTTGGTGCTGAAGACTGCTAAACACATCCAACAAGACGTATTTGCACCAAAGTTTTCCCCAAAATGGGAAGGGACATATATAATTACGAAGGCGTATGACAGTAGGTACTACAAGATTATCAAGGAAGATGGAGGAAATCTAGAGGCAGTCATCAACGGGAAATGGCTCAAGGCATACTATGCCTAACCACTATCTCACAACGTGCTACATCAGGGCGCGGAAATCCAGGCACCCTTTTCGCTTTCTTTTCATTTCCAATTATCAAGTTTCGATGCAACCTCAACAGATCAATAAAATTTCTTTATTTCTTCAGAAAACAAGTAAAAAATAAACCTACATATCGTAACACGAGTCAGAAAATCCCATCTAATAGATTGTAATCCCTAGTAAGCATCATCTTTAATCGACTTTGATATCTTTCAGTCCTAGTCTTCAAATTCCGGGTTAACTCTTCAACCTTCTGCGACTCCATAGCCAAAGCTTTATCCTCTTCCAGCATAACTTTTGTAGCAGGGACCACACCAGCAAGGATACCGGCCCTGTCGATTTTCACAATATCAAGACGATGTAGCAACCAGCTGACATTGAACTCCAGAGATTCACAGGTAGACACCATATTCTCCCACTTTTGAATGGCTGACTCCACAACAACACGGATAGACATACTCTCCATTTCGGCGACCATCGGCAAGAGGCATTTCACTATGGAAACTAGAGCAGACGAACAATACTTCACTACGCTCCTGGTAGCAATGTGACTATATTTTCCATATCCTCGTGTAAAGAGCCACGAATTCTTTCCGCACCAGAAACCCACCGACATTCCGGTAGTTGGAGGAAAGACACCTTATACGGGTCCCAAACGACAAAACTGCATTGGGATACTCGTGACAAGAAATCCCTAAATCGACATTCTCCAGATCTGCAGCAGTCAATGAGATCAGGCTTGAAGAAAGAGGCGTGACCAGATCATCTTCATCAATGATGGTAATGCATGCTCCGATAGGATATCTCTACACAGAAGAAAACTTTTGTCATTTATCAACAAACAGTGAAACATATTTCGATCAGTAGAAACATACCGTATAATCTTCTTGACCCGAGTAACCCTGATCGGGGTGCTGTTGCAAGAGTCAAGCCTCACACATTTACCTGGAGAATCTAGCCGGTTCTAAGATGATTCACTTATGGTCAACATGATGAGGAGAGGTAGACTCAACAAGAAAAACTTTTTTGGGAAGACGGCGCAATTTCACTGGGCATAAATACTGGAGAACCTAAAAAATAAAGGAAAGAAGAAATGACGGGTGTAACGCTTCCGGATTTTGAATAAGGAAAGAAACCCTTGATTAAAGCCGTGCGTGAAGGAAGGCAATCGGGCCCACAAGAAAAAATCTCGCCACTCCCAAAGCATGCACACCTCCCTTGATCACACCGGCTCTACCAAGAGCATACTTTCCAACGCCATCCATGCTCCCCTTTGCCAACGCCATGACAGCCAGATGGTCCACACCCGCTTCAAGCTCCATGATGCTGACAAGTCCCTCTCACACCAATTCTATGCTAGCAGCTCCGCCTCGCGTTCCAAATCCAAGCCCCGAAGGCACCTGGTCACACTGGGATTTGTGCAAAGCTACCAGATGCAAGGATTGCGAATTCTACTTACATCTCGAAAAAGGTCAGACAAGTCTCCTTAGCCCTCTTTCATGACTTACTATCTCAGTTCTATCCTCGTTTGTCACCATCTTATGCTTACCTTGCAACAAGGCCCCTGTTCCAAGCTAAGCAGGGGACTTAATGTTGATGGTGGTTTTTAGACAAGGGGTAAAATCGTCAACCTTACGTATAACATGACGTCACCGGTGAAGCTAAACACATTTATTAGAACATTTAATGCACTTATGTAAAGAATTACCAGGGTATCTTTTTTCAAATGCTAAACTAGGGTTTCGACACACAAAACCCTAAGCCGCGCAATCGCTGCTCATCATGGAAACTATGCCAAAACCAAAGACGCACAATCGCTGCGCATCATGGAAACTATGCCAAAACCAAAGCCGCACAATCTCTGCGCATCATGGAAACTATGACAAAACCAAAGCACACAATCGCTGCGCATCATGGAAACTATGCCAAAACCAAAGTCGCACAATCGCTGCGCATCATGGAAACTATGCCAAACCAAAGCCGCACAATCGCTGCGCATCATGACAATTATGCCAAAACCAAAGCCGTACAATCGTTGCGCATCACGGCAACCGTGCCATATTCGAGCTTCACAATCATTGCGCCACACGCGCCATTGGCACATGCCAAGGGACGCTTGCGACCTAGCATGCCAAGCCGTGCAAACCTAGGGCCAATCCGCCACACGCGCCATTGGCACATGCCAAGCTACGCTTGCGACCTAGCATGGCAAGCCTTGCAAACCTAGGGCCAAGCCGCCACACGCGCCATTGGCACATGCCAAGCGACGCTTGCGACCTAGCATGCCAATCCGTGCAAACCTAGGGCCAAGCCGCCACACGCGCCATTGGCACATGCCAAGGGACGTTTGAGACCTAGCATGCCAAGCCGTGCAAACCTAGGGCCAAGCAGCCACACGCGCCATTGGCACATGCCAAGCGACGCTTGCGACCTACATGCCAAGCCGGCAAACCTAGGGCCAATCCGCCACACGAGCCATTGGCACATGCAAAGCGACGCTTGCGACCTAGCATGCCAAGTCGTGCAAACCTAGGGCCAAGCCGCCACACGCGCCATTGGCACATGCCAAGCGACGCTTGCGACCTAGCATGCCAAGCCGTGCAAACCTAGGGCCAAGCCGCCACACGCGCTATTGGCACATGCCAAGCGACGCTTGCAACCTAGCATTCCAAGCCGTGCAAACCTAGTGCCAAACCGCCACACACGCCATTGGCACATGCCAAGCGACCCTTGCAACCTAGCATGCCAAGCCGTGCAAACCTAGGGCCAAAGCCGCTACGCGCTCCATTGGCACATGCCATGCAACACTTTCATTTCGGCATTGCCACCTGCACCCGATGCGCAACCTACAACCAAGGAATTCCACACAATCCATTAGCACATGCCATGCGACCCTTGCACTTTGGCATGCCGCGCCTACATCAAAGGCCACGATTCCTCTCAAGATGCAAAATCTCGACCGTCGAAGGTCTCCACTGAGCCGGCGCATCTCTCAAGCTCAACTTATCAAACACCGGCGACATGCTACACGTTTTCCACGAAAACACTCGAGACATCAGTACATGTCACAAACTGGGGGATGCTCTTTAGGGTTTTGGTTTGGCGGTTTACAGCGTGCGGCATACACAAATGCCCGTTTCAAGACAGTGTATTAAGAATAAAACGGATAGTAAATGTAGGAAGTAATGGTGAAACACTCTTTCATTATGGAACATCAATTCCATCAAATTCCATCAATACCAGGCTTTACCACCTCTTCCCATTTAACTCATCCGTTTCTTTTTCTTACGAGGCCAGAGTACGTTTCACTTAGACTTGTATAAATAGGTCTTACCTATTTCCACCAAGACAACAAGTTTTTGGTCAGGAAAAATACAATACTCAGAAAGGTAACTTTGCTAGCTTCCCCAAAAGCTTTCACCTTCTGATACAAGTCAAGTAATACTCTTCCAGAACTGTTCTGGTCTTAACACTCTCTTCGCTTCCCTCCCTAAACCATCCCTTCTCCTCCTCTTTGTGACCGAAGCAAATCCGGAACGGCCATTTCTTGGTTTAGGCCGGAGTTGTACAGATTGATCTCTTGAATCTATAGTACTCCCGTGCAGTACATTTGTTTAGGGTTTAAATCTGTTTCTCACTCACCTACCGGAATTACCAAAATCGCAGAAACGATTTTCACCCATAAACAATTACATAACCATGTATTCCTTAATCCGAAGTTTTCGAACTTTGTTGATTGAGAGAAACCGGAGGAATTGGCTTTTCCAAGTCCGCGAACTCAGTCCGCGAACTGACGGAAGTTCTCTTCCCGAGAATTTCTGCTAGGATTTTCCAAAAACTCGTTTGCGTGTTTAGTCCGCGAACTGGCGGAAGTCTCTTTGCCGAGATTTTCTGATGAGTTTGGAAAACCCTGCCGGTTACCTTAAGTCCACGAACTTGTTTGTGAGCTTAAGTGGTTATGATCTAAAGATGTGCTCTGAACATGAAACTTAAATTACTAAGGATTTCTTTATGCAAACCGTGGCTATAAAGTTCATGAGCGGATTCATTGAATCGAATCATCTTTGTTTCAATTGTGTCTTGTGTAGTTATATAAGATCTCATAGCAATTGAACAACTCTCTAACTAGTTCATTTGAGTCAATTGAACTAGTTATGGTGAAGAAGAACTAGGTTAATATGAATTTCTCATATGGTTAACCTTTTGGGTTACTAAGTTGAACAAACATACACGTGCACGTTTGGGCGTGGTTTTCAAAAACCCAGTAAACATCTACCAAAGTGTGTGTGACAAGCTAAGTTTTTGATCTAACGGTTGAGAAATATTAGCTTGAATCTAAATCAGGTTTTCATCCAACGATGAATATGGATTTCTTTGTAACTAAGGCAAAATCCTGATTTGAAGGCTATATAAAGGAGACATCTAGCATTGGGCAAAAATAATCCCTACACGTCTGTGTGATACTAGTGCGCTCGCTAGAGTCGATTCTCCTTTAACCTTTATTTTTTTTCTCTAAAACCAGGTTAAGGACTTAAAGACTTCATTGGGATTGTGAAGCCAGACCGATACTACTTTTATCGTAGTTGTATGATCTGATATTGCATCTTCTATCGTACGAGTACAATTTTTGATTGTCTTGAGATCGTGAGAGTTCTCTAATAGGCAAGATAAAGAAGTCACAAACATCTTCATCTCACTGTTTGTGATTCCTCGACAAACCGCTTGTGTAGTCAAGAAGGATTGTTGAGAGGTGATTGATTAATTTAGGTTGTTCTTCGGGAATATAATACCGGATTATCAATTGGTTCCCGTTCACCTTGATTTTATATCTTAAGACGGAACAAAACCTAGGGTTTTTCTATGGGAGACAGATTTATACTTTGATAGACTTTTCTGTGTGAGACAGATTTGTTTATTATCAAGGATTCAAGTCTGCGATTTTGGGTTGCAGAAACTCTTAGTTGTGGGTGAGATCAGCTAAGGGAATCAAGTGCGCAGTGTCCTGCTGGGATCAGAGGCATAGGAGTACAACTGTACCTTGGATCGGTGGGAGACTGATTGGGGTTCAACTATAGTCCAGTCCGAAGTTAGCTTGGAGTAGGCTAGTGTCTGTAGCGGCTTAATACAGTGTGTATTCAATCTGGATTAGGTCCCGAGGTTTTTCTGCATTTGCGGTTTCCTCGTTAACAAAACTTATGGTGTCTGTGTTATTTCTTTTTCCGCATTATATTTTTTATATAATTGAAATAATACAGGTTGTGCGTTAAAGATCATCGATTGGAAATCCAACATTTGGTTGTTGATTGACATTGATTGGTCATTGGACATTGGTCTTTGGTACCGTCCAAATTATCTCTCTTTGATAAAGACTCGCACATTTACATTTCCTTGAGTAAAGATCAAATCGAGAGATTGAGATATAAACTCTTTGATATATCTTTTTATTGATTGAGTCTAACTGTCTAGTTGATTCTCATAAAAAGTATATTGCAGTTTGTCCATACAGATTGATAAGCGAAATATTGGGTGGTGTTGTTAGACCCCCGCTTTTTCACTATGTACCAGGACGTTTGGAGCAAGTCTCAACAACACTTTATCCTGTAGTTCAGAAGACCATCACTTTCCACACCATGACACCAAGAAAGGGTTTCTTTCTAACAATTTTCACATTTTCTAGTAGCGAGAGACACCCAAGGAACTGTCTTTATAAGACTACCACAAAACTTCAAGAGAACCCAAAAAAAATTTGTGTTTCTGATTTCTTGTTTTCCAACTTATAAAAGACAGTTTTTGCAGATAGTTTATAGTACTGCAAGGAGAAACCTTTTTTGAAAAAAAAGGACATCCTATATTCTTCATACATGAAGACAATACAACTATCTTGATAGGGAGTATCAGGAATTGAGCAATAAATTGATTCATGCTTTGAGGTGATATACTTAGCTGACCGATATTTAAACTCCTCTTGTAAATTGTTTAGTTTGTTAAAACTAATTGGATTACACAGAGGAGGATTAATGCTCTTACTGATTAGTAAATCAATGTCGACCTCAACATAGATATTATTCATCATAACTTGATTTAGCTTGTCAAGAGATTCTTGTTCTTTCTGGAGAAATAACTCAGCATCAGAAGATAAGCTTTCAAGTTTCTTTTCAAGACCTGAATACACTTCAAGGGATTTTAAACCTGGTGGAGGTTTGGATAGAATTTCTTCTACAGGTCTTATTAAATCCCCCATGGAAGAAAAATCTGGAATCCCTGGATCTGGTGGTGCATTTATTAAGATAACACTTATGTCCATATCAGATCACTACAAATACAGACTTGTAAGGTCTTTAATGTATTTGTGTGCTCTGATACCAATTGAAAATGAGGGGGTCTAACAACCACACCCAACAATTCGTTTGGAAATTTGAGAGGACTTACTCCAATACACTTTCTAGAGAATCAACTAGACAGTCAGACTCAATCTAGAATAAAGTATATCAAAGAGTTTAATATCTCTAACTCTTAATTCAATCCGCAATCAGCAAATAGAAATCCGCGAGCCCGATTGAATATAAGAGGAATTACTTGAACGGTACCAAAGACCAATGTTCAAGTATCAATCAATGTAAATCAACAACCAAAGGTTGGATATTCTAATTGATTGATCTTAACGCACAACCTGTGATATTTCAATTATATAAAAAAATATAATGCGGAAAATAAATAACACAAACACCAGAATTTTGTTAACGAGGAAACCGCAAATGCAGAAAACCCGCGTGACCTAGTCAAGATTGAACACCACACTGTATTAAGCCGCTACAGACACTAGCCTACTACCAATTAACTTCAGACTGGACTGTAGTTGAACCCTAATCAATCCCACACTGATTCAAGGTACAGTTGCGCTCCTTACGTCTATGATCCCAGCAGGATACCATGCACTTGATTCCCTTAGCTGATCTCACCCACAACTAAGAGTTGCTACGACCCAAAGTCGAAGACTTGATAAACAAATATGTTTCACATAGAAAAGTCTATAGGATTTAATAAATCTGTCTCCCACAGAAATACCCAAGATTTTTTCTTCCGTATTTTGATAAATCAAGGTGAACATGAACCAATTGATAAACCGGACTTATATTCCAGAAGAACAGCCTAGTATTATCAATCACCTCACAATAAACTTAATCGACTAGCGAAACAAGTTATTGCGGAATCACAAACGATGAGACGAAGGTGTTTGTGATTAATTTTCTATCTTTCCTATCGGAGATATAAATCTCAAACCAATTTTACAATTGCACTCAATCACGATAGAAACAGCAGGATCAGATCACGCAACTACAAAGAGAATAGTTGGGTCTGGCTTCACAATCCCAACGAAGTCTTCAAGTCGTTAACCTACAGGGTCTCGAGAAGAAACCTAAGGTTAAAGGAGAATCGACTCTAGTTATGCAACTAGTAACACACAAGAGGTGTGGGGATTAGGTTTCCCAGTTGCTAGAGTTCTCCTTTATATAGTTTTCAAATCAGGGTTTGCAATCCAAGTTAACTTGGTAACAAAGCATTCAATAATCACCGTTAGATGAAAAACCTGATTCAACCAAGCTAATATCTTTCAACCGTTAGATTAAACTTAGCTTGTTAAACATAAATGAAATATACCCTCATTTAGGTTTATGTAACCGTACCTAAACGTGTACACTATGTTGGTTCACAAATAGTTAACCGAGGTTAGCCATATGATTACTCTTATATCAACCTTATTCATCTTAACTATAACTTGTTCAAATGACTCAAATGAAACTAGTTAAAGAGTTGTTTAATTGCTATATTCTTATGAATTTATACAAGAACACAATTGAAGCAAAATCGGTTGAGTCACTCGAATCGATACATGAACATTAGATATCCATGGTTTGCAAAGATTGCATTCCTTATTGATAAATGTTTTTAGGTTCATGTACAACTGATCTTAGAAATTAACCACTTGAGTATGCGTATGGAAGTAACCGGATTTGAGTTTGTTTTAGTTTTCAAACTCAGCAGAAATTCACGGACGTGAACTTTCCGCCAGTATGCGTACGGGTACGCGTACTTTAGGTAACCATATATGTTTGGTTTTGGTGTTCAAACTCAGCAGAAATTCACGGACGTGAACTTCCGCCAGTATGCGTACGGGTACGCATACTTACCCAGTCTCCTACAACCTTTTTGTATACAAAAAAGTATTCATACTTTAACAAGGAATTACAAACGGATTCAACAAGGTACCAGCATCTTCAAACACATCCCTAGACAGCCATAAGCACAAGAAAGCAGCAATAGACAACATACCGTCGGGTTCATCAAGAGGGACGTCTCGTGGCCACCAATGTGTCAACCAATGAGCGTAACAACCTTTACCAAAAACCTTGTTGATTATCTCCATCTCAGCTGTTAAAGTTTTGGAAACTTCTTTCTCTTCCGCTGTCTAAAGTTCTTCAGGAAAGTTACATGTAATTGGAAGATGCAATAAAGCAACTACATCTTCCAAGGTAATAGTGAAATCTCCCCAGCTGCATATAAACGTGTGAGTTGGGATGCACCAGCGAGCAAGAAGATCTACAATACCTCATGCGTCATGAAAGATATACAAATATCCATATGTTTGAACGGCCCTGGTAATTTGTGCTCTATCCATCATAGTTCTAACACGAGGAAATCCTAGCATATGTGTAGACCATCCCGAGAACTTCTCTAAGGGGCGTCGAGAAAGCTTGAATTCAATCATTGAAGCCTGGAATAGTCCTCGTTCAAGACAGAACCGAATAGCAGCACGAGGAGTCACCAATTTCTTTTGAGTGATCGTCCTGGGATTGATCAGAAGGCGATATACCAGGGACTTGAGACGATTTTTGGGCTCTGGAACTTCAAAGAATGTGTCATCTATGTTTGGGACATTCTTGACTCCAGGTGTTTCGTCTTCTTCACCAACAGAAGTCTCATACGTGCATGTTTCCTCTATGGTAATATCATCATCTGCACACCTTTCATCTCTGGAAGCATCATTGGCTGGAGAATCAGACGTCCTCGCAAAGCTGCTGTGAAATCCACACAATGTTTCAGTCATCTGCAAATTCAATAAGATGATGGAATCATGCAAATTAAAACGCCGGTGTCTAAAAATGGTAAATCTTGAACTCTTACCTCTTTCAATTTCACTAACAATAGTGATTGCAATACAAGAGTTAACACACGAAATTAGTTCGTTCCTTGAAACCTGCAGTAACGAACAAAAATTTATTAACCTTCAAAATTGATTTTCTCATAAAATCATATGCATAATTTTCATAAAGTGAACATTCACAAAACTGAACTATGAAGTTTACAATAAGACATGACTTCATCATAAATAAGTTGTCTAGTTTGAAGGTTACTCAAAACCCATGTCTTGATTTTACAAATCAATAATTAATGCAATTTGTTCATATAAATTTTCAGAATTTATCTAATAGGAACAAATCCATGTGAATAAAATATGTCATCATGTTTCACATAAAATATGTCACGGCTACATATATATTAAAAAAAAAATCTATTTTCCTTCGTATTAGCGTTTTATTAAAAAACAAAGGTTTATGCTAGTTTTGTGAAAGCTCACACCTATTGTGATAAAATACTAATTCTCATGAAAGCTCATAAATAAAGTTTTATCACTGGACATAAATTTACATACATAAAAATATATATGTCTATTTTCCTCGAATGAGCATTATCCTTTAAAACGGAGTTTATTTCGGTTTTGTGAAAGCTCACATCTATTAAAGTAAGATATTGGTTCATATGAAAGCTCATACACTAAGTTTTATCACTGGACCTAAGTCCACATATATAAAGAAATCTCTCATAAATCAGGGATTTTTATTAGTTTTCAAAACTAACGATCGAACGAACATACGTTTGATAAAACAAGGGTTTTTCTACAAAACTCACATCAACATATACACATGTATAGAATTTTAACATGATGGAAGCATGAACACCTCATTAAATCAGCAAACTTTGAAAAAAATAAAATTAACGCACCTGACGACGCCTGCCGGAAATTGACCGGCGATGATCGGACGGCGTCGATTCCCGGTGATTTCTGGCGGATTTTTTTTTTCGCTTCTGCTGAGCTCGGACGTGAAGGAGATGAAGAAGGTGGTGGACGTGTGGGAGAGATAAAAAAAAGGGGATTAATTCCCTTTTATACCTAATTTTATTTCCAAAACCTAATTCCATAAGGATTTCCTTTTAGGCCCGGCCCGTGAATCCTAAACCAACCAAGGTTCCACCATCGAATCAACGGTTCTACATCAATTTATGTTCATTGGATGATGTTCTATTATGCCACATAGGTTTCCGCTCAAACCATGGCTTGCTCATTCAGTCGAAATCCGGTAATATCTTATCTTATGACCAAGTTCAATTACTTATTTTTGTTTGTATATGGAAAATCACCATTCAATGTTGACTGAGGAACATGAGTTCCTCACTAAGCAGGGGACTTAATGTAGATGGTGGATTTTCGACAAAGGGTAGAATTATAAAACTATACTCCAGATTCGGCAACCGGATGAGTATTGAGGCTCATGTCTCTCATCAAAGCATGAAATATCATGCCATAAAATCTCTGACTGAGAAGGCCGTCTCTCAGAGTACATGTAGATGTGTAGTCTCTCAGATGAGGCCACAACACATCTCATGAATACTGAGCAATTTCAGTAATTACTCCGGATCCGGCAATCAGATGAGTATCGAGACTCATGTCTCTATGCATGAAAGCTCATGCCACCTCTGATGGAGAAAGTCTCTCAGGGAAGATGAAGATGTGTAGTCTCTCAGCTGAGGCCATGATACATCTCATACTGTATAGAATCGAAAGATTGGGCGGCTCCTAGACAACATGTCTGCTAGTATAGAGCGACAACGTCTTCGGGATGTAACCAGGTTTTCCCCGACTATGCAAGAGGAATATGACACTCCAACAAGTTCATATTGCTCAACCCTCAGATAATTAACGCTCCTAGACAGGAAGCCCTTCAAGTATAGAGCCAGCAATTATTTATCTTAAATCGTCTGAATATCCAGCAATATTCTACGAGCCATCGTCTGAATATCTAGCAATATTTTACGAGTCGTCAATTAATCACCTGAATATCCAGCAATACTCCACGATTCCTCGTTATATTTCGTTACTTCAATCTGTGGTTCTTCCCAGCAGAATTACACAGGTTAGTATTAAATTTTCAACGAAACACGCATCTAAGCATCGAATAATCCCTGACAAAAATGGTGCAAGTGTAATTAGCAGATAATGCACATACCAACATTTTGAATGCACGAACGATCATTTCAAAAATACGAACGAACGAGGAACCTATGCAAAATAGGAAGGGAAAATAATAATAAAAAAATATTAAGCAAATGCGCCAGGGGACTAGGCTCACCAGCCGGCCAGTCATTCCGTGACTAGTCCCGCGCCCAATTTTATATTTTATCATATTTTTACTATTTTCACGATCTCATGAAAATCCTCTTGTTCGAGCAAATTTCCTTTATTTCAACGAAATTATCTAAATCACATGATTTTATCAAAAATAATAAAACTAGGGAAAGGTGTCGCGGAACCAAGCACCAGCCGTCCATGTCTTGGACGTGGCCGTCCCACACCTCACGCCCCATTATTTTATTATTTCTTCTCAAATTATGAAAATTCCTTGATTTTATGAATTTTCCCTAAAATAATGAAAATTACCTAATTTCATGTATTTTTATCTAAATCTCATGATTTTATCAAAAATGATAAAATTAGGAAAAGGTGTCGCGGGACCGCCGACCGGCTGGTCATGCCTTGGCCGTGGCCGGTCCCAAACCTCACGTCCCATTATTTTATTATTGCTTCTCAAATTATGAAAATTCCTTGATTTTATGAATTTTCCCTAAAATTACCTAATTTCATGTATTTTCTTTAAAATCATGGAAAATATTAAAAAAATTAGGAAAACTTGTGGGAACGGGCTCTAGCCGGCTGGCCATGCCCTAGTCGGCCCCACACGCCCATTATTTTATTATTATTTGGTGTTTTGTTTCCTGATTTCATGAAAACTCCCTGATTTCAACAAAATATTTTGACTTTCAACAAATCCCTTTGATTTTATGAAAATTATCTAAAATCATCAAAATTACATAAAATTGGGAAGAGTGCCTTGGGACCCGCGCCCATTGGTCAGCCGACCATGCCACGGCCATTGCCGGTCCTACACTCCCATTACCTATTTTATATTTTAATTTATGTCTCTCATCTCATGGAAGTTCCCTAATTTCTCCAAACTCTCCAGTTTCATGGAATTTCCCTTAAATCAGAGAAAAATACATAAAATCACATAAGACTGGGAAAAGCATGTGGGACCGCGTGTCAGCCGGTCGGCCATGCCCTAGCCGTGGCCGGTCCCACAACTTGTGATTCCTTGTTTATTTATTATTTTCATCATCTCATGTATTTTTCCCAGTTTCAGCAAAACCATGGATTTTTCATATTTTCTCCAAATGTTGCTCAAACGTGCACCAGAAAATATCAACATTCTCAGGACTGAAGCACAGACATCATGGTGACACGGGAACATCCCCTTGCCTACCAAGGGTGACCCTTAGGTTTGCAAACAGCTGGTCCCACATGTTTTAATGATTTTAACCTAATTTGCTCAGTTGCTCATATTAGGTTCGAACTCTTTCCAAACAATTGGAAGTTCACTCAAACGACCATCTACTGGTCCCACGACCACCAAGATCCGTTCTCATGACCTCTTGGTCGGTCCCTCATATTTTCTACATCAGGTTTTATGATTTTTCACTCACACGAGCATTATTTCAGTAAATGATTAAATCAACATTTAATCATTCTTTCACCAACTGGTCCTCAAGAGACTTTGGTATTTTTGCTCATTCGAGCATTTGGGCGTTATATGGTGAACCCGTCATCCCATGTAGCCGGTCCTATGTGATTTGCAGTAAATCATCATCTCGGTAAAATTAGGGTTTTGAATCCAGAACTCTGCAGAAACGTGATTCTGAGCAGATTCGAACACTCTGATAATTTTATGTTGATTCCATGATTAACATTCGTATTTATTTTGCTCGACTCAGCAATCAGTAACTTAAATTAATATTTTATTTGGTCCAGCTACCAACAATTCATCAAAAGAACAATAGTTGTTCAAACTAGCAATATTCGCTCGAACCGTCAATATTTACTCAATTAGCAATATTCGCTCAGACTAGCAATATTTGCTCAAATCAAAGAATATTGGTTCAACTATCAATATTCAACAATTTAGCAACACAGTTTTGCTCGTCTTAGGTTATGATGATACCTCGTCTCAGCAGACACATTAAATTCATGAGTTTCGAAACATTTGCTAATCATGTTCAACTCAGCAATACATGGACTCATCGTCCCATAAAGTCAGCAACTGACTCCACAATCACGAGATTTCAATCGTGTCACATGGGGGGATACTAACTAGGGTTTTGGTCTGGCGGTCTACGGCACGTGTGTTCACCCACGATGAGAATGTGAGAAAGTCGTGCAATAAGTTGGAAGAGTCAACAAAGTAGTGTGTGGAAAGTTAACCAAGTCTCCGCACGATGAGTAATTGGTTTTAACACGATTTCCCCATTTCCCACTGTCTGATTCCAGCAACTGTCACACTTCATGGGATCATGGTGTTTTCAACTACGACATTCTAAAATGTCTCTGAATCCTGATTGAAAAGACAGTAGTTTTCGAACACTCGAACAACATTCGCCAAGACGAGCAATTTCTCATCAAAGTTCATACAGACAATCTTGCGTCTACACAAACTCACAGAAATTACTCTCAATTGAGCAAAATTCATTCATTCAGAGAATTTTCACGCTGAATTCACAACACACCTACAATCTCAGATCACCATTGATCTCACGTATTTCAAGCTTCCCTCCTACAGATCAACTCATCCTCTCTCGTGACTGAATTGACTCTGGAACGACCATTGTTCTTGGTTTAGGCCGGGGTCTTACAGATTGATCTCTCGAACTTAAAACACTCCCTTCTTGCAGTTCATCTGTGTGAAGTTCACCATTTTGTTCGGTTCAAGGAGTCTCCACACGGTCGACTCTTCAATTCCGTAAAAACCAACAAATCATTTTTTCCCTCTCACAGGGTACACATACTTACCCAGTCTCCATCAACCATTTAGTACACACACAAGTATGCATACATTTGGTTCTCGGTTTTGGAATGAACACCGATCTGGAAAAGAGGTGATTTCTTTTAAAGCTGCAAACAATTCTGAATCCTCTAAGGATAAATATGGTTCGCCAGATGCTAAGGATGTTACTCCATGACAATTTAGAAAAATCTTGAGAGACAGGAATAAGAGTTTTTCTAAAGGTACAACATCTCCTAATGATGATGTACAATGCTTTAACTGTCGTGGTTTCGGGCACCTTTCTTCAGTATGTCCTAGATGGAGCCGTAGACAATCGACATTGCAGCTGCATACTCTTGATTATGGACCCGAATATTATGATCACCAAGAGTATGCAGGCGAGGTTGCATTAGCTTCTGAAAAAATTCTTTCAGATACTGATTCTGATTCTGTCGAAGAAGTGTTCCATAAAGATCCAGTTGCTAATAATCTTCTTAAAGAATGTCATCAAAAACTCTCGGAAGCTGAAAGCACCATACTCAGTAAGAAAGTTAAATATGACAGACTTCGTTGTTGGAATAAATACTTGCAAGACCAACTTGAGTCTACTGTGCAAGAGATTATCTCAACGAAATACGAATGCTTAAAGAAGAAATTGTCGGAAGTCGAGATCGGGAAAATATTCTTTAGGCAAAGCTAGATAACTTGGAGAACATTGAGATGAAGTTGTTATTTGATTCAGAACGAGAAGATCTCAAAGTTCAATGTGAATCATCCAATAATGATCTAGTTATTACGCTCGAAAAGGTCAAAAGGTTGGAAGAAGAAAACTCGAGCTTAAAAGAAAGTTTGTCTAGAAATAGCAGCTCAGAAAAATTAACCTCGATATTAGGAGCATGTATAATTCATCGTGATACACGAGGATTGGGCTATGAAGGAATAGACGCTCCTGGTATTAAAAAAGAGGTAAAATTTTTTAGAGCAAAAGATTATTCTAAACCAAAACCTTCCACCGTTGACAAAAGTGAAGGATCGCTACCAACTGCCGATGACAAAAAGAGGAAATTTTTTCAAGCTGCAAAGCAAGCACATACACATTCAAGTAACACTAAACATAACTTTTTCCTTTCTACTAAACATTGCTTTTATTGTGGAAAACCAGGTCACTTGCAAAGGAATTGCAGATATCTTAAACGAGATAAAACTAGATCTGATTCTGTTAAGATGACAAGATCTGATGTTCCAAACTGGAGAAAAACTGAGACTCATAATTTCAGTTTTTCTAGTATGCCCTCCAAGAAGTTTCATAATTATATTGGGGAGAAAAAGAAATACGTTGCTACAAAATATGCTCAGAAATGGGTACCAAAGAAGATCAATAAAGCAACAAGTACTATTGAGAAGGATCTCCCAGACAAGAGTTCGACAAGGGATAATATCTTAAAAAGGTATGGAAAAGTTATTGAAAGTTTCAAGGAAGTTGTTAAATTCCTAGAGTCCATGCATGATTTTGTTTCAAATACCTGCGGTGAGCAAGATTTTGTTCACCTCAACACAACCTGATTGTGTTGGAACTGCATCCTCACCAAGAAGCCCTTAGAAATGCGGTGAGGATTGCAAAAGAATTTGGGCGCACATATTATGTTGGGTAATTTTTGAATATGTGGAACAATTTATTATTTCGAGCCTAGTTTATCTCGTCTATCTATTTCTCGAAATAAGTGTTGGTAAGCTTTCGCTTTGTCCAAGTTCATCTTTACTCGTGACGAAAGTCATATTGATTATTTCAATATCTTGAAAATTGCTTTGATGCTAATAGTATGTGAAAACGACAATTATCATTATAGAAGAATGTTTCAATGATTGAAATAAAAAGTTTATAATCTTGTAACCATCTTTGGATATAAGCATAGTGTGTTCGCACATTAGTGTATAAGTCCAAAATCGGTAACCTAAAGTATGCATACTTGTGTGTATACAAAAAGGTTGTAGGAGACTGGGTAAGTATGCGTACCCGTACGTATACTGACGGAAGTTCACGTCCGTAAATTTCTGCTGAATTTGAAAACCAAAACCAAATTCATCCGGTTACCTAATGTACGCGTACCCATACGCATACTGGCGGAAAGTTCATGTCCGTGAATTTCTGCTGAGTTTGAAAACCAAACCAAACTCAAATCCGGTTACTTAAGTACGCATACCCGTACGCATACTTAAGTGGATACTTTCTAAAATCGGTTGTGTACATGAACTTAAACATTTATTAATAAGGAATGCAATCTTTGCAAACCGTGGATATAATGTTCATGTATTGATTCAAGTGAATCAAACCGATTTTGCTTCGATTTTGTCTTGTTGTTGATGGTGTTTTTTAGCTTAGGGTTAAAATCGTAAAACCTTGCATCTGATGTGACGACACTCTGCAAGGAAACAGAGCCACGTGTGCTAACCTCTCCACTGGCAAATTTTTTGAGCCGCTCAACATATTTACATGAAATTTATCCAGACTGGCGAATCCCAGATGTTCTGTAAATTTCGGCGCCTCGCGCATATTCACTTAATATAAGTTCATATGGATGGCTTTTATGCTATGTTCCCCGGCCGAACTCTTAATGTTGATATGGCATGAGGATTTGTGTTCACTCGCAGCAGTGTAGCATGAATCTCCAAGTATCAAGAATAAGATCTTTGCATAAGGTATTCAATCAGAAAACCCTAGCTTGCCGGCCCCACTTCCCATCGACCAATCAGGTCGCCCTAAATGCGCCACACACATTCGGAACAAGGCTGACCCCATGTTACCTGTCGGCCCCCTTTCCATCGACCAATCAGGTCAATTTAAAACCGCCACAGCGCACTGGAAGTGTGGCCTAGCTCTAGCTTGCCGGCCCCACTTCCCATTGACCAATCAGGTCGCCCTAAAGGCGCCACACTCTCACCAGAAGTGTGGTCTCACCTTTTGTTTTTCCGGACCCCTTTTGTGGCCAATCAGGTTACTCCAAATTTTCCACCATACGTTAAAGGCCAAATGCACCTTGCAGCGCCAACATGCTACCTTGGAAACACGCCATGCTACTTCGGCAACATGCCCACACGCTACCTCGGCAACATGACAACACGCTACCTCGGCAACATGCCAACACGCTACTTCGGAAACATGTCATGCTACCTTGGCAACACGCCATGCTACTTCGGCAACATGCCAACACGCTACCTCGGCAACATGCCATGCTACCTTGGCAACACGTCATGCTACTTCGGCAACATGCCAACACGCTACCTCGGCTACATGCCATGCTACCTTGGGAACATGCCATGCAAACTCGCAACATGCCAACTTCGTGGCAACCTGCCATAAATAGCCACCCGCTGCAATTTCTACCCTTGTGGCCATTTCCACACTATGGCCTTGCCATAGTTCCTTTGGCATATCCATGGCGCCATTTGCACAAAATTAGTGCCATGCCGCAGTCGCACGCCACGTACGCTAATTAGGGTTTCGACAAACCCTAATTTGAGCAAATTGCTACCAAAGCCAAAAAACGTTCCTAGAACAATGGGATTGGCGTGGCAACAAGACCGATGTTGCCATGCCACATGTGGGTCCCACTCCACGGCACTTTGTCCAGGCCAAATCCTTCCAACGGCACCAAGACTTGTCCAGGCCAAATCCTTCCAACGACGCCAAGACTTGTCCAGTCCAAATCCTCCCAACGGCGCCAGGACTTGTCCACTACAAATCCCTCCACGACGTCAAACTCTAACTTTGGCTGCAGAGCCAATTTTTAGCTTTGGCCATACCGCAACATCATCGTATACCACTATGCCACGGTGACTAGCACGCCGCTATGCCGCCATGCCATGGCTACGCTAGCGGCATGCCATTAGCATGTGGCCATAATCAATGGACATCTTTCTTCATGAGATGTGATCTCAGCCATCCAAGTTCACCACCAAACTGATGGACTTGTGGCAACTTTTAGGCGACCAACCGCCTAAACCCAGCGACCATGGCTACATCAGGTGCCACTTGCGCCATCGTGCCCCGACATGCACAAGTCATGCCGCAATGCCACTGCACCATTTTCAGGCACCAACACGAGCTAGCCACAATCAACGGCTACCCTTATTCATAGGATGCGATCTCGACCATCGAAGTTCGCCACACAATCGGTAAGCTCGCGACAAGTTTTAGGCGACTAGCCAAAGACGAGCCTAGCATCACATGCTATTTACCTGCGGCAAACCTCTCGATTTTAACTTGACACATGTAGCAAAGTGCTACATGTTTTCCACGAAAACACTCGAGACATCAGAATATGTCACAAACTTGGGGATGCTCATCAGGGTATTGGTATGGAGACTTACAACGTGCGACGTGCAATGGTCCCGTTACAAGAAAGTGTCATGAAGTAGGATAATTAGTGGTGGTGAAAAGTAACAGTGTAAACAATTCATTTCCTTCATCATGGAAGATTAATGACCGGCGATTACACAAATTTACTTCCTTCATCATGGAAGCATAACATCTGGCAGTTACACGTTACTCTCTTTCTTCCACCACTCAATCGTTTCCACTTCCTACGAGACCAGGGTACGTTTCACTATGACTTGTATAAATAGGTCTCACCTATTTCCACCAAAAAAGGTTTTTTGGTCGGTAACACACAACATCTAGAAATCACCTAGTAGCTTTCCATTCGGCTTACCAGTTCTACTTTCTGATACAAGTCACAAAATTCCCACACTTCCATAATCAACTATTCTGATCTCAACACTTTCTTCGCTTCCCTCCCTAAGACCAACCCTTCTCATTCACTTTGTGACCGAAGCAAGCCTAGAACGACCATTTCTTGGTTTAGGCCAGGATTGTACAGATTGATCTCTCGAATCAAAGTACTCCCGTGCAGTACATTGTTTAGGGTTTAGACTCGTTTCTCACCCACGCACCCGAAATTACCAAAATCAGTAGAAACGGTTTTCCCCCACAAACAATTGGCGACCACAGTGAGAGATTAATCTCTCGGTTACAATATCAATTTCCAATTCCAAGTTTCATTCTCCAATCCATACATCAAGATGGTAGAAGCAAACGATCGCGCGGGGTTCAATGGCTCAGTTGTCAGTTATCACACGATGAGGAATGACTGGGGACTTCTCACGGACACAACGACGTCGCTCATGAAGCTCAGAAATATGCCCGGAAGATCCATTTTGTTGGGAGAACCTAAAAGTGAGTAAGTCTTATTAGACAGAGTACACAATCTACTACTTCAGGTTTTCACATTGGAAACCGACAGCCATGTTATCCCAATAAATCTCATCCTATACTTTCTACCGTCATACAACATTCACGGTTCCATGACTCTCCTGGAATATTTATGCTACTAACAGTCATAATCAAAACGACATTATTCCAAAATTCATCCCAAAGAATAATCCAAAACCCTCATAGGTAACAATCATCTATCAATCCAAAAACCAGAAAACCAAACCATAAACTAGGCGTTTCGTTTGCCTTTTAAAAAAAAAAACCTAAGCAAAAGAGGTCCAGAAGACAGAAGGTGTTCAAGGAAAATCATTCAGCAATGACTTTCTCTTCTTAGAGAAAACCACATTCGCGCTTTGGAGAGCCGCCTGTTTCATCTTCAACTTTTTGGACAACCTTCCGATTTCCGCTTCCTGTTGATTGATCACATCCGCGGAGGGGCCTTCGGTCGCCTCAACCTGCAACTTTTGGATCCCGGTGAAACCCTCAACGAACCAGGGAACGTTGAACTCAAAGTTCACGCACATGTCCCGGTGAAAATCCCAGCTCGAGATTACATCCTCGGAAACAGTCCGGATCAGCAACAAACCCTGAGAACACTAGCGCTGAAATTATCCTCGGTGTTGGGGTTCCTTCCAATAGTGTTAATATGCTACCTGTCAACACTAGCAACATGGAGAATGTTCCTTCAGGCGTTACACCTTCGGTTACCAGAGCCAGAGCCTCTGCCACGGAAAATGTTCCTTTAGGTGTTAGACCTCCAGTCACCAGAGCCAGGGCCGCTGCTGCCCCAAACGTTTCTTCAAACGTGACATCTCCAACCGTCACCAGAGCCGCTGCTACTCCACCATCAGTACGAGAGACTAGAGGATCTAGGGTGAGCCGACCCCATATTACCATTGCTGACTTGATGGAAAGACATGAAGTTCTTGCTAGGGCTCAGATGGACATGGCTTCGACTCAGAAAGAGGTGGTTCTTTTCCTGAAGACACTAACAGAGCGGTTACCACAGGAACCACGCCGACCAGAGCCTATGAGGAACACCCTCAACACTCCTGGCGCTGATACCTCAGCAAGGTACACCTTTGTAGATGAAGAGACTCGTTCAGAGGCTCCAACGGAGAGGAATCAGTAATCCAATTTCATCACATGTGAGGATCAGGGACGACTTCTCCAAAATCGAGGCAAAAGAAATCAGCAATCCTCCTGAGTTCACAGAGACCCCCTTTTCGTCAAGAGCCGTATGATTTCTCGGGACTCTGCCCACAAAAGCAAAAGCAGTTGTTTCCATCCAGGGAAGCCATTCCCAAACCCCAATCTCTCCTGCACGATTGATGGAACTGGGGACTCCTAGCCACTACTCACTCGAAGGATGTTGAGTTTGACAACAGCTGATTGACGCGACCTCTGAATTCAACATTGTAACTGTCAAGACTCTGAGAGTTGCAATAGAAAATCAAACAGAAGAAGCGTATTCTTTCCCAAGAGGGGAAAAACACTACTTGCCGACCAGCACTATTTGTGACATCTTCCCATATGCCATATCGTATCAATTCGTTTTTCGAAGTCAAGGATTAATGGCGCCCTCACTGGAGTTCTCTTCAGAATCCGCTTCAATGTTTCGCTCTGGAAACCACTTCAATATTCTCTCGGGAAGCCGCTCCGCTTCCAGAGACAGAAGTCGCTCCGCTTCAGCATTCTCTCCATAAGCTGCTCCAGGATCCGAAGCCGAAGCTTCAACGTTTTTCTCCATAAGCTTCAACGTCCTCTCCAAGAGCCGAAGCCGCTTCAAAGACACTCCTCCCTGTCAAGTATCGTGATCACAACCAGCCAAGGATCGCAGTTGTGGCCACTTTTTGATCAATTTCGCCAAACCTCGTGGTCGTGAACAGTTTACTCGCTTACGCATCCAGCCGACCCCTTTGCTTCCATGGACGCCCATGCAATTCCAACCAACCTATTTTAGTTCCCACGCGATGTAGTCTTTTCCGATCACATCTGCTGCCAAGAACTGTTGCTGCTCATTTGTCGATACTAGCCGGAGCTTCACCATAGAAACAACCGCTACAAGGGTAATCCATACTTCTCCATGTTTTAGCTTCACATGGAAGAAGTAATAGAGTCACCAGTACGGATGCAAGATGGTGACATCCTTATCATGGTCAACTCACCGACCATACCGGATATGAACATGTAAACCACACTTGGGGACTGAGGCTCTACAAGGGATCTCTTCACTGTCAAAGCTCAGAAAACTCGGTCAACCAAAAGTCATAGCCACGACAAGGTCATCCACCCTTCAAAGGTGTAGCGTAAGAATACCAACACCTCTCTGTCTAGAAGGCGCCTGCAATATTTTACGGGCCAAGGTGGATCCCAAGCCTACTCAGAGAAAACAACTTCAGTAACCAAAGAGAAGTGCGACTGGGGACTGCTCATCACGGTCTATCCCCGACAAAAATCAAGCATTCATGATATACTTCCAGAGATGCGGCTGAAACAATTTTCTTGAAGAGACAGAGGGATCCACGATTAATGGCACGACTCTCTCACTTCTACTTCTTCGTTATCCAGAATGTTTCATCCATGTGATATTCCAAGTATCCCATCTTCACATACAGGAGAGTATGATAAGATTGTATCAAATCTCATAGGCATGGATCCAACGCGATGAAATTAAAGTAGGCTACACTTAGGGACTGAAGCCTCCTTCATCATTAGAAGCTTAAACGCAGTCACCACCTTACCAGCGAATGCAGCAGAAGCACATCTTCCACGAGAAAATGGGTTCAAGATAATTACACATGGGGACTACCGGAATGGGATGCCTTCACTGCCCTCAACCATGTTATTTCCGATTTCAATATCATCAATGTAGAAGTTTATGAGCCGCAAGAATTTCTCAAACCGTACACGTGCATCAAAAACCTTAAAAGTACGCCACAGAGATACATTCACATATCCGGCCACACCATCGGATCTAATAGAAGTATAACTGCACACTGCTCCTTACATCCCATTTGATACAATAGTCCAAGGTTCAGAAGATGGTTCAAAGGATGTCGTTTGGAACGAAGTCTTTGAAGACTTGATAGCAGAACATCGGCAATGGAACGTCTCTCAACTCATCTATTTCACTCAATGGATCTAGAAGATTTCGACCATACAAGCATCCACAACATGTCATTATCGCAATCAAAAGTCTAGGTACCAAATAACCTAAAGTCAAGGATGAACCAATAACGTAACCACAATCTCCAAGATTAGCCCTGACATTATTTCATCCATCCATCCCAAGAGTGCAATGGAGTTTGGTAAATTTTTAAATCCACTGGAGAGGTCAGATACTCATTCTTCTGGAGTCAGAACCTTATTACACATTCCGGAGAAGATCGATGGTACTGTTGGGTGGATACATGCGAGAGCACCTACCTTGAGGTCTCCTGGCTCGCCTTGCTGCTGATTTGGAGATTGCTTTGTTACCATTAATGCTCGCTTTACCACCGCTAAAAAATGACGAGGAGGATCCAGATACTGCAGATGAAAGCACGGAGCTGGACGAACAACAAAAACAGAAGAGGGTTTATACCCCTTTTCATACGAACGCAGTTCTAGAGTTTGAACAGAATAAGGATTCCTTACTGCTCCATGAACGGGAATAGATGACTGGGCGCACGACACTCATGCTCCATAGCCGAACAAGTAGTATGCCAATATCTCCGCTCCATGACCAAACCAGCAACGCGACAGCACGAGGAACACCAGTCACTCAACCTGCAACTCTCCATGACTCCAGCACCACGTGGTCAAGACAACTCTCCATGGCTCCAGCGCTCCGTAGTCAAGCCAACTCTCCATGGCTCCATCACTCTGTGCTCAAGCCAACTCTCCATGCCTCCAGCGCTCAATGGTTAAGTTCGCGCCAACGCTCCAGGATTCTTTGATCCAGCCAGCAAGCCTTCAAAGTTCCATTTGAAGCCAAAGTTCCAGCACCATATTTTCACCATTCCACGGACTGAAGCCAATTTCCACCATTCCTTGGACTGAAGCCAGTTTCCATAACTGAAGCCAATTCTCACCATGCCACGGACTAGGGCTGCACAAACCCGACCCAACCCGCACCCGCCCAAAAATACCCGTACCCGACCCCACCCACCAAGCCACGGGTCGACTATGACTCAGCTCTTTGAAAACCCGCCATCTATTGGGTCGACTACGGGTGACATCCTTTTTCACCCGACCCTACCCGCCCACCTGCCTAAATATACCTTAACCCTTAGATCATCTCCCATACATATATCCTAGCCATTCAATTCTCATATATAACCGAAAAATCTAACCTAAGCCTAGTCGATTCTTCTTTCTATCGGTTTTTCTTCTCTTCTTCTCTTCTTCAGTTAGTTCACAAACCCTAAGTCCCTAACACCGTGAAAAGACTCTAATCAACACCAACAAGGCAATACGGTAAGGTAATTTCATCACGCGATTCAATCAAAGATGATTGTTAGGGTTTAATTTCTTTGATTTGAATTTTAATGTTAGGGTTTGTGTTCTTTGATTCGAATTTGCATGTCTTTTTTCCGTTTTTGTTTCATTAAAATGATTGATAATTTGATAATAACTAATAAGGTTAAACAGTTGTACTCGGGAAATTTTCTGGAACTTTAAGCTCGCCTAAGAGGAAATCAGGAGAAATTATCTTGTTAGAGAGGTATGTCATTTCTACTTTCAATTTTATTGTTGATTTATACTTTAAGTGCTTTGAATACCCTGTAGTCATGTACTGTTGTTGAAGTAAGATCTTGGACCTTGGTTTTTTTGTGATTTTAGTTTGATTCTCTGTGGTTTGAGTTTGGAGGCATTAAAAAGGGTCCAAAAAATATTGCAATGGTGGATTGATTGAATTGAATTGTACATATGCAGAAGCAGTGCTAAAAAGGGAAGTAACAGATATCTTGGTGTTAATTTAGTTGGATAGAGATGAAAATCAATAAATTAGTGGCACTGGTGTTTATAATAAGTTAAGAAATTAGTGGCACTGGTGTGGTGTCTCTAAAGTCACTGCCATGCCAAAATGTTATCTAACAGTCTTCTAGCTTTTGAATGCCCCACTTGTCTATAGTTAGTACTGTTATGTATCCTAGAATCTTGTTCTTTTCTTAACTTATGATGTTACTAATGCAGCAATGCTCCTTAATTCAAATTTTGCACACTTTCCTCGGCATAGAGATGATCATCTATTTTCTGGATCACAACTTTGCACTCATGATGTTACATACTACAGTAAATTAATCTTAGAAATGTTGTGTTTCTTCTTTAACAAATTGTTTCTTTTGTGCAGGTTACCATGGTTGAAATCTCACAAGATGATTCTCCTTCTAGTCTTCCAGTTATACATGGAGTGGCACCACAAATGGTACCTCCCCCCTCCACGTCCACCGCGTTCTGTACAAGTACATGGACCATCAGCAGGGACAGGGAGTACAACTGGCTCATCTACACCAGCTTCTGAAGCTTCACAAGCTTGTGTCGCAGGGAGTACAACTGGCTCATCTACACCAGCAGGGACAAGTGCCTTAATTTTGTTGCAAAATTGGTTACGTACACCAATAGACATGGATTCTTATACCCTTGGAGTCGAGGAGGAGGAGATTGATATTGTTGAGGCTGGTATGTCTAAATTTTCCTAGTCTTTTCTGCTTCTTATTATTTGTATCATTGTATGTTTGTTGTTATTGCAAAACGTACAGGCAGAACGTGGATCTGATTTAGATTTCAGTGTAGTAAACTTGACTATAGTTCATGAAAGATCTGCGCAATATCTTATAGGATAACTGAATGTATAGTGGGTCGAATTTCTTCATTGTCACAAAAGCAATACTTGCATAGGAATAGGATCATAGTTGGCCTCTTAGTATCGTGCCCTTAGCATTTAAGGATCTTTTGAAGTTTAGAGTTATAATAGAGTACTCGTTAGGTTTTTTGTACTTCTATTTCATCCATTCTAATTATTCATTTCGCTTGCAGAGCTATTTGGTGACCTTGTTGCTTCTTCCATCATCATAGACGATTGATTCCTATTGGCTTAGACAAGGAAATGATGTCAAGGGTCATTGTCAGTAGCTTGATCTTTCTAAGTTTACTGTTTGTCTGTCTCATCTTTGTTATTGTAACTAATTTATTTACGTACTTCGATTAATTTCAGGCTTTCAGCGCATTCAGGGGTAAAACATCCACATCTTTTCGAGGGTCGCTGACTCGTTGTTGGTCGCTTTATATGATCTTAGGATTTAGTATAGTAGGCAATAGTAATGCACTCTTTTATCTTTTGAGCTTTGAACAGTTGAATTCATTTCTTGTTATTGGTAGCCCTTTATCATTTTTCATGCAGTATTTTGTAAACACTTTAAAGTAACTTCAGTATGATGCTTAATTGTCTACACTTGAAAGCTATTACATCCAATTTGTATACAGGTAACTTGCAAGTTATAGCGGGTAACCCGCCATCCACCCGATCCAACCCGCCATATTGTGGGTCGGGTGAAAACCGACCCATGGTAATGGTGGGTTGGTTGCGGGTGACAACTTATGTTACCCGCCATCAGTGGGTTGAGTGGTGGGTGAGGCCAAAACCGACCCAAACCGACCCATGTGCATCCCTACCACGGACGTAGATAAGCCAGCAGCACCACGCCCGTGCCAGAAGTCCGCGTCCAGGCCAGCAACGCCATCCACCGTTCCACGAATCAGGAGCCAGCCGTGCCATCTCTGCTTCTCCGTGACCTAAGATAGCCAAGTGCCATCCACCGCTCCACGGGCCTAGCCAACAACACCGCTCCATGGACCTAGCCAGCAGCGCTTCTACGCGGATCTAACCAGCAACACCATTCCATGGATGTAGCGAAGCAAGCAGCGTCGTCCATCATTCATCCATCATTCAAAGCCAACGCTCCATTGGCCCTTCGAATCTAGTCATGCCATTAGCCCTTCCAAGTTAGCTTCGCCATCGGCCCTTCCAAGCTAGCCTCACCATCGGCCCTTCCAAGCTAGCCACACCATCCACCTTTCCGTAGCGGTTCAAAGCAGCGCCATCTTGGCTGTTCAAAGCAACGCAATCTCCACCGTTTAAAGACGCACCGTCCGCCATTCCCAAGCCAGAAATGCGCCAAGTCGTCAATACAAGGATCACAGATTTCTCACGCCTTCCGTTAAAGGTTAGTTGAATTTCCCTGGCAAACTCTTCACGTCTTGACCTTTCGATTTCACTCTTGTCTGTCACCATCTCATGCTTACCCCGCAACAATGCCACTGTTCTGAGCTAAGCATGGGACTTAATGTTGACAGTGGTTTTCAGCTTAGGGTTAAAATCGTAAAACCTTGCATCTGATGTGACGACACTCTGCAAGGAAACAGAGCCACGTGTGCTAACCTCTTCACTGGAAAATTTGTTGAGCCGCTCAACATATTTACATGTAATTTATCCAGACTGGCGAATCCCAGATGTTCTGTAAATTTCGGCGCCTCGCGCATATTCACTTAATATAAGTTCCTCTGGATGCCTTCTATGCTATGTTCCTCGGCTGAACTCTTAATGTTAATATGGCATGACGATTTGTGTTCACTCGTAGCAGAGTAGCATGAATCTCCAAGTATCAAGAATAAGATCTTTGCATAAGGTATTCAATCAGAAAAGCATACTGCTATCTGGAAACGAACTTAAAAGAGCTCTGTGTCGACACATAGAATTCAGTAAACCTGACTAACTTGCAGAAGTTAGGGTTTCGCGCCTCGCGCAATATACCAGACCTTGCTTGTAAAAATTTCCGCCACAACGCGCTGTAAGTATGTCCACACCCTAGCTTGCCGTCCCCACTTCCCATCGACCAATCAGGTCGCCCTAAATGTGTCACGCGCATTCCGAACAAGGCCGGACCCATGTTACCTGTCGGGCCCCTTTCCATCGACCAATCAGGTCACTTTAAAACCGCCACAACGCACTGGAAGTGTGGCTTCGCCCTAGCTTGCCGACCCCAATCCCATTGACCAATCATGTCGCTCTAAAGGCGCCACACTCTCACCAGAAGTGTGGTCGCACCTTTTGTTTGGCCGGCCCCCTTTTGTGGCCAATCAGGTTACTCCAAATTTGCCACCATACGTTAAAGGCAACGCACCTTGCAGCGCCAACATGCTACCTTGGCAACACGCCATGCTACTTCGGCAACATGCCAACACGCTACCTCGGCAACATGCCATGCTACCTTGGAAACACGCCATGCTACTTCGTCAACATGCCAACACGCTACCTCGGCAACATGTCATGCTACCTTGGAAACACACCATGCTACTTCGGAAACATGCCAACACGCTACCTCGGCAACATGCCATGCTACATTGGAAACACGCCATGCAACCTCGCAACATGCCAACTTCGTGGAAACCTTCCATAAATAGCCACCCGCAGCAATTTCTACCCTTGTGGCCGTTTCCACACTATGGCCTTGCCATAGTTCCTTTGGCATAGCCATGGCGCCATTTGCACAAAAGTAACGCCATGCAGCAGCCGCACGCCACGTGCGCTAATTAGGGTTTCGACAAACCTTAATTTGAGCAAATTGCTACCAAAGCTAAACAACGTTCCCAGAGCAACGAGATTGGCGTGCAACAGGGCCGATGTTGCCACGCCGCATGTGGGTCCGACTCCATGGCGCTTTGTCCAGGCCAAATCCTTCCAACGACACCAAGACTTGTCCATGCCAAATCCTTCCAACGGCGGCAAGACTTGTCCAGGCCAAATCCTCCCAACGGAGCCAAGACTTGTCCACGACAAATCCCTCCACGACGCCAAACCCTAACTTTGGCTGCGGAGCCAATTTTTAGCTTTGCCCATACCGCAACATCACTGGCATACCACTATGTCGCGGTTACTAGCACGCCGCCATGCCATGGCTACGCTACCGACATGCCATTAGCATGTGGCCGTAATCAATGGCCATACTTCTTCATGAGATGCAATCTCAGCTATCCAAGTTCACCACCAAACTGATGGACTTGTGGCAACTTTTAGGCGACCAACCGCCTAAAGCCAACGACCATGGCTACATCAGGTTCCACAATCAACGGCTACCCTTATTCATAAGATGCGATCTCGGCCATCGAAGTTCTCCACACAACCGGTAATTTCGCGACAAGACGAGCCTAGCATCACATGCTATTTACCTGCGGCAAGCCTCTCGATTTTAACTTGCCACACGTAGCAAAGTGCTACGTTTTTTCCACGAAAAACTTGGGGATGCTCATCAGGGTATTGGTCTGGCGGTTTATAGTGTGCGGCTTGCAATGCGCCCGTTACAAGAAAGTGTCATGAAGTAGGATAACTAGTGCTGGTGAAAAGTAACAGTGTAAACAATTCATTTCCTTCATCATGGAAGATTAATGACCGGCGATTACACAAATTTACTTCCTTCATCATGGAAGCATAACATCTGGCAGTTACACGTTACTCTCTTTCTTCCACCACTCAATCGTTTCCACTTCCTACGAGACCAGGGTACGTTTCACTATGACTTGTATAAATAGGTCTCAGCTATTTCCACCAAAAAAGGTTTTTTGGTTGGTAACACACAACATCTAGAAATCACCTAGTAGCTTTCCATTCGGCTTACCAGTTCTACTTTCTGTTACAAGTCACAAAATTCCCACACTTCCAGAATCAAGTATTCTGGTCTCAACACTTTCTTCACTTCCCTCCCTAAGACCAACCCTTCTCCTACACTTTGTGACTGAAGCAAGCCTGGAACGACCATTTTTGGTTTAGGCCACCATTGTACAGATTGATCTCTCGAATCAAAAGTACTCCCCTGCAGTAAATTGTTTAGGGTTTAGACTCGTTTCTCACCCACACACCCGAAATTACGAAAATCAGCAGAAACGGTTTCCCCCACAAATATTTGTATACTTCTATGAGATCTGAGCAATCGAACAACTCTCAAACTAGTTATGGTGAAGATGAATAAGGTTAATATGAAAGTGTTCATATGGCCAAATACCACATGTATGATTCTTAATTACCTAACTTGATTTGTGATTGAAATTCTTAAGTATAACAGTTTAGAAGCAATAATCAAATCCATTGGATGTTGGTTTTTATTGTCAAAGAAACTTTTTCATACACTTACGATAACCATTCTTGGTGTAAATCCTTGTGGAAAAGGTTATTATTCCTTCCAAGTATATCAATTCTTGTTTATACAAGTTTGTATCTTAGAAAAGATGATCATAATACTTGATCTTCATGATTACATATTGTGTATTGTTTACCATGAGATAGTTCTAATATTTTTTTTGGTAACACGATCTCATGAGAAACTTTCAATGATTGGTCCTTAGCTCGTATCTCCTTGTGGGATGTCTAAAATCCAATATATAAATCCTTCTCTCTGGAGTAAGGTCACTCTTGTTGTTCTTTAGGGAATGACATTTTATGGGGAAGAATTCTTTTTGAACTTGTGCTTAATTACCATATCTTTGAGGGGAGAAGCGGTTGTGGAACATGTAGGGGTTGACTTGTATCTTAATAAACTCCTTGATGAAGTCACTAAGTTTCGACTCTGTGATATCATCTAAAGTAAAGTTGATATGTCTTCTTTTGGTTAAGAAGTTTCTCTATGAAAATTTCATTAGGATCTCACTAGTTTTCGTACCTTTGCCAATTTATATTGACAAAAAGGTGGAGAATTATTTTGTAGTTCACACTACATATACATATTGTTTACGGATCATTATGTAAGGGGAGCGGTTTTCATTGTGAAATGGTTTTGTCACTAAAATTGACAAAGGGGGAGATTGTTAGAGCATTGCTTGGTTGAACCCACTAGCGTTGGTATGTCAAGTTAGTTTTCAATTTAGTTTCCAAAATGCATTCCTGATTTAGTATACTAAAGATAGTTTTGGACTAGATCAGGTCTAAGAAGAACTACTAAGGATGAAGACTGAAGATTACAAGAAGATATCAACAAGGAATTCATCAACAAAGTTATGTGGTAATTGATTTCATTTGGATTCTTGTTCAATTCTACCTTTCTAATCCATCGAAACAAATGCTCACTCCATGGAACAATTCCTATGACGGTTAATGTACATTTATGTATATATAAACTCGAGGTTATTTGAGCCAAGACTTTTGTCACAATAACCTTTATCCCTGGAAAGGTTCTCATGGTATAGTGAATGAGTTTACGAATTCAACCATCCAAGAATCACTCAATTCCGAGTTATAACGATGAAGTTATGAGTGATTTATTAAAGTAACAATTATAAGTGTTGTTGTAATTGTTACAGTTCGTTAGTAGGAAACAATCCACGAACTGTTTGTAACGGTTCATGGACTTGAGCTCAATTACGTGACTAGAAGTCTTTTTTAGTCAAGTTGGTGATGTTTCCTTATCTAGGAAAGTTAGGTATTACTCAAAATATCTTTGATTACCATATTAAAGTGTTTGTGATTTCTTCCTAATTTAATTTGTGATTTATTCACATAAATACAATATTTGCTAAATTAATTATTTATTTAATTATTTTGGCAAGAGTTGTAACTTAGGAAAGACTCCCAAAATTAGGAGAGTCTTGAAAAAGGAAATTAGCTTTGCTTAGCTTTCAAGCTACCTTCACTATAAATAAAGGGTTCGTGAGCGCTACAAAATTTTTATCCCCTTTGGAAAATTGGTGTATGCTCATAAGGTTGTTTTCCATGTCTTTTGTTCTTCCTGAACAAGAGTGAGATAAAAGTCTTTGTATTGGGAATCACAAAGCCAAGTTGGATTTAATCTTCGTGATTGATCATACAACTCGTAATCTAGTTTTTTCACCTCTTTTCTATTCTAAGGTATTCTCTTCTAATATAAGACCATTCAAGAGTTGTTGATCATAAACCCTAGGTTTTGATAGATTTCAGTTTCCGATCGTATACCAACACTTGTTAGTCGAAATCGGAAGCTAAAAAGAAAACTTCGATTGAGATATCTCGTAAAAATACTTAAGAAGTTTTAAACAAGATATCTCTAGATTTATTCTAGTTGTTCTTGTTGTAGAATTATTAGGGTTTTCTTAACTTGGAAATTGATCTTTGAAATCGCCCAAGTTCACTTACAAAAATCAGGTTCACGGACTCCTTGTGTGTACACATATTGATTGTAAGTTAAAACCCTAATCTATAAGTTTGTTTCGGTATCTCTACTTTTATTTGGTAGTTGTTCGAAACAAATATAAGATTTCCAAAACCTTGATTTACATCTAAAGGGAAGTCAAATCGGTGTTTTTGTGAAAACAAAAGATCGAAAAGCATCAATCGTGTTGTTGTATCTTTTAAAGAGAGCCTTGGGTTCTGCTACAAGATTTACGAGAAGAATTCCTAAAGACAATCGGTGTTGTGCTAAGAGTTCTATAAGTGCTGAAGCAGGTATTACATCTAGTCCAAATAGGTAGTAGGAAACTGGTGTAATAGCTTATAATCAGTGTGTGTTTATTATGGACTAGGTCTCGGAGTTTTTATGAATTTGCGGTTTCCTTGTTAACAATATTTCTGGTGTCTGTGTTATTTCTCCGTATTATATTTTATTTTTATAATTGAAATAATACAAGTTGTACGTTAATCAATCATAGTTGTTAAATCCGACCTTGTTTGTTGGATAAGACTTGATTGATCTTGAACAATTGATTTTGTTATTTTCACATTGTTAGACCAGTCTGGACTAATCATGTTTCAAGTGGACACTGTGTTGAAATATTCCTTTAGTGATTGTATCTTAAAGAGGTTTATACACGGTGGATATTGAATAGGTTGTGATTAACACAAAAGATTTTGGTTCAAGAGCTTCACACTAAAATCAGGTTTAGGAACTTGTTTCTGTTTAACTCTGATTGTGTTGAAATAGAGATATAGCTATTTGATATACTTTCCTAAAGATCGAGTTTGACTGTCTAGTTGATTCTCTTGAAAGTATATTGAAGTAAGTCCTCTCAGATTGCCAAACGAATTGTTGGGTGTGGTTGTTGTACCCCCGCATTTTCACTTAGTCAGTTCATGATCTTTATCAAAAGTATGTACTGGTTTTCTACGCAATTGTTTCTTACCAGTTTCCTTTCCCAAAACGAAATTCTCAATACTAGGCAATGTCTCTGAAGATTCAAGGATAACATCAGGTTTTGAGAATTCCTTACTCATAAGTGCAGAATTATCCTCTGTAAGGAGTTTATTCTGTTCCCGGGCTAAGAGAAAATCATCGACTTTTTCCATTTTAACACGAAGTTTATTCATTTCTGATGAATGAGTTTCAATTTGATGTTTCTCACGTATCTCGTTTTCCTTGACAGTATCCTCAAGTATACTAACCTTTTCTCGGAGAATGTTAGTTTCTTGAACAAGTTTGTCGATATCGTCATGGATAGATTCCATCATGTTAATGAGATCACGCTCTCTAACTAGAGACTTTTCAAGTTCATCAATATACTGAGCCATTTGTTTTTCAAGTTCCTTAATTCTTGAGACTTGAAAATCAATCATCTCAATAGCCTTTTTTGGGCTTCAGGTTAGCACCAATTCGGATTCTGATATAAAGCTATTTGTGTATTTTGGAGTATCTCCTTTGGATTCATAAGAATCAACTAAGGTGTTATCCTTTGAGGTAAATCCTAAACACTTGGCGTAATCAAAATCAATAAGAGACATGTTTGTACGTAAATACAGAATCCTAAAGAATTTCAAACACAGACTTATTAGGTCTTAAACATGTTTGCCTGCTCTGATACCAATTGAAAACGCGGGGGTACAGATTGAACACCAAACTGTACTAAACCGCTACAAACATTAGCCTACTACCAATTAACTTCAGAATTAAATGTAGTTGAAACCGAATTAAACCCCCACAACAATTCAGTTACAATCGCGCTCCTTACGCCTCTTGAATTCCAGCAGGACTCCGCGCAATTGATTCCCTTAGCTGACGTCCTTTACAGCCTAAGAGTTGTTGATGTAGTTTTAACAGTGGTAAGAAATGATTTGATTCTCGGACTTTTTCAAGATTTGGTTTAAGATTAATTAAGAAAAATGCTAAAGAAAAACAAATTGTATTGGCCAAAGAGAGGGAGAACTAGGGTTTCAGATTCCACTACTTTTGATGTTTGTAAATTCAATAATTAGTTTCTCTAATTTACTCCCAAAACTACTCAAGGAAATTTCGAACCCAATCTCATGCCTCTGAGGATAAATCGTTGAAACTTTTTTTTATGACTTTCGTCGTTAATCTAAAGCCTATTTTTTCCTTCGCTTATAAAATATCGTCATAAAACCAGTCCAAATCCACATAAAAACCAGTGAGAATTTCGTCCAAATCTCCCACAGAAAGGTACGCTATAACTGAATTTTCAAACAATATTTTTCCCGCTATTTTTTTCTTAAACCAGTGAACTCTTTTTTCATCAACTCCTCGATTATCTAGCCAAATTTGGTCAAATCAAAGGCTATTATCAACCATGTTTAGCCAAAATTAACAACCCCATACAAGCCCTTTAGTCTCACTAATTCTTGTCCAAATCCAAAACCCTATTTCTGCCAAAAATGTTTTGCTTCAATTACATGATTCTAGCCGATTCCAATTGAACAGAGAACCTTACCTGCCCTGTCTATCCCATAACAAGAAACCTATTTAATTTAAGCGCTTTAGTCTCTTCATAAGACCTTTCAAAATCGAACCCTAGTTTTGGCAGTTTGAAAGTTGATTTTCCCGTCAAAACAGATTTTCAAACGGGGAAGATGATGGTTTCCCCTTAACCAGCTTCTGGGGGTCTCAATAGTAATTGGATTCCCCTTATTTATTTTGGAGGTGCCTTTAGCAAATTTCCAAGGTGCCCTAAGTAATTTTCTGGAGTGTTTTCAACACACATTTGGGGGTGCCCTTATCCAAAGTCGGGGTGCCATTTATAAATTTTCGAGCCGATTTCTCCAAAAATGTTTCATTTCCGAAAATACCTACACACACATAAAACACCCTAATAAGTACAAAAATGAGTACTAACGATATATAGAATTGAGATCAAAATAGACACATAAATGCGTCTGTCAGTTGCTTCAACTCAATTTAAGACTTTAAACCAATCTGCCTCCCACAGATAAGCCTAAATGTGTGATTTCCTTTTTGATCATATATCAAGGTGAGACTGGAAATCGATATCAATAGACAAATCTAGCTAACCTCAAAATCCAGACTTATGCTTCCCGAAGAGCAGCCTAGATTATTATTCACCTCACAAGTATTAAACTTGTGGAATCAACAAAGTCTGAGACGAAGAGAACTTTGATGATTTCTATCTATCTTGATTGATGGAGCAAGCTCAACATTCAAACAAGATCAGGATACTCGAGCTATCTAGATAAAAGATAGTTAGACTAGCATCACGAATCCCTATGAAGTCTTTTTAGTCGCTAAACCCTAAAAGGGTTTTAGGAAGAGGATGACTCTAGTTTACAACTAGGACACACAAAGATAGTGTTAGTATTCAAAGATCCCAGTTGTTTGAGGTTCCTCTTTTATAGACTTTCAAAGCATAGGTTGCTTTAGGTTTAAGCTAATATAGCTTTGGAACCAAGCAAATGATATCCACCGTTAGATGAATCTTTGAAATGTGATTGACATATCAAGATATACACTCTAGTTTGGATGAACCGTAAAACGGTTGACCGAAACTAGCCGATTGAACTATAAGCTTAACCATTTTGATAAACACTTAAGACTTTTAAGTTTGAGTCACAACCACAGGTTGTAATGTGATCAATCATGTCTATATAGTGTTCTTAGAAATTTGTTCAAATGCTAATTATCTCACATAAATAATTATATGTGCATCTGAAAAAAATCGACAGATTAAGTACGTGTACTTCAACCAATTGTGACTATATTTTTCGTGGTACATATACCGGGTATGTGTACCCTTAAGAAAAATATAAGTTTCGGAATATACCGAACTATTTCGGTTTGCGTATGGATATCACACCGATTTCAGAACCTACGGTCCCTTTTCAGTATGCATACTAGGTATGCGTACTATTGCAGGTTCACGAGTTCACAGACTTTTTGTGGTATGGGTACCGGGTATGCGTACCTCTAAGTCAATGCCGAACTATAGATACGCCGGTACGTGTACTGGGTACATGTACTACGACCCCGGACCTATAACAATTTTCCCAGTTTGTGAAACTGGTATGCATACTTTCCTGTATCCAGATTTTCAATAGTTCTATATTTCTCTCTAGATCAACTCGAAAAATTCCCAAATAACATCAATGACACGTATCACTGTTCCAGGCTATTTTCGAAAGATAATCTTTAATCATAATTAAGATTACGAACAATAAATTGTCCTTAACCGAAATTCATCAAGAATGAACAAATGTTCACTAAGCCTAGTCATATATATTTCGAGAACTAAATACAAAGATAAACTTGACTCAAAATTCTTGATATGCTTACAATAGTCTAATTAGTTATGCGACAACGTCTCATAGACAGAAAGATGAATATAACTTGAGAAATAGGTGGTTGAGTCTTCACTTACCTTTTGTTGAAAAAGTTCTCCAAAATCTGCGGTTGATCTTCTCCTTCAAGCGGTAGAACGCAATGATGACTGTCCTGATGTTCGTTTCTCAACTACACTTCTATCCTAATCCGAGACTTAACTAATTGTAGACTAGAAATCAAGATATAGTTTTGACAACTAAATTTGACAACAAGCTTGAGATAGCAACACTTGTGAGTTCGACCGAGCAATGCTCTAACAGTCTCCCCTTTGTCAATTTTAGTGACAAAACTATCAATACTTATGGATGAAAAATAAAGCTTCAAAAATTCCTTGAATCCATCAGGCTTGATTTCCTGGGTTTCTTCAACTCCTTGAATTCTTCGTTACTTCAAGTTGCAATGATTCTGAATGTGTTGAACTCAACAACGTTGTTGTTGAAGATCCGTAGCAATAACAACTTTGAAAACAAATATTCTCAATCGTCGTTATACGGAGACATAGTATTATTATCTTCCCCAAAGTTCAATTGTATCACAACTTTGAAGTAATACTACGACGATATGTTTCTCCCCCTTAATCAATATTTACATCTTTTGCATAATAGGTGAAACCTATTGATATTGATTCACTCCTCCCTTACATAATGATCCGTAAACCGTATGTATGTAGTGCGAAACTATTAATTAATTCTCCCCCTTTCTGTCAACAAAAATTGGCAAAGGTACGAAAATAATGGGATCGTAATGAATTCAACCACAAAATATTTCAAGATTTAAGGAAGTTATAGATAATAAATAACAACATAGTTAATATGTAACTCTTTATATCAACTTTATTTAGATGGTATCACATTGTATGAAATACTTGGCACTCATCTAGGAGATTTAAGATACAAGCATCCCCTGTAAATTCCACACCGACACACCCCACAACGATATAACAATTAAGCACAAGTTTATTTAAGAACTTTGCCCCATTTGATGTCATTCCCGAGAGAACAACATGAGTATCGGTATGACTCAACGTAAGAAAATCTTATGGAGTGATAGTGCAGTAATAACACAAAAGTGTGATCACGAGTAGAGAAAATTCTCAAAGAGTTTGTTTTATTTTTAGTTTATAAAAAACATAATAGATTGAACTTCTGAGCATATATGAGATATCAGTTCAATTTACAAAAAGTAAAGGACACATATATCTCATAATACTTTGCAATATATTAAACCAATAATGATTACATACTGCAAGTTCATCTTCCAAAAACTCTAGAATTTAAATAAATAAATCTAAAAACATGCAAGATGAAAATTATTGGAAATATCTTATTAATCACAATATTTGCTATACTGAACCCTAGTTATCCTTTTCAAAAGCAAGAATAAATTCTCACCAGAAGTTTCCTAAAAAATAAGTTAAATTATAACTCATCTATTTCTTCATACCTTTCCAAAACTCCATCATAGAACGTAACAGTGATGTTCTTGATCCGCTTGACTGTTTGATAAGGCTGTCAACCTATCAATAATAATTCTCTTATGCTACACAATTCTACAAAGAAGTAGTGAGGCAAGTCGAGTTCAAGTCCACAGGGAGGTGTGAGTTTTAAGTTATTATGTAAGACAAATTGTTGTTGTTGAAAGACACAAATTCTAAAAATTGCAAAGATTGTACTTCAAATTATGAGATATAATTGACTAGAGATTCATTCGCCACTACCAAACAAGATATTATTAATCATACAAGTTCTACTTCCAATTAATTTCAAATTGTTAACAACTTTTAGACAAGTTATAAGTTCAACTAATCTTTAGACTCCAAAAATCACCACATAGAACAAGTTCTCTAGCGGATTCTAATCAAGTGAACCACATAAAATAAGCTCTCTAGGTGTAATTCAAACAATTGCATTAATATTTGTGAATCAAGTTGCTCCTAGCCACATGCTCGTAAGTTCGACACGTTACACACTATTGCATACAAAATCCCTACACACTATTGCATACAAAATCCCTTTTCGACAAACAGTGCACCGCTACTTTTGTAAAGATTACTCCAACAATTACGGATTAAAGTTCTCGATACTAGCATTAGAGTTGCAAACGAGTTATCTTAGATACCTAGCAAACATCTCATGGTCATAAGAACAGTAAAAGACAATCAACAAAAGATATTTATTGGAAGAATAACTTGCATAAGATTGATCAATAAAACATGTTCAGAGTTTTGAAATCCTCCCCAATCAATAAGGTTATTAGCTACTCATAGTTTTGATTTTAGCACAAAGATATATTCAAAGTAAATAAGGTTCAAAGCTAGAGAAAACTCGAAAGCAAACCACTGCGGAGGTACTCAGCAGCTTGCGAAAACTGGTTCAGGTTGATGCTTCTGTGTACTTTTGCTCCCAGAAATTCTGTCCAACAACTTGCAGGCACAAACTGGTGGTAAAAAGAGGTGATCTTCTTTGTATCCCGCGCCTCTCTTTTATATCTTCTCTGCCCTGTAAAATTGTGACTTGATCAACACCCAACAATCCCAAACATACACAAACCCTGTAAGCCTTCAATCTCAGACATTGAACTCCCAAAACTCTCGCCAAAGTCACCTCTTCTTGGCTGTTTTCACGGCAAGAAAATCCTTCCAAAATGGAGATAAATTGGTACCTAAGTCTTGTATTCCCTATTAGATTCTGTACCTGACCCTAGCCAATGCCAGACACACCTTGTACTTAGCCCATGGACATTGGTTAACCATTGCACAAAACCTGCGCCGGACTGGTGGTTACAAAATCAAACCCAGTACAACCTCCATACCCATGGAAAACCAGCTACCCTCAGCTCCATGAAACATCACCACAAACCCCATCTGTAAACAATCAAATCACAACAGCATCAACACAATGGATATCAACAACACTTCAGCTCAATACTTCTTATTCATTCTTCTCAGCATCAAAATCCTGTCCTACAGAGCTGTAGTTAATAACTTCATTTGACAAGCACAGAACCGGTGTTTTCCTCCCTGCTTCTTGCTGCCAGTAACTCAACTTACAAAATTCTGTCAAGCTCTCAGCACAAACACCACCTGAACTTCAACACTTCCATCTGAAATCATCCATTCACTCAACTGCACAGCAATAACAACAACTCCCAATTGCAGTCAATGATCCCAGTTCAGTTCATCCCCAACTTATTTCATCCACACAATTGAAATGGCAATGGCAGCAACATCACTATGTTCACTGCAATACTCACACAAGACCCTGTCGACTACAACCCATTTAACTCACAGCAGCAACATCTCCTCGACTGGATTTCAGGCAAACAATTCACCAAACTCATCTCCTTCTTTTGCAGATAACACCACTTCCATCTCCTGAATTCTTAACCCTTGTAATCTCTCAAGCACAAACTCCTTTTCCAGCAAAACCCATTCATCTCAAGCCTTTGTAAACTCTAGTCACTTCGAGTTCTAGGCCTCTGCCAAATATGCATACACATCCATCGAACCCACGGCCACAGACTATTGGTAGCAACAACACACTCTCTTCCTTTTTCTCCAGCTCAATTCAAGGCCATAGTCTTCAGGTTCGAACCCATTTGAACCTCCTCCATATCACAACAACGACTGCCTACTGTCTGCAGCATCAACACAATACAACAACAACACTTCGACTGCAGTTCAGCTCAGAGTACCATGCTAGCAGCAACCCATTCTGGCCACGGTAACAACAGCATCAGGTCCTTCCCATCTTTCGCGTAGCCAATAACTCCACCTGCTTTGCATATTGCCATGCAATACCGACCAGTCCTCCTATAACCCAGATCTGCAATTGCTCATTCTTCATGTCTGCAGCATCAAGACCTGCAGCTCTCCATCTAGGCCAGCTACCCTACAATGCATTTCAATAATCACCAATAACAGCCATAGCTTCAGGCCTGCATTTCAAAATTCATCACTTGCAGCACCTCATACACCACCTCAGCTCAACCTGCAATGCCATCTCCTTGATCTTCAGAGCATCTCCAAACTGTCGAGAACCACCAGCACACATTAGTTCAATCAGCATCCAACATAAAGAAGTTGGTGCAGAACTGCTCTCTCAGGCTGTTTGTCAAACACCTGCTGTGTGTATTCTGGAATGGTGACAAAGATAACTCTATCACATGTGTTCAGTGCTCAAATTCCCTGTAATTTCAATTAAACACAAACCCATAACTCCATTCTTCTAGGAACTGCAAATCTTCATCAATCTGCGCCATTTTTCATCACAAACCAACAACAACAGCATCAGTTCTTCTGCCTTGTATTTCAGTTCTTCTGCCTTGTATTCTTAGTCTCAAATGGAGCTCTCAAAACCCTTCCATTCTTCCACAAATTCTCGATAACAAGACACCTTCTCAACTGACTCTTCTTCTCGCCAAAACCCATTGTCTCTGTGTTCTTCTCGAGCTCTCAGAACCATCCTTAATCTCCACCATTTGTTACTGAATTTCAAATTCAGTTCTTGCTTCAGCTTCTCTGTCAAAAACTGCCACAGATACTCAACAACTGGTTGTGAATTGAAGCAGAAAATGAATCTTCACCTGCTGGGAACTTTGGTTTCTACTGAGACCTAATTTTTCTTCTCTGCTTATAACAAAGACAAGAAACCTAAATCTCATTTCTTTGTTTCCTCCACCAGCACACATGTGTAGTGCCTTGGATGTGAAATCCACTAACAGTTCTGAGTCATTTTTTTTTTCTGTTTTTTTATAAATAAAATGCACTCCATGAAATGGCCACATGACTGCCACACAAGTTCCATTTTGGTGTAACCAAATTGAAACTATGATGGGTACATGTCTTGGGAATTTTCCAGATATAAAACATTCAAGAGAAAGATATTAGTGGCGCTTTTCCTTCCTTTTCGCAACTTCAAGCCATTGTACCTATAAAGAAATAAAGAGAAGCGTAATATACAAATCTACAAGAGAACTAAAAAGAAAAGTGCAAGAAATCGTTATTAAAATTGGGTGTTTTAGACACCTATCACTGTTGAAAGACCATGCTCGTGAGTTAAGACACCAACCTTCCGGTTGACTATCCGAGAAAGTTGTCGAGCTTTTGTGCATTTAGAAATCAACTTCTTTTGGTTGCGTATCAGGAATTTTTTACTTTTCAAGGATATTGGTTTGACCATCAATAAGATGATTTATTTGCAATTGTAGATTTGAAATCTCAACCTTTGAGTCATTCTGTGAATGATTCAGATCTTTGATGGACTCTGCAACCCAGGAGTTTTGTTCTTTTCTAGCCATATATCCTTTTCAATAGAGATCCTTGAAACACATTTCTTTCTTCTTTAATATCTTCATCATCAAGATCAGTGGTTTCATGAGATCTTTTTGAGCTTTCCATATTTTAAGAAGAATATGACTCAAGTATTTGTTAGGTCAAAGTTTTCTTAAAAAAATAGGAATCATTGATTCTCTTATGGACGTATTTCTCTCTAAGCCATATCAGAGTACGTGAATTGGTATTCATCACAATAAAACTTTACTTAAATAGTAGTTGATCTCGTCAAGTGTCAATAATGTATTCTTAGTTCGATAAATAATTATTTCCGGACAGACACATCTTTAGAGCACATGAATCACTAATACTTACTTGCCATGGAAGGTAACAAAAGATCAATAGGACATTTAGGAGTCAGGCTCAACTAAAATATCATATGTTACTTTTGTAGAAAGATATTAAGCTTAACTACATAAGACTTAAGCAATCCTCATCATTCATTTTAAAAATTGGTACCAGTGCAGCCCTTGTAACTCTTAAGTTAGTTTCAAGGACAAATGTTGTATCGTTAGGTAACAGAATGAGACATAGTTTTACCAGGTTTATCACCAAGTGATGAACTGAGGTTTTTCATGTGACGATTTTTCTTTCATTGCCTTATAGAAGATTCTGATGAGCTTTCCTGTTTGCTAGACCGATTAGTGACACTTTAAAGTTCTGAAGAATTTCTTGAGGTAAGTTTAAGACCTCTTAAAATCCTTTCCAAGGAATTAGAATCAGGGACCCAATTTTTGAAGAAGAACTTCCTGTCGTACCATCTTTGTCAGTAGGAAGTCTGATATTAGTAATGTTGTGTGACACTACAGAGTGAGGATATATAGGCTTGTGTAAGTTCCGAGAGGATTTCTTGACATAAGACCTCAAATTTTCTACAGTGTTAAGATCAATTGAAGATGCATACATATTTTTCACTCCATTAATTACAAAACTGAGCAATATTTTAAGTTTAGTAATCTGTTTTCTTATTCTGAAGCACTGTAATGCTAAATGACCATCTTTACCGCAATATGAACAATTTCGTGGATTAGGAAACTTAGTCGGTTCATGATCTTTATCAAAAGTATGTACTGGTTTTCTACGCAGTTGTTTCTTACCCGTTTCCTTTTCCAAAACGGAATTCTCAATACTAGGTAATGTCTCTGAAGATTCAAGGAGAACATCAGGTTTTGAGAATTTCTTACTCATAAGTGCAGAATTATCCTTTTTAAGGAGTTTATTCTGTTCCCAAGCTAAGAGAAGATGAGAATCGACCTTTTCCTTTTTAACACGAAGTTCATTCATTTCTGATGTTAGAGTCTCAATTAGATGTTTCTCACGTACATTGTTTTCCTTGACAGTATCCTCAAGTATACTAACCTTTTCTTGGAGAATGTTAGTTTCTTGAACAAGTTTTTCGATATCGTCAGGGATAGATTCAATCATGTTAATGAAATCACGCTCTCTAACTAGAGATTTTTCAAGTTCATCAATATACTGAGCCTTTTGTTTTTCAAGTTCCTTTATTTTGGAGACTTGAAAATCAATTACTAATTGAAAACGAGGGGGTACCAAATAAACCACCAACTTTTTATTAGGCAACCTGTATGGACAAATTAAATACAATTCCGAGAGTTCAACTTAATGAATCTGAATCAAGGAATAATATTTAAAAGTTATATTTCTATTTCTCTCACAATCAGAAAGTTAACATAACCAAATCCTTGAACCTGAGCGTGTGAGAGTTCTTGGACGATCTCAAAAATCAATATCCAAGAATCAATAAAGTTGTATCTAACAAACAAGGATCGATGTATCTACTTTGATTAATTAACGTAAAACTTGTGATATTTCAATTATAATGATAAACAATATAATGAGGAAAAATAAATAACGCAGACACCTGAAGTTTTGTTAACGAGGAAATTGCAAATGCAGAAAAACCCCGGGACCTAGTCCAGATTGAGCACCAAACTGTATTAAGCCTCTACAGACACTAGCCTACTACCAATTAACTTCGGACTAGAATATAGTTGAGACCGAATTAAACCCTCACAACAATTAAGTTAGAGTCGCGCTCCTTACGCCTCATAAATTCCAGCATGACTCCGCGCAATTGATTCCCTTAGTTGACATCCTTTACAGCTTAAGAGTTGCTTCAACTGAATTGAATACTTTAAGCCAATTTCCCACCCATATATAAGCCTATATGTGTGATTTTCTTTTTGATCGTAGATCAAGGTGGGACTGGAAATCGATAGCAATAGACAAAGTCTAGCTAACCTCAAAATCCGGACTTATGCTTCTCGAAGAGTAGCCTAGATTATTATTCACCTCAAAAGTATTAAACTTGTGGAATCAACAAAGTCTGAGACGAAAAGAACTTTGATGATTTCTATATATCTTGATTGATGGAGCAAGCTCAACATTCAAACAAGATCAGGATACCCGATCTATAAAGATAAAAGATAGCTGGACCTGGCTGCATGAATCCATGTAAAGTTTTTTTAGTCGCTAAACCCTAAAAGGGTTTTAGGAAGAGGAAGACTCTAGTTTACAACTAGTACACACGAAGATAGTGTCAGGATTCAAAGATCCCAGTTGTTTGAGGTTCCCCTTTTATAGACTTTCAAACCATAGGTTGCTTTAGGTTTAAGCTAAGATAGCTTTGGAACCAAGTAAACAATATCCACTTAGATGAATCTTTGAAATTAGATTGACATATCAATATATATACTATGGTTAGGATTAACCGTAGCCGAACCATGTACAAAGACATTGTTCATAAACAGTTAGCCGAAAATAGTCGATTGAATTAGAAGCTTAATCATTTTTATAAACACTTAAGAGTTTTAAGTTTGAGTCACAACCATAGGTTATAATGTGATCAATCATGTCTATATAGTTTTCTTAGATATTTGGTCAAATTCTAATTATCTCACAGAAATAATTTTATGAGCATCTAAAAATATTCGTCAGGGTAAGTACGTGTACTTCAACCAATTGTGACTATATTTGTCGTGGTACATATACCGGGTATATGTACCCTGAATACAAATATTAGTTTCAGAATATACAGATACTTTTCGGTTTGCGTACCGGGTATGGATACCACACCGATTTCAGAACCAACGGTCCCTTTTCAGTATGCATACTAGGTATGCGTACTATTGCAGGTTCAGGAGTTCACAGACTTTTTGTGGTATGGATACCGAGTATGCATACCACTAAGTCGCCACCGAACTATAGATACGCCGGTACGTGTACTGGTACATGTACTACGGCTCCGGACCTATAACAATTTTTCCAGTTTATGAAACTTGTCTGCATACTGTCCTGTATCCAAATTTTCAATAGTTCTATATTTTTCTCTAGATCATTTCGAAACATTCCCAAATAATATCAGTAACACATACCACTGTTCCAGGCTATTTTCGAATGATACTCTTGAATCATAATTTAGATTACAAACAATAAATTGTCCTCAACCGAAATTCATCAAGTATGAACAAATTTTCATTAAGATTAGTCATATATATCTCGAGAACTAATTACGACGATAAACTTGACTCGAAATTCTTCATATGCTTAATAGTCTAATACGACATCGTCTCAGTGATATAAAAATGAATATAACTTGACAAATAGATGGTTCAGTCTTCACGTACCTTTTGTTGATGAAGTTCTCCAAAAGCTTCGGTTGATCTCCGCCTTCAAACGGTAGAATGCAATGATGACTACCGTGATCCTCTGTTTCTCAACTACATTTATATCCTAGTCTGAGACTTAACTAATTGTAGGCTAGAAATCAAGATATAATTTGACAACTAAATTTGACAACAAGCTTGAGATATCAAGACTTGTGAGTTCGACCGAGCAATGCTCTAACAAGATGTATGATTGTATAGTTGGTGATAGAAAAGTTCAGGAGAGTGGTAGTAGTCTTGATACCTTATCCTTGGATCTAGTGCCATAGAAGATCGACATAAGGTTTCTTCAAGGGAGTTAGTTGATACTAATGGGAACTAAAATCCTAGACTTAAATATATGACTTTTGAAAGCCTATGATAATAAATAACAAATAGCAAATACTAAAAGACATTATTAGAACAAATTTTGTAATCTATTTTTCGAGATACGAACTCACAAGAACAAGTCTTGTAGGTTCTCTATAATTGAGCTAATGCTATTTATGTTGATTGACGTACTACCTGTGATATTTCAATTATAAAGATAAATGATATAATGTGGAAAAGACATAACACAATATACCAGAAATTTTCTTAACGAGGGAAACTGCAATATGCAGAAAACTCCCAAGATCTAGTCCAACTTGAAGGTCGCACTGTATTGAACCCCTATAAACAGTAGCTCACTATCATATTTTAGACTAGAATGTAGTTCAAACCGAATAGATCCTCCAACCAAATCAGTTTTAGTCGTGCTTCTTACGTCTTTTGGATCTCTCAAGACCCTACGCACTTGATTTCCCTAGATGACGTCTGTTATATGCCTATGAGTTGCTTCAGCCGAAGAGAAAACTTTGAGAAATCTGCCTCTAACTGATTTCCTATTGATTTCCTTCAAAATGATATTCAATCAAGGTAATGGAAATATGTTGGCTTATGTGGGATCTTCAAGGGTAAAGAAGATATCAAGCAAACCTCAATAATTAGGATAAGTTACTCTTTTCAAAAGGTTATAGAGATTCCTAGTCGATTCTACTTCACAAATCAATCTTAGAACATATATGAATCTTGTGTAAAACGGAGAAGGTACCAAGTAGACCACCAACTTTTTTGTTCAGATACCTGTATGGAAAAAGTTGTCACAATCAGTAACACATATCAACTGTAAATATCTGATACCTGATATATAAACAAGTTATACTTGGACGATCTCAAAAATCAATATCCGAGTAATAACCTAGTATGTACCCGAACTGTTATAAAAACCAAATTCCGACAAATCTTATGATATTTCTTTCAAGATACGAATTTTCAAGAATAAATCTTATAGGTTTATGCGTTTTTTCAGGCTTAAAAACTGTCTAGGTTATTTAACTTACTACTTGTGATATGAAGACACCAATTTTTTTGTTAACGACGAAAACTGCAGTGCGCAGAAAAAACCCGAAACCTAGTCAAGAACTTGGACACCACACTGTATTAAGACGCTATAAACACTACCCTATTATCAGACTTCATACTGGAATGTAGTTGAGACCGTAAATAACCTATGAGAAATTCAGCTTCAGCTATGCTCATTTATATCTCTTGGATCTCGCAAGACCCTACGTAACACGATTCCTCCTAGATGACGTCCTTTATAGGCCTATGAGTTGCTTTAACCTAAGTGAATAATCCTTGACTATTTTTCCTCTAATAAATCCCATTCAATTTTCCTTCAGAATGATATTTAATCAAGGTATGGAAATTTATATGCTTATGAGGGATCTTCAAGAAAAGAAGGTATCAAGCAAACTCAACGATAGGAAAACTTACTCTCTTCAAAACTTATAGAGATGCCTAATCAATTCTACCTCACAAGAACAATCGTAAACAAATCAAAACCGAAGTGTTTCAGATTTCTATCTTGTGCAATCACAAAATCTGAGACGAAGAGTACTTTGTGATTTCTATCTATCTTGTTCTTGATATGTAATTCAGAAACTACAATAATCAATAAGAAAAAGATCCATATAACAAATAACTATCAAGTAAAAGATATTCTAACTTGGCTTCACAACCCTTGAGTGAATTCTTTCAAAGTTGTAACCTAATACAGTTTCACCAAAGTAAACCTAGGTTTTTAGAGGATGTCTATATCCGCAACTAGGACACAAGAGGGTCGAGATTGAGATTCTTATGTGCATGAAGTCCTCTATACTGATGAACAAGTCTTGCAAGCTCTCAAACAAACCTAGGTTCTTGAATTAGTTTCCATGTTTACGAATTGCTTTGTAATCAAGAAAGCTTAACTTATCCATATAGATCGTACATGTAAGCATGTGAGAAGTTTACCTTGAATCAAAAAGAAGATGCGTGAAACTGTAAGTATACATTATGCACCAAGTGTTTTTCCAAGAAACAATGGTTGGGTAATCTATGTAAGCATGTGAGAAGTTTACCTTGAATCAAAAAGAAGATGCGTGCAACTGTAAGTATACATTATGCACCAAGTGGTTTCCAAGAAACAATGGTTAGGTAATCTGGAACCGACAAGCTCAAATTATAGTTTAATTATTACAAAACCAAAATAGTTTGTGAATTATTCAAAACAGTTTGTGAACTAAAAGTCGTCTCGCAACTCAGAAACCTTTTGAAATTTACAAGTTCACGTACTGTCCCAAACATTTTGTGTAATTGAAAACAAAAGGTATCCAAGAAATCTTCAAAATCAACCAGTTCGTGAACTGCATAAATCAGTTTGTTTACTGTTAAAATAAACAATATCTAGGAATATCTCAGAATCGACCAGTTCGCTAACTAAGCAAATCAGCTCGTGTACGTGTTATTTGAGATTTTTATTTTTGTAATTTCAAGTTCGTGAACTGAGTAAAATAGTTTGTGAATGTAAGAACTAACTTGACTACTCCTTGTTGCCGGAATTCTTTTTTTTTTGCAGTGTACATCATAATACTAAAGTCATACGACATGTCTCAGTAGATAAAATGGTAGATAATCTGAGTAAATAGGATAGTCAATCTTCACATACCTTTGTTGATAAATTTTCTATTGACGCCATTGTTCTTCAGTATTCAATCTTCAAGGTCAATTGGTGAATTCTGATAATCAATTACTATGCTCTACTCCTGGTCCAAGACTGACTTTCGTAGCCTATAAATCAAGACATAGTATCGGTCAACTAAAATTGACAACAAGCTTACATACCCAAATCGTGAGTTTGACCGAGTGATGCTCTAACGTTGCAACTACAAAGTGTGAGACGAAAAAAAACTTGTTATTTTTGTCACTCTTATCGCATGATCAATGGTTCTTGAATGGTTGTATATTAGAAGAGACGGACCTTAAAATAAATAAGAACCATGATGATCAAAATAACATTCCTGATATCAAGAACTATCAGGTAAAATACAGTTCGGGATTCATAAATGTCTCAGTGGATACTTCTAAAGTCGTAACCTAATTATGTTTATCGAGGAAACCTAGGTCTTTAGAGGACGACTCTAACCGTAACTAGAACATGTCGTGCCAAGATCGAGATTCTAGGTTGTAGAGAGTCATCCATATATATTGATGGACAAGGCTAGGTTGCTTACAAACAAATCAAAGTTCGTGAACTAGTTTCCATGTTGACGAACTATATCTCAATATAGGTTGATCATGTAAGCATGTGAGAAGTTTTCCTTGAGTTTACAAAGAAAAATGCGCACCTATATATTTATCAATATAAGCCCTGTGTACAAACAGTTCACTCAAAAATAACGGTTAAGTTGTCATGTGAACCATCAAGCAATATATATGTCTTACTTACTCCCAAAACTAGATCTATTCGCGAACTGGCAAAAACAGTCTGTGAATAAAATAGATCTTCGATGTACAAAAACATTACAATTCGTGAACTTCCAAAATAGTTCATGTATATGACTAAATAAATGTATCCAGGAACCTCTTAAAATTGCACAGTTCCTAAAGTGAAATTAGTTCGTGTACGTGAATAATTAGAAGTGTCCATGAACATCTCAAAATAGCCTACTTCGCAAACAAAGAAATTTAGCATTGAGAGTAAACAAAGTTCTTATACCGGTAAAATTATTTTGTGAACATGAATATAAGTTAATGTCTTTAGGATCTTCGACCGTAATCATAATTTTTTGAACAAAGAATTGTTTTCAACCTCCTATGCGATAAATCCTACTAAACATATGTCTATGTCGCATAAATTAACTTTTGAGATCTGTCAAGTACTTGCTTGAACTCGAAAATTATTTTTTGCAATTCATCACAATACTAAAGTCATACGACATTGTATCAGTTGATAAAATGATAGAAATAACGAGTAAATAGGATAGTAAGTCTTCACATACCTTTATTGATGAAGTCCTCGAAGATGTCTTCATTGTTCTTCAATCTCCAATCTTCAAGGATACATGTTACTTCCAGCAAGATGAATCCTCTATTATGCGCTTAAACAGTTATTCTGATGCTAAAGTATTTACATGTTTATCACACCTCGCCAGATGATTACTGATAAGCGGTTAGATAATTCGACTGAAAAGTTTCTGCGACTGATATTGTTGTTTATTGGTTATGCCGACATGTTAATAAACTTTGTTGGGACACGAGTTAGCTCCATGAATCGATCAAAAACTTGATGATATAAAAACAAACTTGTCACTGTTTATGTTCCAAATCACTGCAATTTTTTTTTCAAACACATGAGTTGTTATCTCCATCTTGTAGGGAATGAAAAAAAATGATTTCAACGATCCAATAATCACTCAATTCGGTTAAAAAACGAAAGAAATATCAAAGAAATTCGACTCCAGAGATAATCACCCATTTTGCTTAAAAAACAAAAGCAATATCAACAAAATGAGATTATAAAGATAATTTCGTTAATTTTTCTCTCGTTATTGAAGGTTGAGTAAAATTTCCTTGTGTTGATTCCGAAACATAGTTGTTATAATTTAGACAACACCCAAGTTATACAATTAAATTAACGTTTTTTTTCCTTATCGATAAAGAATTAAAGTTAAGCTAGTACATAAGATAAACACAAGAAAAAACATAATATAGCATGTGAATTCTCTTCTTATGGTTCGACTACTATAAGTAGGATGTCCAAAAGAAAATTCTTAGAAAATAATCTAAGAGGAGAGAAGAAATACTAGTGAAAGGTGAGTTAAGATTAAAAAAATCTAGTTCCATAAGTTCATCTTTTTTACGTAGAGATGACCTTCTAGGCTAGTTACATATTTTACTCCCAAGGAAATATTCATTACTTGGAGATTACACAATATATTACTTGGCAGTTTAATAATACTAGAAGGTTCCTTATATGCGGCGGATGTGACAATTTGCATTTAATGCTTGGTTTACCCAGTTCAAAACTAAGCGGTGTAGGATATCTAGTATCCAAATGCGCAACTTCCTCCGCTTTTCTGGTAGAATGAAACAATCAAGAATGTTTTGATTTATGTTTTGGTCTGGAATAGATTTGATATAATATTAAATCATTAATGTACTCCCATAATTGGAAATTAAACGGTCCAGATGTTATCTAGACCAACAGTCAATATCTCGCTCCAACCTCTCTTTTTTAAACCAATTAAAATATGAGAGATAATATGGATGATCTTAATTACTCAAATTTTGATGACAAAATCAATTATCAGGATATCAAGCAGTCATCAGTGTACGAGTAAACATTCTGCTTCCAGTGATAAGGAATTTTCGATTAGTCCTCCCAACAATGATTTTGATGCAAATCAAACTATTTTTGAGACTTTATGGTTGACATTTATGTATGTTCTCTTCAACAAAATTCAACTGCCTCATAGTCATACTACATATGATGATGTTTATCTTTTTGTTCAATAGTAAAAGAACTTGTCAAAGCAATGAAGAATAAGGGAGGTAGAACTGGTCACGTAGCACTCAAAATGGACATGTCTAAAGCCTTTGATAGGATAGAATGGTCCTTTCCAATGGAAGTCTTAAGGAAGTTTGGTTTCTGTGAGAAATTTTGCCATCTCATACTTCAGTGCATCAGTACTACTTCTATTGAGATAATGGTTGATGGTTCTCCATCTAATTCATTCAAACCAACAAGGAGTATCAGGCAAGGAGATCCACTATCTCCTTACCTTTTTATTTTTGCTATGGAAGCATTATCAAGACAACTTCATCATCTTGTGAATACAGGTAAGTTAACTGGGATGAAAATTTCAAGATCAGCTCCAAAAATCAACCATCTGTTGTTTGCATATGACTGTCTCCTGTTCTGTAAAGCTAATCTCACTCAAACAAATCAGCTTCTTCAAGTCATAGAAGATTTTAGTTCTTGTTCATGCCAACTAATAAATTTTCATAAATCAGCAGTCTACTTCAGCAAAAATACAAGTCCTTCTTGTGGCCAAAACATTAGTGGTATCTTGCAGGTTAGACAGCTAAGTATCAATGATGAAAAATATCTAGGTTTACCTTTTTTTGTAGGGAAAAACAAAAAAAATACCTTTCTCAAACCTCATAGAGAAAATAGATACAAGACTCTCAAGATGGGTTTCTATAAGCATTTCAGAAGCAGGTAGATCTGTTATGGTGAAGAATGTCACTAATGCTCTACCACTCCATCATATGATCAGTTTTAAGTTTCCAGTTGACACCATTACTAAACTGAACTCAGCTCAGCAGAAGATTTGGAGGAAAAAGAAAAACAACAAAGGTAAACCAGCTATCTCTTGGAAGAAAGTTAAGAAACCTAAGGAAGAAGGTGGATTGGGATTTAGAGATCTTGAATTATTCAACAGAGCTTTACTGGCAAAGTCTGCTTGGAGACTATGCACATATAATTTTTCAGTTTGTGCAAAATCACTAAAAGAAAAATACTGTCCAGATGGTTAAATCTTTAATATTCAAGACAATCCTAATTCAACATGGTCTTGGAGAAGCATGAGTTCTGAACTTCTATTCATAAAGAAATACAGCTGTTGGTGCATTGGGGATGGCCAGGATATATTAATCTGGAGTTATAAGTGGATTCCTGATCTAGAAGCTCCACCTATTCCAAAGCATGATGCAACAAATGCTCAAGACTATATTTATGTTTATCAACTATTTTCAGATTCTGGAGGATGGAATGTTGATTTTATTTTTTCTCTTTTTGAAACCACAGTAGCAAGGTTAATTCTCAAGATTACTATTCATTTTCAGCACAAAGACATGATGGTATGGACTCTTGAGAGGAATGAAAGCTTCTCTGTGAAATATGCTTACAAAAAAATGTTTTAGGATAAAAATGCTAGCAACTCAGTTACACCAAGAATGAGGACTATCTTCAAAAAATTATGGAAGTTGCCTATGTTACCAAGAGTTACTCAATTCCTCTAGAAATGCCTTATTGACATTCTTCAGACAAGAGATAAACTGACATATGTTATCCAAAATGGAGATTACAGCTGTCCCTTATGCTCTTCTCCTCTGGAAACTTGTTCTCACATCATACTTCACTGTAACATCTCAAGAGAAGTTTGGTTTGCAGTCTTAGGGATTCATACTCAAAGTCATTACAAAATTACTGAGTGGTTTTGCAATTGGTTTGATCAACTTTTGAATAATCAGATTCAGCAGGAGGAGGTGTGTAAAATATCCATAGTATCCTGGTGTATATGGACAACAAGATGTGATGCTGTGTTCAACGGTTTGAAGTTTTCTCCAGATTCTATCATACACAGAGCTAAGATGGAAATTGATATATTCAGGACAAGAACCATTACCTCTACTTCTAAAACTCCTAGACAAAATAGGATTAACATTCATTGGTCTCCTCCTCCTGTAGGCAGTTATAAAATAAATGTTGATGGGTCTTTTAATCACTCTCTTAAATCAGATGGCATTGGTCTAATAGTTCGTGACTTTGCAGGTACACATAGGGGATCAAAATGCGTCTATCTAGAAGCTGCATGGAGTCCAGAGCAAGTGGAATGCAAAGGATTATGGGAGGCTGTGCAATGGGATGTGGAAATGCATATGGAGAGAGTACAATTTGAGTTGGAGTCACAATTAGTAGCAGATGCAGTAAACAAGGAAGCTTGCAATTCTGACTGGAGGATTCGAAATATGATTCTTGATATTAAGTTTGTTTTTAAAAATAAAAGTTCTTGGTGCTGTTATTATGTGCCAAAAAAAAGAACAAAGTAGCAGATATTTTGGCTAATTTAGCAAGGGTCAGTTGTCTTAGTAATGTCTGGTTATCTGTCATGACTGAAGAGATTTTATTTCAAGTCAGGAAGATGCTAAGTATGTAACTTCTGAAATTTAATCAATAAAAAATTCTTGCTTCAAAAAAAAATCATGCTCATACCCTCGTATTCATATTTCATATATATGAGAAACTAACACTTCCTGAAATCAAGTTGTTGTAAAATCTCTATCTTTGTGGGATACTTAGCATCATAACATTCTTTTTTTCTTGATCTGAATATTCTGTATGCAACATTATGCAACACGAATTTTCATTTGAGTAGTAAAATAATAAAATATTTCGTCTACTTCCAAAAGTCTAATAATTCGAACAATACTTGGGGCAACACAGGAAGTGTTATATCATAGTACTCTTGATCCCAACAAGCTGACTCAAGTTTTATACGCAAGCTCACTAATTTTCAGGAGAAATTGTGTGCATACCATAATCATATACTGTCATGCGCCCAAAAAACTAATATTGATGCAGGCGTCAAGCCCAAATCCATGGCTAGAATCTAACTCCTTTAAAATCCTAAGCTCCTTAGACTCCACGTTGAACGGTGACCGTCACCCACTCTTAGAATTGCTCCATTCCACTTTTCCTCAAAGAAGTGAAAAACAAGGCGTTTTTTTGCTAAAAAAAGTAATTTTTATATTTATCATCCCGGAAACCAAAAGAAAAAAACGCTAGGAACAAACCTAGGTTTTCTTCTCTAGGTTGAACGTTAGGGTTCTTTTATTGCAGTTCATCTCTGCTTCTGTATTCTCTAGGTTTTGGCTGCGGCATGCTCATGCTTCTGTTCTCGTGTTTTAACATCTCTATTTCTCTCTTTCTTTCATTCACTGTTTATTTTAGATTTCGTTTGTTTTGCTATGAACATTGATTTGTTTTAATTATTCATTTTTTTTGCAGGTACCATCTTATTGTTTTTTCCTAAAAAATGAAATCTTTACAGGACATAATACAACTGGGGTTCCTGATAATGAATATTCTGTTTTTTTTTCCAGGTATGATTTTAGTGAACCCTATCCCTTTTCTTTTTCGTCTCTTTGTTTCTCTCAATCAACAAATCCTAACCCTATTTTTCTACCGCCTCATTTCTTCTATTCTCACGTTTTCTTATTTTTGCAGTTGCTCATAATGCAGTGCAGACAACAGAAGAATCCACGAGGATTTGTTTATTAGTTGTTTAAGATGTTTATTTCAAGTTTTATACATTAGGATACATGAATTTTCAACTCTGTAGGTATAATCAATTTCCTTCAGCTTTTGAGACTTCTCCATTTCTTTTCATTCCAAACAATTTTCCTTTCTCGCAGAAAAACCCTAATATACAAAATCATAATCTTCTCACAACCATAATCTTCTAAGTAACCAACTTTTCTATTTTGTTTGTTGCAAAGATTAGTGTCGTTCTTAACTAATTTTTTTGCATAAGGCGTTTGGTATATCCTAACCCTATTCATCATTCATCTATTTCCTCTGCACCGATTTTTTCTTAACAATGGTGACTAATATTGGTTCAATTCCTGAACTCTAATGGTTTTGTTCTTACCAAAAAAAGCAGGAGTATTCCTAACTGTAAGTTCTTTCTTCATTCAAAGTTTATGCCTCTCCCTGATCTCCTTCTCCTTTTATCTTCCTCACTATTAACTTTTTTTTCTATTTTCTATGTGGCCTTTTCCACTCCTTTATCTGTTCTACTTCTCTCTGTTTAGTTCATCATCGTTTTTCGTTTTTTTTTCTTCTGATTATCTACTAATGGTTTATTTTACAGATTTTGATACAACTTCGGGATATAATGATTCTGAATACTGAAATAAAAACCTCTGGAGCAATAATTACATAAACCCTAATTTTTGTTTTACTTTCACAAATCTCTTCCATTTTTATAGATAATATACCTGAATGCTTGATTTCAAGTGGTGGGTTGTGATGGATTTAAGATATAATAATTGCAACATTTTCTGATCAATACATGGGTTTGGTTTTTTTAGGTCTGGGAATTTCAATTGGATTAATTGATTAGGGTTTAATTTTCAAATTTAGGGTTAATACGAAGTAAACAAGGCGAATGACTTTTCCTATTGGTAAGCCTGAAACCTTTTGTTTCTGCCTTTTTGTTTCTTTGAATCAATAAACCCTAACCCTTTTATTTTATTTTGCAGGTATGACTTTTCTTTTTCTTTGCTCTCGATAAACAACAGAATGCTATATATGTTGGACCGGATGAAAAGCATTAGAAGTCCATAGTTAGTAATAATTTCCATTGTATGTTTAAGAAATTCATGTGTTGACATTGTTTGTTCACTGGCATATACACAGAACTTACTCCAATCTTTGTCAATAATGCCTACAAAAGGTTGGCAAGGCAAAGGCTTTTAAAAAGACCTGGAAGTATGGAAACCTTAGAACCAATGAGGTACATTGAATAAATATGAACCTAATGGATGAAAAGGTAAGAAAAATTTCCTGCTACAAAACTTAGCATTTTGTAGAACGATAGTCTTTATGTTACTATTGTGCTTAACAAAAATTTCCGTGAGATAGAGACGTAGAGTACATAGTTTTGGAGGTTTCTCATTTAATCTTCTTTGTTGCTAATTAGGTGTTTGAGGCTGTTTTTCTTATTGAAGATTTGAAAAAGGGGTTATGCGTTTGTGTGGTAAGGAGTGAATTGGTTTTGAGGTAAGACCCATTGTATTTTTCCCTTTTCCTTTCGCAACACATTGATCGTATATGAAAATCCCATGAAGATTACTTTGTTGTCTAATGTGCTTATCTCTGTGATGAATAAACTGGGTATTGAAATTGATATATATTTAAAAGTTAGAGTTGAAAACAAATACCATCAATTTACCAGTGATTGTGAGCCCCTTGCTCTAAGGTCCTATATATCTGAGATTATATGGTAAAGATTTTTTTAATGTCACCTGTTTAAAAAATTATGCCTATTTTGTATTTGTTTTCTCAAACATGATACTAATGTGTAGTGTAATGGATTAAACATGGAGGGGAAAGGGAAAAATCCCAAGACGGTTCTTTGGATTGTCATGCAATCTTGAGTTCTGGTGCCTGTCCTCCTCATAGGTAGTTGAGATCTCAACTTAAAGGAGAAAAAGCTTGGAATAGAGGTAAGTTTGAACACAAAGTGCATATAATAGGGGATTGGTTTTTCTCAACTGATTTGACAATGCTTTTTTAATCCAATCATGACCCGAGATGCTGGATCAAACGATTTAGTATTTGTGTTAGTATTAATTGAATTCATCAAGAAAATGAGTTCTCCTGAAATTACCTTTATGTTTATCCTGTGAAACATTTGCAGCAGTTCAACGTTTTATGGATGTTATTTAGGTTTTAGCTCATTTTTGAGTTTTGAGGGCACCAGGAATGGCTACAAACTTTCAGAACTATTTTGGTTTGATTGCTATAAACAGGGTAACTTTGAGCTACGGTGGCCACACCAACACTTACTGGTGAAGAGCCGATATTCATTTTTGTGATACTACATGACACAACCTGCGCGTTGTTCTCTCGCAGGTAAATTTAGCTATTGTGTCCTTCATGTATTAACTTAATTAGATATTACTGATAGTTTGAGCGGATGATGCCCTCATTTTTTTTCTTCTTTTCCTGAGTAGTTAATATGCTACTACAAACTTTGTCATTTGAAGTTTTCGTCGAAAGCTAATGACACTTCTTTCAGATATGTGGTCATGCATATTATGGCACATTAGAAGTTTAAGTACATGCATATAATGATCTTCCTCTTTGAATTTTTCCATATATCTTGACCAGTGGCAGTTGTTCATACAAAGTCCTTAGGAAATTTAGTATACGAACACATAATGTGTGTAGTAGTAATAACTGAAGAACCCCTAGCATCTATTGGTCAGAATCTTTTATTGCTTAAAACAACTTCCAACTTTTATTGGTTTTCCTCTTGATGGTAATTAGACATAATCATGCATAAGGTCAATTAGTTTTTACTATAGTAAGTCGATATAAATAAGGTAAGACGTCAAAACAGAGTTATGAGAATTATAGTGACAACGGCAGACACAAGGTTAACGACCTTATACAAGGGACGCCATCTTTGCAGGTAATTTTTCACATATACTCCAGGTATTGCTGACAACAATTGACTTAATGGTTCATTCTTATCATCCTTACTACTTTATCTTAGGCTACCTCTTCTGATGCTTGAAGTATGTGCACAATTTATGTTTTAGTGCCCACATTTTTTGTTTGATTACTCAATTGTGAAAGCGACAGTGCAATTGAGTGAGGAAAAAGTTAGAGGTGAGTCGAGGTCAGGGTTATTATGTGACTTCAAGCACCGGAAGAGTGAAAATCCTTGGGAAAGAGCTAAAGACAAATGTTAGACTTGGTATGGTTTTAAAATGTTAAGATTGCTTCTTTTCAGAACCTGCTCAGATAAGGTTAAGTTTGACGAATTTGCTGTACAACAAAAATTAGCCAACCAACAATTATAACGACGTGTAACATTGTATTGGCTAGATGTCTACGAAGGATAATTTATTCAGTTTACAGTGTTAACCTTTTTGTGTTTGTTCCGATTGAACTGGGAGATCAGTTCTACAGCAAAAAATTTATGGTTTGGTTTCAAACCAGTTGGCTGGAGGATGTATTTAGTATGAGTTATTCTAGAATCCACATAGTAAGTTGAATAGAGCTTGCGAACTAAGATAACTTTGGGAAAATATTTTTTTCCTTTCGATTGGATTACAAAAGACGGATCAATTGCTACTCTTCTTAATTTTACAGGACATATACTCTTCTAAAACTTTTTCACCCTTATGTTGTTCACGGGAAGGAATGTAATAATAAACTTTGAAGACCCTTTCTATGCTACTTGGAAGGCTAAATCTTTAATTGTAAGTTACGGTGTTTCATTGTAAACTTGATGCCCATTTAACGATTGGGTTTACATCTTCTTTTGAGTTATAAAAATGGATTTTTTTGTTTTCTTTCAGTTTGTGATTTTTGTCCCCTTTCTTTTTGTATTACGTACTTTAGAAATTTTTATGTTTAGAAAAGGATATAGCCGACACTATCTAAGATAGTTGCATAAGTAGTAGACTGAATACACGTAAACAAAAATTCGAAGTATTTGATTATCATTGATGCCATCTTTATGTTCTGAGCCACATATAGCGTGGATGTAATATTTGTAATTTGTTTATACATAAATGTGAGCCACGCCAAATCAAAAATGTGAGCCAAATCAATGGTTTAATGCATCGATTTTAAAATCCTAACGGGACGAGGCAAAGCCGAGCTTTACCAAATCAAATGGGGCTGGGCGAGGCGAGGCGTAGCCAAGCTTTACCAAATCAAATCGGGACTGGGGCGAGGCGAAGCCGAGCTTTACCAAATCAAATCGGAATGGGGCGAGGCGAAGCCGAGCTTTACCAAATCAAATCGGGACTGGGGCGAGGCGGGGCGAAGCCGAGCTTTACCAAATCAAATCGGAATGGGGAGAGGCGAAGCCTAGCTTTACCAAATCAAATCGGGACTGGGGCGAGGCGAAGCCGAGCTTTACCAAATCAAATCGGAATGGGGCGAGGCGAAGCCGAGCTTTACCAAATCATATCGGGACGAGACGAGGCGAAGCCGACCTTTACCAAATAAAAAATATGGTTCAAAGAAAGAGACAATGATGCATTTTATTTGTAGTTTGTATTTTTGATTGAATTGGTTAACCAAGTTTGAGAAACTTCCCGGGCGTAGCACGGGCACAAAATCTAGTTTCTTTAGAATGTACGTAACATAAGAATAAGAACGTCTTGATGAGCACCAAATCATTGAGGAGGTGCGTCCTTAAGCCTAATAAATATGTAATGTTTGCATTAAAGCCAAGAGATGGAAATCCGAGAGATCACACCTTATTTTGAAGGTTCTATCAATGACGCGCAAGTTATATCTCTCATGTCTCTTTATTTGTGTTTTAAATTAGTAGTGAGCTTATCTCTACTTGAGGTGTAGTTGTTAACTTTCTAGCAATTACAATGGTAACACTGTTGAAGTTATCTTTGTGTACATTGGTGCTTACAATAACATGAAATATTAATTTTCATTCGCCCAATTTTTTTCAGAAATATCAACACCTGTTAGGTGCATAACAATTCTAGCAAAGTGGAAGATGGAATGAAACTCTAGGTGGGACAAAACAGTCGGTTGGGCCAAACACTAGATTTTAAGGGGATTGTTCCCCATAGAAATTTAAAAGTAGGAATTACCAATGGGTACTATTATTGTGGTTCTAGTTAATGGAAGGTTCACCCATTAGGAGTCCATTAATCGGTGGTCCATTTCTATAACAAATTAAAATTTTAGACCCAAAGTTTTATCCACTGGTCCAACCACACTGTGACATATTTTAAAATACCGAAAACAACCTTGATATACATCAATAACAAAACCAAATCCTAAATCATTTGTTTCATTTTCTCTCTCGGTTAGGAAAGCTCTGGCGATTGGCGATGAAGATTCAAGGTCTTTGATCGATTTGATCAGATTCTGCAAGCAAGATTTTATTCCCTAAATTTACTCCTCTTTATTTCCTTCGATTGATCCTTTCTAACACCCCAAAAAAATGGTGAGATTTTTAATTTTTCTTTAGGGTTTAACATTTTCAGTCTTCTTCTTCATTAATCGAGTTTTTTATTTTTTTGTAATAGTTTGTTTTCGTAGGTTCTTGCTGAAATTTGGGTGATTATTGTGTTAGATCTATTAGTTACAGTAGTATAGATCTAATTTTGAATGTTTGATTGTTGATCTATTAATTGGTTTGCATTTCTGATGATCTGTTTGGTTTGGTAATGGAATTTGTTTATTGAGCAGTTCATGTGTTCATTAGAGAACGAAAATTGTTTAGATTATTTAGTAATTGGTGTGGATTGGGTTTATTCAAGGATGATTTTTGTAGTTATAAACATATAAAAGCTTAACAGGGATGTTATCTGTTGATGTACATAATGAATAGAGGCCTTTTTTCCCTTAAAAAGAACTGAATGAATTGAGTGTATATTTGATGTATTGTCGAGAAATTAGGTACATCTTCTATAGACTGGATTTTGATTATGCAGGATATTTGATGAATTGACTGGAAATGAATTGAGTACATCTTTTATAGACTGGAAAATGAATTGACTTTATATTTATTGTAGTTTTGAAACTACAAATTGTGTATGTATGTTATAGATTGGAAATAATGAACTAGTATCATACTGAATGCAACGTTGCTCTACTCTTTTTGGATCTTGGTGAGTATATATTTCGTAAACTGAGACTTCTCACTTCTCAGTATTAAGATAATGATACAAAATTAGTGAATTAATACGTTTTTGACTATCAAAATGGTTACTTGTGCACATGTAGCCATTGCAGATGGTCGATTAGTATCATCGAAATGTGGTTGTCAAGTAATTTTGTCAGTGTATAATCGCTGCACTTCATAAAAATCAGTGTATAAACGATGTACAATGTTATTTTCTCAGGGTATAAAGGCCACACTTCAGAAAATGTCAGTCTATAAGCGCTGCACTTCAGGAAAATTCAGTGTATAAACGTTGTGCTGCGTTATTTGTCAATGCAATTTGGTGGTTTGGTAACCTTGCATTCTGAATTTGTTTTGTGTTTATTTTTTGTTACTAGATTTAATCATTTTAGTTTAACCTTGTGCATATGTTAATGCCAATGTTACCACAATCCTAAACCTCGTTTAGCTTACATTCGATAGTCACAGAGTATATACACTGCACTGCCAAAAAGACACAATGTATATATATGTTGCACTGCTGAAAAGTCAGGGTGTATATATGATGCATCGCTGACAAAATCCCAGTGTGTATGCGCTGCACTGCTAAAAAATCTATGTAAAATTGCTATATTGTGCTATTTCTCAGGTTATAAACGCTACACTCAAGAGAAAATCGTTGCATAAACGATGTACTTTGTACTTCCTAACTTTATATATGGCGAAGCTTTCATACGCAGGTACTGTGTTATTTCTCGCCAGATTTTATTACTATCAGGAGTAGTTTAAACCAATGGCCGAGTAGTGGTCCTTGTCAATGATTTAGCTGACAGTAGTGCTTCTAATCCAGAGGATTATCCTGAGTTTATTTTTTGATTTTTGGTAATTTTTGGTTTTGTTAAATTAGATCTTTGAGATCTTCGCCACGACTTCACTTAAAATTTTAATTTCTATTATGTTTCGTTAATGGTGTTGATGGTGTTGTTCATTTTGTACTCAAAAGGTGGCGGTGCTACTAGACTTTACAAGCAGTTGATAAACAAACAAGAGATCTAAAGCAAACGTCTACAAGATACGTAAGTTTATCCTCTCTTATTGTGTAAATTACAATACACCATGATTTACTACAGACTCATCTCTCTGCTGTGAAGACAAGTGCACCATTTTCCAAAATGAAATTTACATCAGCCTGATTTGTGTTTGTGCCGCATTATGCATAGGTGTTAGATGGAATTTGTTATCTTTTCAAATGCTATCCCTGTTATGATAGTTAAAATCCACTGAAATATGAGTATAGCAAATATGTACTGACACAATTGTGAAAGGAAGAATTGTTATCTTAGCATTATGCAAAGGTTTTAGATGGAATTAATTGTCTTTTCGAATGCAATCCCTGTTATGATGTTTAAAATCCAATAGAAGTATGATTGTCGCTAATATGTACTGACCGTTGTGAAAGGAATAATTTCCTTTCTTTGCATTACGCATAGGTTATGTTGTCTGAACATACCAATAATGTTACTATGAAATTTTGTAGATTTGCTTGCATTCTATGAATCGGGGAATAAGAATTTTTCATAGTACATAAATGACGTACTCTTAAAAATCAATTTCCATTTGTTCCTATTGTATTTGCCACTTGACTATTTTGTTGTCTTCCACATTATGTTAATTTAAAATGCTATCTAAAATGTATGTTAATTTTGCTGGAATTCAAGTCCAATAATGAGAGGTAATAAATAAATTTCTTAGCTATAATATCAATTGAACTTTCTTTCTTGTATGTACGCTTTCTGAGGTTGAAGATGTTTATGATGTTTCTTGTATGGAGAGATAATCCCAGTAGCTCCTGCACAGATACCTTCTACGCGGATCTAAAAATGAAGTAGCAGTAGGTCAATGTGTACTAAATTCTTATTTGGCGAAGCCTTCATACACAGGTTTGTTTAGAATCTAACATAATAGAGGGAAATCACAGGAAACTTGATATTGTTATGAGCTCATTTAGTCACTTAGATGGGGGAACTCTGGCCATAAATGGATTTTTTTGTGTAAAAAATTGTACATAAATCATGTACCATGGGAAAACCACAGTGCATAAATGATGTACTGTACAAAAACCACAGTACATATACCATATATTCTATAAAATTCATTTTATTTTGCCGCCTTCCATGCAAGATGGAAGTATTAAAGTGTACGTATCACAGATGGATAAAAATGACCAATTATTTTGATTTTCAGGTTAACATTTTTTGGTGCATGTAATGTACCGCATGTTTGTGCTTAAGATAACCATCTTCCTCTATTTCATTTTAGAAGGGACCTGAATGCCGATACAAGAGGAAGGATACAAGTTTAAGAAAGGATATGCCCTCTCTGTATTTGTAACATGAACAAGCCTGTTATATTTTTAGTTGAAGAGAGAAAGCGAATGTGAGACTGATCTAAAGAAATGGGATCTATGCAGATGATGGAAGCTTGTGACTCTCATACTGCATTACCAGGAGTTTGGAGTGTTTTGTGCAGACCAACTACACTTGGTGACTGACCTGTGGGGAACATTATCTTTTGTATCTTGTTTATTTTTGGTCCTCAAATGCCCAACTATACAAGTAAACTGAATGATCTCATTTATCAGTGGGAGATATAGAGAGGGAAAGGGAGAGAAAATAGGTCTTGTTAGCTTTTATATTTGAATACTAGCCAAATGTTTTGTATAGCAGTCGAAAGGGATGAACGGAAAGAAAGGGTGTCTTCTTTGCCGATTTCCCTTTTAAAATTTTTTTTTGTTTCGTTCCAAGGTCGCCCACTCTCATACAATAGTCATGGATTACGTTGATGATAATGTGAAAAAGAAAAAACTTTTGTTCTTTCCTTATTATTCATACCATCAACTCAAAATCCAAATTTTTAACCCAAATTTACTAAATAAGACCTACTTTTTTCAGTACAGCTAATATGTACCTACAATTTTTCCAGTATAGCTAATATGTAGCTACATTTTTCAGTATAACTGTTATGTACGTACAATTTTTCTCAGTATATCCGATATATGTACCGATAACTTCTTTTTCTTCAGTATAGGGGATATGTGCCAATGTGTGCCTACCGTTGAAAATGTCAAAACCTACCTAATTTCTTTTTGGTGCAGTCGATATACAGTGACATCACATCATATACGTACTGTTGGATCATATATTGTAAAATAAATTTGAGAACGCAAAAACAGGATGACATGGCTATAAATCAGTATTATCAACCCTTGAGTTTCTATGAGATATCAGGTCATATACCAAAGTGTAATTTCTAAACCATCAGATAAGTTGGGGCTTGATTTGCTTGATGTTTCTCACAATCAGTTCACGGGTGAAATTTCTTTGGGGATTACAGAGTAGAAGAACTTGCAAGGGTTGATTCTTTCTCATAATCGTCTTAGTCGAGAAATTCCTGCAAGAATTGGAAACTGAACATATCTTCAAGCGAATGATTCTTCGTCTAGTTTTTGATGATTTCATATGATTTCTTCACCATCGATATAGATTTTGATGATTCTCGTTTTTGTTTCTTACTCATTTTTGATAAATCAATAGTTGATGCATGTTTCGATGATTTTTGTTCCCGTTTCTATTCCTTTTTGATCGATCAATAGAAGAAACCTAGGGTTAGGTTGGATTTGTTTTCTTGCTTTCCTCTGTAGTTCGTAAAAGTACGTTGAGTTTTTTCCCAATAGAACGATGAGATACTACTCACACGTTTGGAGCAGGGGTTGTATATGTCTTTTCCATATTTTAAACAAATATGAACCCTAGGCTAAGTTATTATTCCGGATGGACCCTACTATAAATAATTATTTGGACCTAGGACCAACCAACAAATTTTCCAATTTAAAAACACTTTCAGAAAAATAAAAATATTGTATGTTTTAATAGTTGGGGGTGGCTGCACAAATCTAGCATATGTACAAATGTAACAACGCAAGGATTCCAACTTGAGGAATCATTTGCCGGAGATACAGAGTTAGTGTTTCTTCTCACGTCAATGGTGGAGCCGGCCTATGACATGGGTGGGAAGTTGGCTTCCAAGCCCATTTAGTGTTAATTCCTATAAATTTTGGTATTTTATTCTTTGGTTGTGCAACTTTGGCAACAATATCTTCCTTACATCTACCCATCTTGGCTATGATCCTAGCTCCAACTCTGTCTTGCGTCGTTTTGTAGCTTGCATGTATACAACCCAGCTGGCTCCCAAGCCCATTTTATGTTAACTTTTTAAAATTTTGGCATTTTACTATTTTAAAATTTGGTATCCTTAGAAGAATTTCTTTATTTCATCTTTACATCCCTACTATCTAGCTTCACCCCTGTCTCCCATAGTTTTTTTTTGCTTGCATGAGCCTAACAGATATCACACTTAAGCAGTCATATACATGTAGGATCTGTGTTTGTAGTTTGTGGCACGTACATGTAAGAGTGAGCATTAGGCCTGGAATCCGCAGATTCGACCTTGGCCAACCATATTTTTGTTGGAGGATGTCCAGATCGTTTGCTAATGATTTGGATGCAGATGAAAATTTTGAAATCTAACAGATTACGAATTGGGTCCAGATACAATTTTAAAAATCCGTTAGACATCCGGACTCGTTAGCTTAAGAGAACCAACCAATCCAAATGTGGTACAATCACTACAACACCCCATCTCTCACTAACCGCACTCTTCATATATCTTGCTTGACCAACCACAAGAAATTAAACATACATCTTTTACCAAACTCTTTCAGTACAACCATGAGGCTAGTATATTTGTTTTTCGTCAAATGAGGTATTCCTTTCATGTCATACTTTGTTGATCTTAGAAGATAAATGACTAATATATATAGTTGGCCATACTTGATCCTAAAGTACACCAATACTCCCTCCGTTTTAAATATACAGTCCGCTTTGAATTTTTCAACATATTAAGGGGAGCATAATACTTTACTTGACTACCCTTAATTATTTACCTATTTTATGTTAATAAAAATGCAAGTATTAAAAATGCTTAAAATTGTTAAGAGGATTGTAAATAAGAAATAAAAAAGGAAAAGTAAAAGTTATCAAATTTATGGAGTATAAACTGTTTAGGGAATTTAATTTTTGGAGCCAAATATATTTTCTTTTAAAAGGAATGAAGAATGTATTTGTTTCCTTAATTGTACAAATTTCTTTAATATTTTAGATTAGGTCCCATTAATATGCATTTATGAATATAAAAAATTAGAGGCTATAATAGAGAGTTCATTGAAGAAATACGACTATAAACAGAAGCTGAACACAATTTTGAAACTGACTAAAACAGAATAGAGGACGGTGTTTTTGAAACAGAGGGAGTAACATATTATTCAAAGGTCGGGTTTTTCTTCTTTCAATTTTGGGTAACTTCAAAGCATTACATTTAAATCACTTTTAAACCCTTAAATAATGTAGTCTTACAGACGATCCATAAAGTTGTTACGTTTATTTCTCTGTCATAAACATTAATTACAAAAAAAAATTGTTGGACAATCTGCGTGCATCCATTGGATGCGGATATCAAATTTGAAATCCGTAATAAATTGGATTAGTTACGGATAAGTTGAAACCCGCCCATATCGACCCATGATCACCCCTAGAAAAAGAACCGTTTTTTGGGGACCATGGTTTTATTTTGGGTAAGACATTAGAAGTAAATCTAGGTCACCCCTTATCTAGATAATTATACTAATACCTAAATTACCCTCCTGATTAATTTTGAATAATGATTAGTTAGTGTTAATAATAGTTAGTGTAATGATTAGTAAAATGATTAAGTAAAATAAGTAGTAAGATTAAAAAATCAGATGGTTTTTTTAAAAAGAGGTAGAATTATTGAGAAAGTAAAGTTAGAGAAGATGAAGAAGGAAAACATGAAAAACAATGGATTTTACCAACCACAACCGGAGGAAGAGTATTTGGACACTCAGGTATGCTTCAAACTTAGATAATGTTGGTCGAATTGCTCCAAATTTTCAAACAACAATAAATTTTTAGAGTAGATTTGGGATTGTTCGGTTACCTTATGTGAAGAACAGGTTACTGAACTCATCTGAAAGTGTAGTTCGGTTACTTTTTTCAAACACGCAAGTTACCGGACTCGCTCTTTAATGGAGGTTTTTAGTCGTTCGGTTAACATACATTTTACCGAACTTTGTTTATAGGATTTACAGAGTAATGTTCGGTTGGTTCGCAAACTTTATCCCAACAACATATCTAACCAAACTCTACATGTATGCAATTAGTGAGGAGTTCGGTCTGTTAATATTTTTTGCGAACAAACCGAACATAGTGGGATAAGTTCGGTTAAATTGAAACCCAACATAGTAGCCAAAATAGCACAGTTCGGTTACATTGCACTTTTTTTTCTTTTTGTAATATAGGTAGAGTTCGGTTACTAGATAGTTTTAGAAATTTTTGCGAACCAACTGAACAGAGTAGGCAAAGTTCGGTTAAATCATAACTCAACATAGTGGGAAAAATAAAACAGTTTGGTTACATTTTTTTTTTGTATTATGGGTAGAGTTCGGTTACTAACTAGTTTTAGAATTTTTTGGGGACCAACCGAACACAATATATTGGTTTTCAATGAGGAGTTCGGTTAAGACTATTTTTTGCGAACCAACCGAACTCAGAGTTCAGTTACGAAAAATAAAATTCATGATAACCGAAGTGTTCTTCGTGTTCTTGGTTTCAGAATGTTCGGTTACAAAACTAGTTTTTTTAAAACTATTCCTAACCAAACATTCCACTTTAACTTCCATTTAAACCATATTTTGATGATTTCTACTCAATTTTCTCAATCAAAGAACGAATTAAAAAGATTGATGGGTTTTTCAATCGAACGAGGAACGTCAAGGAAAGAGAGAAGAAGAAGAGAATAATTTTTTTTCAAAACTAAAAAATTTCGATTCACCTCCTGTTTTTGTTTTTGATTTTGATTTTGGTTAATAAATTCATTTAAAATAGATGTATATGATTAGATTTATATAGTAAGTTAGTTTTAATTTAAATTAAAGTAAAGGGTAAATGTGTATTTACCTAACTTTAGGACACCCCTTATAAGTATAGGGAGGTTGGCCTAATAAGATCATGGTCTCCAAAAAAAAACCATGGTCCCTAAAAAATGGTTCTAGAAAAATTTCAGCCACTACATGTTACACACGCAATCTAGATATATGGCCCATTACAAAAATAAGTTAGGCTTTAATATGGAACGATTTTTTGGGGACCATGGTTTTTTTGGGGGTACCATGGTTTTATTTTGGGTAAAGGCATTAGAAGTAATTCTAGGTCACCCCATATCTAGTTATTTGTTTAATACCTAACATACCCTCTTAATTAATTTTAGGTTATGATTAGTGAATGATTAGTTAAAAACAATTAGTGAGATTAAATTAAAAGATGGATTTATTATTAGTTGAGTAGAACTATTGAGAGAGTAGAGTTAGAGAAGAAGAAGGAGAAAAACATGGAAAATAATTTTTTTTCCAATTCACTAAGTTTGAGTATTCAAATGATGAAAACTCATCTGATTCTTCATCTCCATCCTCTCCTAGAATATTTGTTAATCTTCAAAACGATCCGGATTTGAACTGGATTTTGAACAGTTCGGTTACTTTATATGAAGAACAAGTAACCGAACTCATCTGAAGCTGTAGTTCGGATTGCCCCGTGAGATGAACAAGTAACCGAACTCATCTGAAAGTGTAGTTCAGTTACTTATTCCAAACACGCAGGTTACCGAACTCTCTAATAATTTCTAGGAGTTACAGCGTTATGTTCGGTTGGTTCTCAACTAACCGAACTTTGGTGTACAAAGTTCGGTTGGTTCGCAAACTGCATTCACTTTTGATCTAGCCGAACTTTACGTAATATAAGAGTATATAAGTTTACAAAGTTCGGTTCTTTCGCAAACTTGAACCTAACAGCTAACCAACCGAACTCTGAGTTCGGTTTTTGCGATAAAATTGTGAAGTTACCGAACTTAACAAACAAACAAAAATGTGAAGTTCCAGCATCTATTGGCTAAGTTCGGTTACTTTGTAGTTTTAAAATTTTTTGCGAACAAACCGAACTCTATTGGCTAAGTTCGGTTATTTTGGAACTCAACATAGTGGCCACAACAACACAGTTCGGTTAGACTGGATTTGTTTTTTTTTTTTCGGTTTTAAGGGTGGAGTTCGGTTACTTTGTAATTTTAAATTTTTTTGCGAAACAACCGAACAGAAAGTTCGGTGACTTAGTTTTAAATCCAATAGAACCGAACTGTTCTTCGTGTTCTTCATTTTCAAGAAGTTCGGTTAGTAAACTAGGGTTTTTTGGAAAATCGACCTAACCGAACATGGATCTGTAACTCCTATTAAAACCCTATTTTGATGATTTCTATTCGATTGAAGCAATCAAAATCAAATTAAAGCGAAGGGTTTGTTGGAAAATACCTCCGGAATGGTCCCATGGCAGAATCAGGTTGCGGCTGGCGTCTTTTATACTCGATAAAATTATTATGTAACCGAACTTAATTGTGATTGCATTGATGTTGTTACATTTCTTAAATAGGCGGTGGTGGTGGTGGTCGGAGGAGGAGGTGGTGGTAATCAGTGGTTGGTGGTGGTGATAATCGGAGGTGGTGCTGGTGGTAATCGGCGGTGGTGGTGGTAATCGGTGGTTGGTGGTGGTGATAATCGGAGGAGGTGGTGGTGGTAATCGGCGGTGGTGGGTGGTGGTGGTTATATATATATATGTGGTTATTAGGTTGGTTTTAAATTAAATTAGGTTAAAAATAGGTTAGTCATTTCAACGTTTTAGAACACCCCTTATCACTACAGGGAAAGTGGCCTAATAAAACCATGGTCCCCTCAAAAAAAACCATGGTCCCTAATCATTCTTAATATGGGCTGACTTTTTGTTCTTTGTGTGGGCTTTGAGTCAAATTTCATTTCCGTAGTGCCAAGGAAGCACAATACCTTAGTAAAAACAATGATCATTACTATAATCATGATTCAATATACAATAAGCACACCAGGTTTGCAATGTGTAAACCACGACGTATATAGTTTAGTAATACAAGTAGTGTACTAGTGTAGTACCATCTTTTCAGGGATTCAAAGATTGGTGCACTTCAAAAACAGATGCATAAGCATGGCAGGCCCTTGTCTCCATGCAACATAAAAAGTTTTATTTCTTTGAAGAACTCTAGTTTTGAATCTCCCACCTAACTTTAGACCAGTCTTTGTTTCTTGGTTTAATCCAAATCTAAACCACAAAGAAAAGAAGCTAAATGAAAGTAAAAGAAGGATTTTTGCTAAAGTAAAGCTAAATGTGAGAACTTTGTTTTTCACTCTGGAGGTATTAATCTTTGTTTTTAAGAGTACTACTTTATTTTTTGAAAGGGAAGAAGAGTACTATTTCTCTGTTAAACATATAGAGTAGAAGCAGAAGAATCTTCTCTTTTGAGTTAATTTTTGAAGTTTGAATGGACCAAAACCGAAAACCCAAAAAGAATCAATCAAACACAACAACAGATACCCATGCATAATCTTTAACATTAGTGCTTTAGTTTTTGAACATTAAAGCACTAAATAAAGAAGCATAATTCGTGAAATGAAAACTTAAAAGCAGACAAAGATGATTGACTGATCGATTGAGCTATAGACAGATTGTTATTACAATATGCAATAGTCTCTCTCAAATAGGTTCTCTTTTTGGTTCCATTTTCCTTTTCTTATAGTATCTAGCTACTGCTTATTTGTTCTTTACATGTAAAAGATAGATAAAGAGATTGTGCCCGAGAGGGACATGAAATGCCAAAGTGGTGAAAGAGTGTCTCCAAAGGCTGTCTCATCATATACTCAAGATTCCAGTAATTGTGCAAGAGAATAAGCAAATTTGCCTGGGAGGGTTACCATATTTCCATGAACCGTATAATTTCGTGGATTATTTTAGGAGATTATTATTGTGTTTTACATGAATTGTATAATTTCGTGAAATTTAACGACCCATATAACAATCTCAATGAAAGTTGTGAACCCTTTTGTAATTTTGGGTTTATTATATATTAATTGTCTCAAAGATTCGAGTCTTTGCTGGTTTATACATAAATCCAAATTATCAACACTACATTGTAATCAATCAAATCACATCAATTTTTTTCACAAAATTCAATGAATAGCATTTTCAAAACTCTATTAATACTATAAGGATTTTAAATTTGAAAGCCTAACTAAGCTCGGCCTGGTGGTTCTTTGGACTTCCTTGCTCTCCTGAAAACAAAAAAGAAAACAGTTAGTAAAAAGTGATTACACTACTACTTAGTAAAAGTGATTATGCTACTTACATTTAAGGAAAAAAACAATTTTCGAAAATGCTTTTTCTTTTTTCTTTTACTTTTTCTTTTTCTGTTAAAATTAGTATATTATATTATTCGAAGCCGACATCAAAAGAATGTTCGGCTACCATGCATGTCATGTCGAATATATGCTCATACTGTCGTATTACCAACGTAATTATTAATATTGTTAATCCCATGCACCATTTTATGAAAGTAAGATTAAACAAAGATTTCTCAGTAATCAAAAAATTCTTGATGATTCCTCCAAAACTGCTTCATTGCAAAATCATAACAAAAATTATTAGTTAATTTAGTTAAGGAGACGGGTTTTAATGATGTTTTTCTGTGGTCTGTTTAAGAGTTATTTAAGTATATATCCTAATCAATAGGAAAGAAGCAGATACAAAACATGATAATTTTCCCACTTAAAAATTAATTAAGAGTAATTATTGATGCTAATCTATAATTAGAAAAATAATTTTCAACTGTACTTGTTTTCGGCTCCAATCAACAAACAAAATCTTCAAGAAAAAAAAAAGAAAAGAAAAAACAACAAAATCTTCCAATTGATCGGTGTTAATAGAATATAAGCTGGAGGCAGTGTCTAAATAGCTGTACGTACCTGTTATGAATGGGATCAGGACCATTAGGAACTCTTCTTTCGCTCGACATGTAACTTCTCTTATCAACACGAGGAGTAGCAGTAGGTTTACTACTATGTCTTCCATTACTATTTCCTAAGGATGATGATGCTGATATACTTGTTCTCGTTGTTTCCGTTGTTCTTGACGACGACAATGGCATCCGTTCTTCACTAGTACTACTTGGTATAACAGTAACCTCGTTAACAATAATCAAAAACCCCACAAAGCTCACTAACACAAGAACTCTCATCATCAATGATTTCGTCGTTCTTGACACTACTACTTCATCGCGATTACTATCCATCATGTTTTTGGTTTCTTCTATCCTCTGAACCACGTTAAGTTGAAGTGCAAGATCAGCAAATGAAGGCAAAGAAGAGTACGTACTAGCTAAAAAGCTAGGCAAAGAAGAGTACGTACTAGCAAAGGTAAGTATTTAGAGATTATAGGGGAAGTTGCAAGGCATATATCTATTAGCACACTAGCTTGGGTTATATTGCAGGGTTAACTTTCTTTGTTTTTTTTATGATTCTATTACTCTGTAGGATAACTCTTTGAAGATGGAAGAGCAGCTAGTATTGGAAGTATGGAACAAAAGAAAGAATAAAAAAGAAAGCTCCTATAAACTACTAGGGTTTTAAAAGTGACTTGGAGGGAACCTCCATATATGTATATATATTTGATGTACACTTCTTATCTTATGATTTATATTTGGGTCCATACTCCCAACATTACTACTAATCATAAAGTTAAAGAACCCTTTGGTTCCATGCCATGTTCGGTCTTGTCCCCACTAGCACGTTCCTTTTTGTTTTTACCCACCTACCTACTCATCTCCTATATTCATTGTTGTTTATAAATTGGGTTACCGTATGGCTTTTGTTTTTCTGAAAGATGGTTACCGCATGTAAACATGGAGTAAAGTTGTAAACTGCATCTGCATATAGTAAATTAGCAAGATTGTTACGACTAAATGTAGTAAAGTTAAGCTTCACAAGGATTGCAACGTACATGAAAGGATGATAGGACTACAACTAGCATGATTGTTAAGGAGAGTTACCCAATGGATTAAGTGGCAAAATATACCAAAATGGATTCCAAGGTTGTGAAAATGTCCCAGACGTTAGGTAAAAGATTGAAATGTCCCATTCCGTTAGATTTTCCGTCAGAGAGAGTTAAGTAGTCGTAATTGCACTTCAGGGTACATTGTTCATAATTCAGGGTTCAGTGTTTAAAATTCAGGGTTCATGGCTTAGGGTTCAGGGTTTGGGATTTAGGATTTAGGATTCAGGAGGTGGTGGTGGTGGTGCGGTGGTATTGGTGGTGGCAGCAATGGTGAAAGTGGCGGTGGTGGTGGTGGTGGAAGCGATGGTGATAGTGGCGGTGATGGTGGTGGTGATGGTGGCAGTGATGGTGGTGGTGGCGGTGGTAGTGGTGGTGGTGGAGTAGGCGGTGGCGGTGGTGTTGGTGGTGGTTGCTAGTGGTGGTGGTGGTGGCGTTGGTGGGGATGGTGGTGGTAGTGGTGGCAGTGGTGGTGCTGGTGGTGGCAGCGATGGTGGTAGGTGGTTGTTCGTTTGGCGGTGGCGGTGGTAGTGGCGGATTGGGGGTTTTGATTAAGAAGGATAAAAATGGAATTTCAAAACTCCGTTGACCGGTCAAGATGCCCAATTTTGATCAAAATGCCTCAAAACTAACGGAATGAGACATTTTAATCTTTTCCTTAACGTCCAGGACATTTTCACAACCTTGAAATCCATTTTGGGGCATTTTACCACTTAACCCTTACCAAATTTCCCAGCCATTTACCAATATAATAAATTCAGTGGTGAATAAGATATTCTATTTCGTACGGGGTCGATAATTCCTATGAAATTTGGTAATAACTCTAAAAATTAGATGTTAATACGTGAAATCTAATTCCTAAAACTAGAAACAAATATGTTACTTGAATTACAAACTCGCCAGCGCGCTAATTTTTAGACTAAAATGGTAAAGTTAACACTATTTCTACGTTTCGATGTTATTTTAATTTTTTGGCGCCTAAATACAGAAATTAATTAGAAATAACCCTAGATTCGCCACAACATATTAACAGTGAACAAATTCTGAACCTTTTTGGAGGGCTAAAATTAGCTTCAAATGAAAACAATATAGATACAAAACAGGCGTCTGATATGAGAGAGAATCACATAGAGTTACGACACATAAAATTTGTTTTCGTGCACAACCAAAACAATTAATAGGCCCTGCAACATTCTATCATCATGGCCTGTGAATCTCTCTGGGAAACTAAACATGGTCGCCATAGTAAAATTGTCAAATACGAGTAAATAAGTTGGCTTAGATTAAGAAATTTTGAATAAGAAGTATGGATTAGTTTGGCACACTAGCTAGCTAATACAATTATATAAACATCAATTACTAATTATTAACAAGAAAGTGTAACATTAACTTGATTTATTGGTCCAAAATCGATTTATCTATATTCATATTCGGCCTAACCAGATTATTATCGAAGTTTAATGATCAGAAAAATTAATATCATCGACTTCGGATATTGTGTGTTTTTTATTGAAGCAGGATGTATGTTTTAATTAGCTTCTTAAGCCTATATGATTAGTTGTTAAGCATTAGAGCCCCTTATCATTTTCAATTAATGAGTCCTCTATGTCTGGTGGTTCATATACGAGCCCCTTCTTTCGTCGAACATATGCTTATACATGTAAATATATGCAGGAACATATGCGCAAAACATAGATTGTTATCTCTGTGGTTCCTTGACTGGTTATTAATAATTCTAGATCGGAACTCATCTCACAGACTTAAGTTGATACTTGTGAGGGTAGACAACTAAGCATCGGATGCAGTGCAAATTGTAGATATCAACTGCGACTTTTATTCTTTTTAATATTTAAGCACTACAAATATTTGCATCTAGCTAAATTTATCTCTTTGTACCTCTTATAAACTAATTATATGCATTAGGCAAGGAGATCCTCCATCTTATTTCCTTTTATCTTGCGCAAGGAATCTTTAATAATTCATCATTCATTCATTTAGAGGATAAGATCTTCTCCAATGGAATGCATGTGAAGAAAGACGTCTTAATATTCCACAGCCGCACTCCCCACAAAGATATGACAATTAAACACAACTTCAATTTAGAACTCTCCCTTATTTGATGTCACTCCCAAGAGAACAACATGAGCGATCTTACTTTTACAAGAAAAGAAGAATTTCTTGGACATTAACAAATCACATGAATTTGTATCCAGAAAACTCGAATAAACTAACCACACAAAGACCTTATTGATTAATTCAATCGGAAATGCTCAGCATAAGAAAACTTACGGATCCATACAGTACTTTCACATAAAAGTGGATCAGGGAAAGATCAATACTGCGGAATATTTCAAAAGTTGATTCTATCTTACATCAATACTTGCATAAAGATACAATAGACTTAACTTTTGAGCATATACGAGATAAGCACAATTCACCAACGTAAACACATATATATCTCATAAGAAATTGCAATATATGAAATCAAAAAGATTAAATACTGCTGTTTGAGGGTGAAAATGATTTCTGCTGATTTCGGTAATTTCGGGTGTGTGGGTGAGAAACGAGTTTAAACCCTAAACAATGTACTGCAAGGGAGTACTTTAGATTCGAGAGATCAATCTGTACAAATCCGTCCTAAACCAAGAAATGGTCGTTCCAGACTTGCTTCGGTCACAAAGTGAAGGAGAATGGATTGGTTTTGGGGAGGGAAGCGAAGAAAGTGTCGAGACCAGGTTGATTCTGGAAGAGTAGTTGTTTCACGACTTATATCAGAAAATGGGAAGCTCACAGATGGAAAGCTAGCGAATGTTTCTGAGTGTTGTATTGCTCATGACTGAACTTGTTGTTCGGTGGAAATAGGTAAGACCTATTTATACAAGTCGAAGTGAAACGTACTCTGGTCTCATTAAGAAATGATAAATGGGTGAGTAAATGGGAGGAGGTGATGACCGGTCACGCTTGGAATTGATGTTCCATAAAAGAAAGCGTTTCACCATTACTTCCCATGTTTACTAACCGCCTCATTCTTATTACACTTTCTTATAGCGGGCGTAGTGTACATCGCACGCTGTAAACCGCCAAACCAATACCCAAAGAGAATCCCCCAGTTTGTGACATGTTTTTGATGTCTCGAGTTTTTTCGTGGAAAACATGCAGCATGTTGCTGTTGTTCGACAAGTTGAGATTGGACTAGCCGGCTCGGTGGCGACCTTCGACGGTCGAGATTTTGAATCTTGAGAAAAAGGGTAGCTGTCGATTATCGCAACCCTTTGCTTGGTAGCCTGTGACATGAAAGTATGATCAGTGTGGCTTTAATATGATCTGGTTTAGGCGCGACCAAAATTTAGGGTTTTGGCTTTGCTAGGCGCGACCAAGCTGGGGCCAAAGTTCGCCATGCGTTGGCTGGTAGCCTTGGATGGATAAGATTTGCATTTAAGGTAGAAGGGGGACCGTTGATTGTCGCATGCCTTCGTTTTTGGTAGTCGCATAGGGAATGCCATCATGGTGCGGCAAGGTGATTGGCTTGGCATGGTGGGGCCAAGGGTTTGGCATGTCATTGGCGCATGGTGCGGCTAGCATGGTTGGGGAGCGGCATGCCTTGGCGTGGTTTGGGCGTGGCCAAACTAGGTTTTTGGGGCCAAAGGTTCCCATGCGTTGTTTGGCAACCTTGGACGGCTAAGATTTGCATCTAATATAGAAGGGACGGTTGATTGTCGCACGCCTTCGTTTTCGTATCCGCATAGGAAAGGCCAACATGGTGCGGCAAGGTGAATGGCGCGGACGGTCTTGGCATGTGGCGCGGGTGGCTCGGCATGGCGGGGCCAAGGACATGGCGCGGTCGTTTGGCGTTGCGGGGCCAAGGAAAGGTGGCGTGGATGGCTTGGCATGGCGGGGCCAAAGCCACTGCGCGGTCGTGGGGATAAGGCAAGGTGGCGCGTATGGCTTGGCATGGTGGGGCCAAGGCCATGGCGCGTACGTTTGGGAACGGTGGGGCCAATGTTTGGACATGACCAAACTAGGGTTTGGTGTTGGGCAAAGGTTACCATGCGTTGGATGGCAACCTCGGATGGCTAGGATTTGCTCCCGGGATGAAAAGATGACCGTAGATGGCCGCATGCCTTCGATTGGCGCAAGGTAGTTGGCACGACAAGGTGATTGGCGCGGCATTCCTTGGCGTGGTTTGGGCGTGACCAAACTAGGGTTTGGGACAAAGGATGCCATGCGTTGGCTGACGACCTTGGACGACTAGGATTTGCTCCCAAGATTGAAAGATGGTCGTTGATTGTTGTAGGCCTTTGATAGGCGCAAGGTAGTTGGCGCGGCAAGGTGATTGGCGCGGCATGCCTTGGCATGGTTTGAGCGGGACCAAAATAGGGTTTGGGACAAAGGTTGCCATGCGTTGGCTGGCGACCTTGGACGGCTAGGATTTGCTCCCAAGATTGAAAGATGGTTGTTGATTGTTGCAGGCCTTTGTTTTAGCAGACGTGAAGGGAAGGACATCATGGCATGGGGCCAAGTGTTTGGTCATGCCATTGGCGCATGTGCGGCTAGCGTGGTTGGCATGCCTTGGCGCGGTAGATGTGGCTGGCATGGTTTTCCATTGGCACAGTGGTGCGGCTGGCATGCCTTGGCACGGTAGATGTGGCTGGCATGGTTTCCCATTGGAACAGTGGTGCGGCTGGCATGGTTGGCATGCCTTGGCGCGGTAGATGTGGCTGGCATGGTTTTCCATTGGCACAGTGGTGCCGCTGGCATGCCTTGGCGCGGTAGATGTGGCTGGCATGGTTTGCCATTGGCACAGTGGTGCGGATGGCATGGTTGGCATGCCTTGGCGCGATAGATGTGGATGGCATGGTTTGCCATTGGCACAATGGTGTGGCTGGCATGGTTAGCATGCCTTGGCACGGTAGATGTGGCTGACATGGTTTTCCATTGGCACAGTGGTGCGGCTGGCATGGTTGGCATGCCTTGGCGTGGTAGATGTGGCTGACATGGTTTGCCATTGGCACAGTGGTGCGGCTGGCATGGTTGTCATGCCTTGGTGCGGTAGATGTGGCTGACATGGTTTTCCATTGGCACAGTGGTGCGGCTGGTATGGTGGGCATGCCTTGACGCAGTAGCATGAGAATTAGGGTTTCGGCATAGGTGACGTTAGTCAATGTTTAAGGGTTCTGTCGTGGAACATGACCCCTGTTGAAAAAAAAGGTACCCCGGTAATTCTTACGTATGCATGCTGGTTGATTCAATAAATGTACTAATGGTCAGTAAATGCGCTAGTGGTCATGGTGACGTCATGCCAGATGCACAGTTTTACGATTTTAACCCTAAGCTAAAAACCACCATCAACATTAAGTCCCCTGCTTAGCTCGGAACAGGAGCATTGTTGCGAGGTAAGCATAAGATGGTGACAGGCTAGGACAAAAAAAATCGAAACAACAAGTCGTGATAAGATGGTCAAGAAAGTCCGACTAACCTTTTTCGGGAGTGTTTGAGAGAGTTTGTACTTCCCGTGTTGCCGGCCTTGCATAAATGTTACTGGTGGTGCAGACCATGGAACGGTGAGATGAAAATTTCCGGCTTAGCCTGGGGATGCATCACCTTGGCTGGGTTAAGGAAAACCGTGACGCTGGCTTGGCGAGTTTGTTGGTGTTGGCGCGGCAAGTCATGGCGCGGCACGGTGGTGCAAGGCATGACGCGGTTTGATGAGGCAAAACACGCGCGGACGGCTTGGCGTGGTGGGGCCAAGGCATGGTGCGGACGGCTTGTCATGGTGATTTGTCTTCGCGGGCCCGGTTGACTCTTTTTCTTACTTGACTCAAATAGGAATGGAGCCGTCAGCGTCGGTCGACTTGGAATGGAGCCGTCAGCATCGGTCGGCTTAGAATGAAGCCGTCAACATCGGCCGGCTTAGAATGGAGCCGTCAGCCTGGGTCGTCTTGGAATGGAGCCGTCAGCATCGGTCGGCTTGGAATGGAGCCATCAGCATCGGTCGGCTTGGAATGGAGCCGTCAGCATCGGTCGGCTTGTAATGGAGCCCCTAGCATTGGTAGGCTTGAAATGGTGGGAATGGTGATAACTCTGTAACTTCGGCTATCAAATGGTGGTGATGGCGCCTGACAACTTTGTCTAATTTAGGGTTTGTCATGCCGAAACCCTAATTAGAGCTCCTTAGTAGAATCGTTGTAAAATTCTCGTACGAACTCAGATTTCGACGGTCCGCACATCCATCTGACCGGAAAAGAATTTCCTATCTCCCTAAGTGGGAGTATTTAGGTTTTGAGCTCGTTCAGGAGGTGAAAACTGCCCGACAGTGAAACTCAAGAAGAATTCATGAGGGATGTTGCGGGCCCGAGGTGGTATAGTCGCTCCCAGTCATCTATTCCCGTTCATGGAGCAAGAATGAATCTTCATTCTGTTCAAACTCTAGAAACTCCGTTCGCATGAAAAGAGGTATTGACCCTCTTTTGTTGCTCATCTGGATCCGTGCTTTCGTCTGCAGTGTCTCTCCAGTGGATTCCAAAATTTACCAAAACTCCACTGCATTCTTGGGATGAATGGATGAAATATATGTTCGGCAACGATCATGTCAGGTATAATCTTGGGTATTGTTGTTGCGTTGTCGGCCATCCTTGACTTTAGGTTGTTCAGTGTCTAGATCCTCTGATCGCGATGATGATATGTTGTGGATGATCGTATGGTAGAAATCTTCCGAAGACACAATTTGAAACAGATGAGTTGGGAGACATTCTGTCGCCGTTGTGCTGCTATCAAGTCTTCAAGGACTTTGTTCCAAGAGACATCCTTCGAACCATCTTCTGAATCTTGGATTATCGTATGGAATGGGACGCGGTGAACAATCCCCAGTTATATTTCCGTTTGATCCGATGGCCATGGCCGAATATGTGAATGTATCTTTGTGGCGTGCTTTTGGAGTCTTTGGTGTATATGTACGACTTCATGTTGAGAAATTTTTGCGTAAAACTCCGACATTGATGACGTTGAAATTAGAAATAACCTGGTTGAGGGGAGTGAAAGCGTCCCATGTTGTAAGTCCCCATGTGTAGCGTACTTCCATTGCATCGCCTTGGATCCACGTCCACGGGATTTGATGCAACCTTATTGTATTCTTCTGGATGTGGATGTGATGCCGAGATGCTCAGAATACCACATGGATGAAATATTCTAGGTAGCGAAGAGGTAGAAAATGATAGAGTTATGTTGTTTGTCGTGACTCCCTATGTTTCTTCAGGGAACTGTTTCAGCCGCATATCCGGAGTTTATCTCACGAATCTTTGATGGTCGTCGGGATGGACTGCGATGATCAGTGCCCACTCGCGCTTTTCTTTAGTTTCTGAAGTTGTTTCCTCTGGGCAGGCTCGGGATCTGCCGCGGACTCGTAGAGTGTCGAAGGCGTCTTCTATACAGAGAGGTGATGCTATTCTTGCGCTGCACCCTTGAAGAGTAGATGACTTTGTTGTGTTCATGGCCTTTTGGTTGACTGTGTCACCTGAGCTTTGACAGTGAAGGGATTCTGTGTATATTCTCAGTCCCCAAGTATGGTTTACATGTTTCCATATTTGTAATGATTGCTGCTGTGGTGAAGCTCTTGCTGGTATCAACAAATGAGCGGAAACAGTTCTTGGTAGCAGATGTAATCAGAAGAGACTACATTGTTGTGGTAACAAAGTAGGTTGGCTGGAATTGTATGGGCATCCGTGGTAGTATAAGGATCGGTTGAATGCGTTAGCGAGCGAACTGTCCATGATCACGAGTTTTGGCGGGGTGGATTAAAAGGCGGCCATAACTACGAATAATGGTTGGCTGTGATCATGATCCTTGACACGGGGAACGTGGTGGTATGACCCTTTGCAGGAAGAAGCGGCATTGAAGCAGCTTCGGCCCTTGGATAGGATGTTGAAACTTAAAAAATCCAAACAGACGTTGAAGTGAAGTGGCTGTTGGAGCGAACGTTGAAGCGGAGTCGCTGCTGGAGGACGTTGAAGTGAAGTGTCTGTTGGAGCGAACGTTGAAGCGGAGCGGCTGCGTTAATCAGTATGTTGTCAAACTGGACACCCTTCAAGCGAACAATGGTTAGAAGTCCCCAGTTTCATTTATCAATCGTGCTTTCCAGGAGAGGTTAGGGTTTGGGAACGACTTCTCTGGTTGGAAACAGCTGCTTCCCTGATGCAGTGCGGTTGAGGGATGAGAATATGTCTTGACGCTGCACCTTAGGGAAATACAGAATCTCACATAAGTGTTTCATCATAGACTGCACGATTTTGTGGGCGAAGTCCCCAGAAATCATGCATCTCCTGACAGGAAGAGAGTCTTTGTGAACTCAGGGGGTTGTTGATTTTCTTTGCCTCGATTTTGGAGAAGCCATTCCTAATATTTACGTGTTATGAAATTGGGTTGTTGATTCCCTTCTACTGGGCGTTCAGAAACAACGCTGGAAGAATGCAAGTTCCTAGTGCTGGGAAGATGCAAGCTGCTGTAGTGATGCAAGTTGTAAGCGCTGGAAGGATGCAAGCTGCTGGTGCTGGGAAGATGCAAGCTGTTAGCGCTGGATCGGCTTGGAATGGCGCTGGCTTGGCACGACGTTGGCTTGGCGTGGACTGTTGGCTTGGCATGGAGCTGGCTTGGCGTGGCGCGGTAGCAATAAAGTGGTCAATCATATTCCCGGTCTGTACTCCAGCGTTTCTCTTCCAATTTGTTTTCTTGTGTTGGTGTATACCCTAGCCATAGGTATGCCTTCCATAAACATGTAGTAATATTATTCTTCCGAACTGGTGTAAACCTTAGACGTTGGCATGTCATTCATAAACTTGTATAAGTACTCGTTCTTCTCTTCTAACATCACCGTAGTAGTGTCGGTTACCTCATGAATAGTGACTGGTAATCATTATTATGCAAAGTAGGTACGTACGGGTGGGTGACTGATTCCACGAAGAACTGGGCGTTATGGTTTTTCTGAGATCCAAAAGTTGCAGGCCGAGGTGACCAAAGGTCCTTCCGCGGACGTGGTCAAACAACAAGAAGCGGAGGTCGAAAGGTTGTCCAAAGAGTTGGAGCTGAAACAGGCGGTCCTCCAAATGACGAAGGACGCCTTCTTCGAGAAGAGCAAATCACTGTTGAATGACTTCCTTTGAATGCACTTCTGTCTCTGAAATTCTTCTGTTCCGTTTTTTTTTTTGAAAGGAAAATGGAACACCTGGCTTATGGTTTTGATTTTCTGGATTTTTGGGTTGATAGACAAGTGTTACCTATGAGGGTTTTGGATTATTATTCTGAATGAACTGTTTTAGGATGATGCCGCTTTGGTTATGATTGTAAGTAACACAAACATCCCAGGGAAGATATGGAAACATGAACGTTGCGTGTAGGTAGATGACATGGGATGAAACATAACATGGCTATCGGTTTTATCATTCCCGTGAAAACTTGAAATAGTAAACCATGTATTTTGTCTAGGCAAGACTTACTCGGTTTTTTGGATCTGCTAACGAAAACGAGTCAGGTGCAAGTCCGACTTTCGTGGGAAACACCGCGATTGTGGAAAGTCCCCCGTCGTCCCTGAGTCACTTGATGATTGAGTCATCGATCCCTGAGCGGATCATTTTGCTTTTAACTTCTGAGAAGTCCCCAGTCGCCCCTTGCCGCGTCAAGACTGGTTGGATCGTTCCTTTTAAACTCTAGGCAGTCCCAAGTCATCCTTTGCCGTGTCAAGACTGATAATCAGGTCTACTGGTAACTGAGTCGTCGATCCCTGAGCGGATCGCCTGCTTCTACCGTCTTGATGTGTGGGTCGAAGCATGACATCGATGGTCGAAAATTGACATTGTAACCGAAAGATCAATCTCCTACTGTGGTCACCTATTGTTTGAGCGTGAAAACGATTTCTGCTGATTTCGGTAATTTCGGGTGTGTGGGTAAGAAACGAGTTTAAACCCTAAACAATGTACTACAAGGGATTACTTTATATTCGAGAGATCAATCTATACAAATCTGGCCTAAACCAAGAAATGGCTGTTCCAAACTTGCTTCGGTCACAAAGTGAAGGAGAAAGGGTTGGTTTTGGGGAGGGAAGCGAAGAAAGTGTTGAGACCAGGTTGATTCTGGAAGAGTACTTGTTTCACGACTTGTATCAAAAAATGGGAAGCTCACAGATGGAAATCTAGCGAATGTTTATGAGTGTTGTATTGCTCCTGACTGAACTTGTTGTTCGGTGAAAATAGGTAAGACCTATTTATACAAGTCGAATTGAAACGTACTCTGGTCTCACTAAGAAATGATAAATGGGTGAGTAAATGGGAGGAGGTGATGACCGGTCACGCTTGGAATTGATGTTCCATAAAAGAGAGCATTTCACCATTACTTCCCATGTTTACTAACCGCCCCATTCTTAATACTCTTTCTTATAGCGGGCATAGTGTACGCCGCACGCTGTAAACCGCCAAACCAATACCCAAAGAGAATCCCCCAGTTTGTGACATGTGCTTGATGTCTCGAGTGTTTTTGTGGAAAACATGCAACATGTTGCTGTTTTTCGACAAGTTGAGCTTGCACTAGCCGGCTCGGTGGCGACCTTCGACGGTCGAGATTTTGAATCTTGAGAAGAAGGGTAGCCGTCGATTATCGCAACCATTTTCTTGGTATCCCGTGACATGAAAGTATGATCAGTGTGGCTTTAATATGATCTGGTATAGGCGCGGCCAAAAGTTAGGGTTTTGGCTTTTCTAGGCGCGACCAAGCTGGGGCCAAAGTTCGCCATGCGTTGGATGGTAGCATTGGACGGCTAAGATTTGTATTTAAGGTAGAAGGGGGACCGTTAATTGTCGCACGCCTTCGTTTTGGTAGTCGCATAGGGAAGGCCATTATGGTGCGGAAAGGTGATTGGCTTGGCATGGTGGGGCCAAGGGTTTGGCATGACATTGGCGCATGGTGCGGCTAGCATGGTTGGGGCGCGGCATGCCTTGGCGCGGTTTAGGCGTGGCCAAACTAGGTTTTTGGGGCCAAAGGTTCCCATGCGTTGTTTGGCAACTTTGGACGGCTAAGATTTGCATCTAAGATAGAAGGGGCACCGTTGATTGTCGCACGCCTTCGTTTTGGTAGCCGCATAGGGAAGGCCAACATGGTGCGGCAAAGTGAATGGCGCGGACGGTCTTGGCATGTGGCCGGGTGGCTTGGCATGGCGGGGTTAAGGCCATGGCGCGTGATGTGATTGTATATTGTGGTAAATAGAGTATCGTTCAAACTCGAACTTGTGAAGGATGTTTTTAGATTTAAATTCAAAACTAAATAGAAAACTCAAAATAATACGATAACAATAATAAAAGAACACTGAGGCTAATATTCCACTATTTTCCAAGTTCAAAGCGATTAAATCCAAAACTTATATTATGCAATTTTTCCGTTTAATTCGATTCTCAACTATTGCAACAAGTAGATTTCCAAAATAACAACTGTAAATCCAGAGCATAAACATCAAAACCTAAGATATGCATGCTATATCAAAAGAAATCACAATCGCTTAACGAAAATTATTCAAACAATTATCATTCAAGGCAAAATAATCATATCAATATTTGCAGTAAATAAGATAAATAGAAAATACCACTCTTTATTGGGAAAATAGCTTCCTCTATCGCCTCAGCAATGGGGTTTAGCTCCTCATATTAATAACTTGCTCAAGATACATGATTATAGCCAAAAAGTTGATTAAAAGATGAAGAAGTACTAAAACAGGAAGTTTAAGACTCACAGAAAGCGTCACAGATAAACGATACAAAGAAACTGCTTCTGTCTCCGTTTTCTAAGACCGTTCTTCCACTGTCGTTGATACTGTTGAGGAACGACTGCCTTAAGGTGTATTTTCTTCGTGTTCTTCAAGCTTCTTCAATGACGGCAGCAGCAGCAGAATAGGTTTCTGGATTTTGATTGTTTACACTTTTCTGAGGCTCTAAACTTCTCCCTATGGTCTCTTTCTTCTATGACTTGCGGCAACCTCTTTTATACACAAAAACCTAATCGAATCCGAGTATATCTCGGATTATTCTTTTCTGCCAAGTTACGGACTCTTTTTTCTGCCAAACTCTCTTCACGCGTTTTTAAACTCTCCCAATCCTTCCAAACTCTTTATTAGATAACTATGAATGTTGGGGAAGCTTTCCTAGCCGTTTAAACTCCCTGAATCTTCGAGAAAATCTTCCAACAGCAACCCGTGAGCATATCACCTCTGTTTCAATCTCCCGGCTTATCTAGCTCAATTAAGCCCATGAAATCACCCATACTAGCATTGTATATCCATATCACGTCCAACCCATGAGAATCAGTGACTGAATCTCATTAAAACTCGTCCGAAAATCCAATCCTAAATATGTCTGGTAAGAAAAAACTTTCCCGCCAAAATTTGTTTTCAAACGGTGAAGGTGACCTCCCCCTTATCCAGTTCTGGTGTCCCTTTAGCACATGCCCGAAATGGGTTACCCCTTATCCAAAGTGAGAGCCCGTATAGCAAATGTCCTCCCAGGTGCCTTTAACAACTTTTCGAGTCAATTTCGCCGCAAAAGCTTATTTCTCCAAAATACCTATAAAGACATAAAATAACCAAAATAAGTACAAAATCGAGCATTAAAAATATATACAATTGAGATATATTAGACACATAAATGCGTCTATCAAATACCCCCAAACTTATTATTTGCTAGTCCCGAGCAAATCAAAACTACAAAATAAAATCCTAACTCACTGTCGCAGGCATCGTCGATTGCATTTAGCGTATGCAATAAGCCTTTAAACCCCTAGGTGGCCTTAGTGGCCGAGTTATAGTCTCGGGAGGGCTTACTAGAGATATACCCACAAAACCTTTATACTCTAGACCCTAGCTATCTACAACGAACCTTGGAAGGAACTAAAGAATCTTCTTGGTTGGCATACTAATTGACTACAGGAAGAAGTACCCTGATGCGAAATTCCAATTGTTGTACACGAGTTTGCACTCAAGCATACTAAAATTCATATAAAGTGACAGACCTCTACTCAGATAGTTGCACTATGGACATCATATTCGGAGTCAAACTAATCACATGGATAGATCAAGAAGATGGATATAGAAAAACATAGATGGTTTTGATGTTTACTAAGTGAACGGCGTTTCCCATATCTGTCTGAAGGCCTCCTCCAAAATGAACCTATCCTAATGGATTGAGATACTAGTCTGACTAATATCAAAACACTGGCATATACAAGGGTACCAGTGGTCAATAACTTAAATCTAGATCAACAAACTAGCAAATACAAGGGAACCAGCAGTTGATTACACAGAACAATAACCATTTTTTTTTGTTTTTTTTTTTAACGGCATGAATAGATCTTTTTGATCCAAGCGCATGCTTCTTGTCAGCAGATTACACGATAGTTCCCACGGGTCCTGCATTCCACGTTTGCTTAGGCGACGGAAACAGGGAGAACACACGCATATTGCTATCCAAGTGTTAATACTTATTCCGATTGGTCTAACTGGTCTGTTTTTTTTTTTTTTTTTTGGTAACTCAATCACTCTAATTCATCCTAGCATTGGTAACAACTTGAATCGTGGGCCCCACCTATCACTTAGAGAAACATGGTTTACAAAAAAAATAAAAATAGAAGTGAAAAGGACTCAACGAGATATGGTGAAACTATCATGTTATTTCTAACACCTGAGCTCTGTGCTTTTATGAATAGACTCTTCTAGATGTTGCCATCTAATCAGATTGGTTCCTCAACTCCTACGACCAAAATGCTTCCATCCACTTAGATTGGTTAGTGCCATCCTAAATACGCATAAATTTCTAGGCTTTGGAGTTTATTTATTCATACTGCAACTAAAAAGTTTCTCCCATACCCCCAAACTTAAATCTAACATTGTCCTGAATGTTCTAAAGATGAAATTAAAAGCATGAACAAGGAGAAACGGTTACTATTTGAAGCAAAAGAGTTAAGGAAGGATATTACCGTGTTGCATGAGATTGGGTTACCTCCCAAGAAGTGCTAAGTTTAAAGTCTTCAGCCAGACATCAAGTTTCATAAAATGGCTAGTTACGTTTCAAATCATATATAAGTAGTCGAAATAACTGTGGGTCATCAAAACCAAATAAAACTTCCACTAATATGAAACAACTGCACAAGATCAGAAAAAATAACATAAGGAGCACAACCTCATTGAAAGTTTCTTGCAAGACAACTGGATTGGGCTTCATATGAGTGTCTTGAAAAATAGATGCATCCGAAAAACGGGACTTTAATAGCTGGATTTCCTCCTGGATAGTATCAGGAGGATCGGGTTGAGGAGTCTGAATAGACTCAAGTGATACCTCATATGCAGTAGGCTCGAGCCCCAAGTTAGGGACTTCTATTTGACAAGCACTACCCCCAAACTTAGAATTTTTGGTGTCTCTAAATAGACTAGTCACAATATTCCTAACTTCTAGACCATCAGGTTCCTGAAAAAGGTCAATTTCTTTCTCTGAATTATAATGGGGTGGTTCATCCTCTAAATTCTTTTGAGGTATACTAGCTGTAGGACTTATATGTTTCATATCCTGTATGGTCAACCCTAGAGTTTCTTTATTGTCTTGAAGCACGAGTTCCGGCCTGCTGTCCTGATCGGATGCTATAATCACAGGCAAATTCTTAGATGGCCCTAAGAATGCAGATTTAGGGTCCAACTTAGGAGGCTCTTCTAAACAAGGGATTAAGGTAGACTCAAAAGCTTGTAATGGTTCGAACCTAGATTTCCATTTATCAGTATCTAACATAGGAATAGAATCCAGCATAGCATTTACTTGTTCAATGTTGCTATCTTCGTCGAAATCCATGTTAAAGTGGGCTAGACAACTCTCTAATGGATCTTCCGATGCGATATTTGGTAATGAATCCTGAACTAAGGTTCCCTATCATGTTCACCTCTGCAATGCACGTGTCATCTAGCTCATAATGTAGCTTATTGACATTAAAAATATTTAACTCAATAGTCATACTACCAAAAGATATATTCATAATACCATTTCGACAGTTTATGATCGCATTAGACGTAGCTAAAAATGGGCGACCTAAAATCACAGGTATCTGGTTCTCTAGGTCAGGGACAGGTTGGGTATCTAAGACCACGAAATCCACAGGATAAATAAACTTGTCGACCTCAATAAGAACATCCTCGATAACTCCTCGAGGAATTTTGACAGACCTATCAGCTAACTGCAGTGTTATCTGAGTAGGTTTCATTTCACCAAACCTAGCTGTAAGTACACATGGTACGGCAGTAAGTTGACAATGGCTCCTAAGTCAAGTAAAGCTCTTTCTACCCGGTGTTTACCTATTGTGCAAGCAATGGTTGGGGAACCTGGGTCTTTGTACTTTGGAGTGGTAGTGTTCTGAATGATTGAACTTACATGACTAGCTAAAAAGTCTTTCTTATGGACGCTAAGTTTTCGCTTTCGCGTACACATATCCTTAAGGAACTTGGCATAAGCAGGAATTTGCCTAATTGCATCTAATAAAGGAAGGTTTATGGTAACTTGCTTAAAAACCTCCAATATGTCATTAAAGTTCGATTCCTTCTTTGTTGGTGCTAACAGCTGGGGAAATGGGGCTCTAGGCACAGGATCAGACCTCTCAGGAACCGAGTCAGCATCATTGGAAATTTTATCAGTCCCCTCAGTTAGCGGTCCTGAGGGATGAGATCCTGAGGGGTGAACTACAGTATGTTCACTATCGGGCATGTTTACCTGATTGTCTACTACCCTACAACTCCTGAGGGTTCTAATAGCATTCAACTAATTCGATGGTTGTGCACCTACTTCATGAGATCCTCTAGGATTGGGTTGAGTTTGACTAGGAAACTTACCTCTTTCTCTTAAAGACTCATTTATATGACTAACCTGGGTTTTCAACTCGGAAATAGCCTGAGAGTTAGCCTGACCTATTCTCTTATTTTCTTATATACCTTGAGCAACAGATTGCTGAAACTGCATAGTGTTACGAGTTAACAAAGCAATAGACTCTTCTAAACTCATAATCTTCTTATCCGGAGGGTTATGAAACTGTGCCGAAGCTGAAGGATTCTTAGTATAGCCAAAACCTGGGGGATCTTGAGACTGACCTTGATTCTGGCCCTTAGACCACGAAAGGTTGGGATGGTTTCTCCAGCCAGGATTATAGATTTCTGAATATGGGTCAAAATTCTGACGGTTATCAAACCTAGTGTTATTATAGAGAGCATTGGCTTGCTGTTCAACAGTATTGCTTTCGCAAAAAGGCTCTATTCTACCACTAGTATGAACCACTTATAAAGCTTCTAACCTTTTTGCTATAGCAACAATTTTGGCATCTGATTCGTAGCTTTCTTCTACCCTATTAATGTTTCCTCTGCCTAGAAGAATTGTTTTCTGGGGTACCCTATTACTTTCCCATTGTTGGGTCTTTTCGGCGATTTCATGCAAGTATGTCATCACATTATCAACTGTTTGGTTTTCAAACCCACCTGTACACATGGACTCTACTGTAGTTGTGGTGGGATAATCTAAACCCTCATAAAGGATCTGAACTAACCTAACCTTTTCTAAACCATGATGAGGACATTGAGCTAATAAATCATTGAACCTTTCCAAATACCTATACAAATATTCTCCCTCCTGTTGTGTAAACGTGCAGATTTGCGTCCTAATAGACGAGGTTTTGTGCCTAGGGAAAAACTTGTTCAAAAAGGCGATGTAAGTTGTTCATAGGTTTCAATTGATTCGGAAGCCAAACTATACAGCCACGACTTGGATTTATCTTTTAAGGAAAAGGGGAATAACCTGAGTTTTAAAGCATCATCATCAAGGTTTCTAAATTTCAGGGTACTACAAATTTCCTCAAAGTCCCTAACATGGAAATAGGGGTTTTCATTTTCTTTTCCTAAAAAGATTAGGAGCAACTGTAAGGTTCCAGGCTTAAGTTCATAATTTGCTTCAGTTTCAGGTAACTTGATACACGAGGGACGAGTAGTCCTAGTAAGATTCAACAAGGCTTTCAAAGTTGCCATTTCTGGCGCTATTGGACTATCAGGGATTTTTTTGACGTTCAAAAACGGAGTCTTCACGAATCGGACTCTCTAAATTGAGGTAATCAAGACGCTTAGAACTACTAGGTTTCTCTTTAACAAATCTACCTAGGGCGTCTCTTTTACGTCCAGGCATGCAACAGAATAAGGAAGGAAATTCTATGCAAACACAAAACAAGGATGACTCGACCAAATCAAACCTAAATTTCTAGCAAACAAAAAGCATGATGGCTCCACTTAGATTGTCACTAGACCAGCTTCTATTCTTTCGAAAAGGAACTCGTTATAATCTGAGAAAACCCTCTGGAATCAATCCGAGTCAAAGTAAGTTGAATCAAGGCGAGGGAAGCTCAGTGGAGCTTTGATACCCAAGGCCTCACCGGTTACAAGGCGGCGCAGTCACGCAATCAACTCACAGAAACCGTCAAGAACTTCGAAGTATGCTCAAAAGAGTAACCAATATTCTTCGAACGACTTTCCTATTAAGCTCATTACCCTATAGGTCTCGTTCTAGCCAAAATTTTAGGCTTAGGTTCGCGTTTGGTTTCGTGTTCCTAAGGCGGTCAAGAAGAGAACGGTGATGAAATCCGAACCCTTACCTTGTATGGCCAGTCCTTGCCCTTTACTAGGAATTAAAAGCAACCGTATTCAAGTCCTCAGCATATATTCACCTTAAGGAATACAGTAAACCCGCTGACAGGGGATTCGCGGGTGTTTCGAAAAACTTACCTCCCGTACCAGACGGGCGAAGAACCGCTGAAGTCGACTCGGGCCACAACTCCTATGTTATGTACGAACCCGAGGGTCCGAGGTGATATCGTAATCACCGTCCTTCCCTGCACACAGTTTGTATTTAAACCAACCCTTCCTTAGGGTTTAAAAATAATAATGTCCAATGTCCAAGTGTCCAAAAAGAAGAAAAAAAATTACAACAATAGCAAACCCTAATACAGTTCTCTCTTTTTTTCTTTTTTTTTTAATAAAGAAAAATAAACAAACCCTAAAAAAAATATCTAAAAAGAAATTGTCTTCTTTTCCGTTCTTTTCGCTTTAATCTTTTGCTCCAAGTATTTATGCTTTAAGTTCCAGTCTTTACGAAATCACCAAACTCCTTGGCTCAATTCGCTTTATGATCCAAAACCTGTAGACAAAAGACAAATACCCAGAAACGTAAAAAAGAACAAAAATAATAAAAACCTAAAAAATAAAAAAAATAAAAGAAAACTAAGTCTAAAAACCCTAAAAGAAAATCCGCGTCGGCGGCGCCAAAAATTGATGTGATTGTAGATTGTGGTAAATAGAGTATCGTTCGAACTCGAACTTGTGAAGGATGTTTTTAGATTTAAATTAAAAACTAAATAGAAAACTCAAAAGAATACGTTAACAATAATAAAAGAACACTGAGGCTAAGATTCCACTATTTTCCAAGTTCAAAGCGATTAAATCCAAAACTTATATTATGCAATTTTTCCGTTTAATTCGATTCTCAACCATTGAACAAGTAGATTTCCAAAATAACAACTGTAAATCCAGAGCATAAAGCATCAAAACCTAAGCTAAGCATGCTATATCAAAAGAAATCACAACCGCTTAACGAAAATCATTCAAACAATTATCATTCAAGGCAAAATAATCATATCAATATTTGCAGTAAATAAGATAAATAGAAAATACCACTCTTTATTGGAAAAATAGCTTCCTCTCTCGCCTCAGCAATGGGGTTTAGCTCCTCATATTAATAACTTGCTCAAGATACATGATTATAGCCAAAAAGTTGATTAAAAGATGAAGAAGTACTAAAACAGGAAGTTTAAGACTCACAAAAAGCGTCACAGATAAACGATACAAAGAAACTGCTTCTGTCTCCGTTTTCTAAGACCGTTCTTCCACTGTCGTTGATACTGTTGAGGAACGACTGCCTTAAGGTGTCTTTTCTTCGTGTTCTTCAAGCTTCTTCAATGGCGGCAGCAACAGCAGAATAGGTTTCTGGATTTTGATTGTTTACACTTTTCAGAGGCTCTAAACTTCTCCCTAGGGTCTCTTTCTTCTATGACTTGCGGCAACCTCTTTTATACACAAAAACCTAATCGAATCCGAGTATATCTCGGATTATTCTTTTCTGCCAAGTTACGGACACTTTTTCTGCCAAACTCTCTTCACGCGTTTTTAAACTCTCCCAATCCTTCCAAACTCTTTATTAGATAACTATGAATGTTGGGGAAGCTTTCCTAGCCGTTTAAACTCCCTGAATTGTCGAGAAAATCTTCCAACAGCGACCCGTGAGCATATCACCTCTGTTTCAATCTCCCGGCTTATCTAGCTCAATTAAGCCCATGAAATCACTCATACTAGCATTGTATATCCATATCACGTCCATCCCATGAGAATCAGTGACTGAATCTCATTAAAAATCGTCCGAAAATCCAACCCTAAATCTGTCTGGTGAGAAAAAACTTTCCCGCCAAAATTTGTTTTCAAACGGTGAAGGTGACCTCCCCCTTATCCAGTTCTGATGTCCCTTTAGCACATGCCCGAAATGGGTTACCCCTTATCCAAAGTGAGAGTCCGTATAGAAAATGTCCTCCCAGGTGCCTTTAACAACTTTTCGAGCCAATTTCGCCGCAAAAGCTTATTTCTCCAAAATACCTATAAAGACATAAAATAACCAAAATAAGTACAAAATCGAGCACTAAAATATATACAATTGAGATATATTAGACACATAAATGCGTCTATCAGCGCGGTCGTTTGGCGTTGCGGGACCAAGGCAAGGTGGCGTGGATGGATTGGCATGGCGGGGCCAAAGCCATGGCGCGGTCGTGGGGCCAAGGCAAGGTGGCGCGGATGGCTTGGCATGGTGGGGCCAAGGCCATGGCGCGTACGTATGTGCACGGTGGTGCCAAGTGTTTGGGCGTGTCCAAACCAGGGTTTGGTGTTGGGCCAAAGGTTACCATGCGTTCGCTGGCGACCTCGGATAGCTAGGATTTGCTCTTGGGATGAAAAGATGACCGTAGATGGACGCATGCCTTCGATTGGCGCAAGGTAGTTGGCGCGACAAGGTGATTGGCGCGTCATGCCTTGGCATGGTTTTGGCGTGACCAAACTAGGGTTTGGGCCAAAGGTTTCCATGCGTTGGTTGGCGACCTTGGACGGCTAGGATTTGCTCCCAAGATTGAAAGATGGTCGTTGATTGTTGCAGGCCTTTGATTGGCGCAAGGTAGTTGGCGCGGCAAGGTGATTGGCGCGACATGCCTTGGTGTGGTTAGGGCGTGACCAAACTATGCTTTTGTCCAAAGGTTTCCATGCGTTGGCTGGCGACCTTGGACGGCTAGGATTTGCTCCCAAGATTGAAAGATGGTCGTTGATTGTTGCAGGCCTTTGTTTTAGCAGCCGTGAAGGGAAGGCCGGCATGGCATGGGGCCAAGTGTTTGGTCATGCCATTGGCGCATGTGCGGCTAGCGTGGTTGGCATGCCTTGGCGCGGTAGATGTGGCTGGCATGGTTTGTCATTGGCACAGTAGTGCGTCTGGCATGGTTGGCATGCCTTGGCGAGGTAGATGTGGCTGGCATGGTTTACCATTGGCACAGTGGTGCGGCTGGCATGGTTGGCATGCGTTGGCGCGGTAGATGTGGCTGGCATGGTTTTCCATTGGCACAGTGGTGCGGCTGGCATGGTTGGCATGCCTTGGCGCGGTAGATGTGGCTGGGATGGTTTGCCATTGGCACAGTGGTGCGGATGGCATGGTGGGAATGCCTTGGCGCAGTAGCATGAGAATTAGGGTTTCGGCATAGGTGACGTCAGTCAATGTTTAAGGGTTCTTCCGTGGAACATGACCCGTGTAGAAAAAAAGGTACCCCGGTAATTCTTACGTAAGTATGCTGGTTGATTCAATAAACGTACTAATGGTCAGTAAATGTGCTAGTGGTCACGGTGACGTCATGTCAGATGCACAGCTTTACGATTTAACCCTAAGCTAAAAACCACCATCAACAACTGCAAAAATCATCTTCCAAATAACTTTAGAATTTAAACAAATAAATCTAAAAACATTGCAAGACGAAAATCGTTGAAATAGTTATGTCTAATCACAATAATTGCTATTCCAACCCCTAGTTATCCTTCTTAAACATAAGAATAAATTCTCATAAAGAAGTTTCCTAGACATTAATAAGATTCAGACTTCTTTGATAACTTCATACCTCTCCGTGACTCCATCATAAAAGGTATCGTTGATATGCTTGATTCTTTTGACCGTAGTAATTCCATGTTCATGAGTTAGAAAATTCACCTTTCGATCAACGATGCGATCAATTTTCCTGGCCTTGATGCAATCAGAGATAATTTTCTTCTGGTTTCGTATCAAGACTTTTTGATTTTCAAGGATTTTGGTCTGACCATCAATTAGATGATTTATTTTCAGTTGAAGATTTGCAAATTCGACCTTTGAGTCATTCTGAAAATGAATTAAATCCTTGAAATATTCAGCAATCCAGGAGTTGAACTCTTTTCTTGCAATCATCTTTTTTCAAAACAAGTTCTTGAATCGAGCTGCATCCTTTGTTGTCTTCATCCATATCAAGATTCACCACTTCCTGATATCTTGAAGAGTTCTCCATATATATTTACCATCCCTATTAAAAAAATATATGTTCGAGAACAAGAGTAGAAAAGCCTTTGTTATGAAAACCATATAAGAACTCTTTAAGGAGAAGAAACATAGTGTCAACTGTCACATTAGAGGGAACGTTATCAGAATATGATAGCAAAAGTTTTCTACCTTGGGGAAGAATATGATAAGGATTTATCCTTTGAGGTAAACCCAAGACATTTGGCATAATCAAAAACTTTGGAAGACATTTATATGCGCGTTAGAATGAGATAAACTTCTGTCCACAGAAATCAGATTGCTACAAACACAGACTTATGAGGTCTTAGCGTGTTTTCCTGCTCTGATACTAATTGAAAAAGCGGGGTATAACAACCACACCCAATAATTTGTCCGACAATCTGTATGGACTAAACTCCAACTTAATTCTGAGAGAATCAACTTAAAAGTGAGACTCAATCAAGAATTATATCAAAGAGTTTATATCTCTTTCTCAATACAATCAGCAAATCAAACAGATAGAAATCCGCGAGTTTGATTGATATGAGAAATAACTTGGATGGTACCAAAGACCAATGCCCAAGTGTCAATCAAGTTCTGTCCAACAAACGAGGTCAGATTTATCAACTGATTGAACTACACACAACCTGTGATATTTCAATTATATAAAAATATAATGTGGAAAATAAATAACATAGACACCAGAAATTTTGTTAACGTGGAAACCGCAAATGCAGAAAAACCCCGGGACTTACATACTATAAGTTAACTTCGGACTGGAATGTAGTTGAGCCCTAACCAAGTGTCACACCGATTAAGGTACAGTCGCGTTCCCTACGTCTATAGAACCACATCGATTCTGCGCACTTGATTCACTTAGCTGATCTCACCCACAACTAAGAGTTTTTACGACCCAAAGTCGAAGACTTATAAACAAGTCTATCTCCCACAAATATGTTTATTCTTTATTCTGTTTTTGTTCCCTCTGTTGATAAAATCAAGATGAACATGAACCAACTAATAATTTGGTATTATACTCCCGAAGAGCAGCCTAAAAAATATTAGTCACCTCATAATAACTCAACTGATTAACAAGAAAAGTTATTACGGAATCACAAGAGTCTGCGACGAAGAACTTTTGTGATTAGTTTTTATGTCTTACCAATCGGAGATAAATCTCGAGTAAATCTTAGAGAATATAAAAATAAATACGATAGAACGAGTAAGATCAGAATACGCAACTACAGAGAAAATATGTGGATCTGGCTTCACGAATCCCAATGAAGTCTTCAAGTCATTAACCTAATAATGGTTTTGGAAAAACCTAGGTTAAAGGAGAATCGACTCTAGTACGCAACTAGGAACACACAAAAGTGTGGGGATTAGGTTTTGCCATTGCTATATTTCTCCTTTATATAATATTTCAAATCATATTTGCTTTCAATCAAAACTAAGATAGCTTAGTAACAAAACATTTCGTATTCACCGTTAGACGAAAACCTGATTTAAGATTCAAGCTAAGTCTTCGTGGAAATTAAGCAATCAATCTCCACCATTAGATGGTCTTAGATTGTTACACACAAATGAAATATACCTTCATTTAGATATAGGTTACCGTACCTAAACGTGTATATTGAGTTGGCTCAATAATAGTTAACCGAAGTTAGCCATATGAACACTTTTGTCTTAGCCGTATTCATCTAACACTTCTATATCAAATATGAAGATCAATCAATCATGAAAGATAATCAAATGAATCTAATTGTGTTTCAAATAAAGTTGTTTAGTTGTTCACTATCTCACAGAAAAATATATGAATAAATTGAATCGAAATCGGTTTGATTCGTAATCGTACAAAGTACTTATACATGAATCAAGTCATGAACATTAAGCGCTGGTTTGCAAAGATTGCATTCCTTAGATCATAAATGTTTTAGTTCATACTATGAGAATCATACATGAACTATTCTAGAACTTTACCACTATGTTCGCCAACCAGGTACGCGAACAACAACACCGAACCTTGGCCTAGTCAAGCCGTTTGCAAATCCGGTTCGCGAACAACCATTTCAGACCCAAATCAGGTAAACCCATTCGCATGCTAGGTACGAAAACAAGAGTTTCGTACCTTCTCAGTTAAATGCGTTTGCATACTAGGTATGCAAACAAGAGTTCCGGACCTGAACCATCACAATACAGTTCGCATACTAGGTATGCATACCATGTTGTATCCAGCCATGAGTGATCGTTCTAAACTCTCATTTCAATCATTGAAACATCCTTAGAAGACGACAATGGTTGTCTCACACAAACCATTAGATTCAAGTAATTTTCGAGTGATCGAATGGTCAATACGAAACTTTCCAAGCTAACATCAAATGACTGTCTCACAAAAATCATATAAGATGTTCAAGATAATTTTCACATGATCATCTTTTGACATAATATTTAGTTTCCAACAAATAATTTGTTCCAACTAAACTCGTCAAGAATATAATGAACATAGCTAAAGCAAGTTAAGCTCGACTCGAAATATCAAATGTGTATAATATAAAAGTATATATAGTTATACGACTTAGTCCCATTATAAGATAGATTAGAATAGACTTTTGAGTGATATATAAGTTTTAGTCTCCACATACCTTTTGTTGATGAAGTTCCTCCAAGCCCCTATTATATCTTCATCTTCAATTGGTGCACGCCGTGAAGTCTAAATCTCAACTACACATTCTATACTAATCCGAGAGATATCTATAAGTAGACTAGAAATCAAGTATATAGTCTTGATAAACTAAACTGACAAACAATCTTGAGATCACAACGCTTGCGAGTTCGACCGAGCAGTGCTCTAATGCTAACTCCTTTGTTCAGTTTTTATAAATTGGATTAACGCATGTGAACATGGTGTAAAGTTGTTAGCTACATCTGAATATGATACAGCTTCACAAAAATCGCAACTTACACTGAAGGATGATATGACTAAATCAACAAGATTGTTACCGAGAGTTACCAAATTTCACAGAGATTTATTAATTAACAAATTCAATGGTGAAGATTAATCTGTTTTATATGGGATCGATAATTCACATGAAATTTGGTAACCCCGTAATAACTTTGAAGTTTAGATGTTAATGTGTGGAATCTAATTCGTACAACTAGAAACAAATATAATGGCAGAGTCATCAAGTTTTCATATTTTTTATTTTAATTACAAACTCGTCAGCATGCTAATTCTTAAATTAGGATGGTAAAATTAACGTTGTTTCTACCTTTTGGTGTTATTTTAATTTTATGGCGCCTAAATGCAAATACATAATTAGAAATAACCCTAGACTCACCACGACATATTAATAACATATTAACAATGAACAAGTTCTGGACTAGTTTGGGCGGGGGGGGGGGGGGGGGGGGGGGGGGGGGGGGGTGGGGATTTAGCTTCAAATGAAAATAATAGAGGTACAAAACAGGCGCCCGATATGATAGACAATCACATACAATTACGACGCATAAATTTTGTTTTTGTGCACAAAGAAAACAATTAATAGGCCCAACAATATTATACCATCATGACATGTGAATCTCTCCAGCCTCTACGAAACTAGACATGATCCCCCTAGTGAAATTTTTAAATATGAGTACATAAGATGGATTATAAGCTAGCCATACGAAGAAGCTTTGAGTAAGAAGTAAAAATTAGTTTGGCACTCAAGCTAGCCTTTTTTTTTTTGAAGCATACCTCAAGCTAGCTAATAGAATCATTAACAAGAAAATGTAACATTAACTTGATTTATAGTCCAACATCAATTTATCTACATAAATATTCGGCATAACTAGATTATTATTGAATTTTAAATGATAACAAGAATATCATCAACTTCGTATAGTGAGTATATTATTTTGAAGCAGGATATATGTTTTAATTAGATTCCTAAGCATATATGATTATTTTTTTAAGTATTAGTAGTTATTGTTTTAAAATAATGGATCCTCCATGTCATGTGGTTCATAGTCGAACCCCTATTGTCATCGTACATATGGTTATACATATAATATATGCAAGAACATATGCGTAAAACATAGATTGTTATCACTAGGAATCTCTAGCTGATTATCAATAACTCAAGATCTAAACTCGTCTCATAGACTTAAATCGATACTTGTGAGGGTAGACATTTTAAATGGATCTCTTTTGTAGGGGAATTTACAAAAGACTTAAGCATCTGATGTTGTGGAATTTATAGATTTTAACAACGGTTTTCTTTGAATTAAGCACTACAAATATTGCGTCTTGCTTAATGGATTCCTTTTTAGCTCTTATAAACTAATTATATGCATTAGGAAAGGAGATCCTCTTTTATAATTCTCCATTCATTCAGAGGATAAGAGCTTCTCCAATGGAATGTATGTGAAGAAAAACGTTTTAATCCGCATAGTATATACATCCTTTTTCTCAACAATGTTTCTCCAACCCTAACTTTTATAGCTAATGTTATGATGATAAAACACACACGAGTCTTTTTATATATACTTGGAAAAACCTTCATGTGGGCTTAAATATCTATCATTAAGGATAATGTTATTGGGAAGAGAGGAAAGGTAATAACATAAGAGCTTTTGAGGAAAAGTGGATTCCTGAAGCCTGTCATCCGATATATAACCAGTATCCTAACCTTAAATGTTAGTATCTAATTCTATAAATGTTGATACTAAGCATTAGAGTTGATCTTGTTAGTGCTTTCATTACCAATAGAGACACTCGAAAAATCCTCAACTGTAAAATTTCACTTTTTTGGCACAGACATGCTCATTTGGACACACTCCAACAATGAAGAGAGTTATATGTGAAATCCTATTACAAACTTTTAGCTGAAACTCAATACATGCGTAACCCTCATGCATCTCAAATTACTTATACAACCATTTGGAAACTTCTAATTCTTCCCAAAATCCAATTATTCCTTTGGGAATGTATAGAAGATATTCTCCCAACCAAAACTAAACTTGTACGATACTTAAATACTCGGAAACCATGTCGTTTATGATATATCAATGACCTTGAATTTAGAGAGCATCTGATTTTACATTGTACATATGCTAGAGTTGTGTGGGAAGCTTCGCATGTGGTTTATTTAATCTTAATTGATTTTGCTACCAATATCTATCCAAGATTGGATATGAAAGTGTTTTAATAGTAATCATTAATACACATACCCAACAACTTGTCATCACCATTGCTTCATGTATTTGGAAAGATAGATGCTTCAAAGTCTTTCAACTCAAAAAGTCGTTTCCCCAGTCAATAATGTTAATCATGCTATCATATATAATAATAATTTTTTATTAATCTGGATCATCCTTTTCAATCTACTTTTTGTCAACCCATCAATTCTTATTCTACAATTTTCATACCTCATTTTAATGACCTTTCTGAGAAAAATTTTATTCGAAGGATTGAATCAATTTTTATTGAGAATTCGTACGATTTTGTGATATCTAATCCAGAAATCTGCAAAAATTTTGATGATTGAAGACTATTTTTTTAATGGTGAACAATTAATTCAATTTGTCCGGCTTATTTCAGAGACAATGGAAGATAAAAAAATTTAGTGGAGTCTCCAGGACGTAAATTATTAAATATTTATAATTGTTAATTCTAATATATTTGTTTATGTTTGTATAAGGGTTTTAACCAAAGAGATTAACTGATAATAATAGCACTATTAATTCTAGTCTAAAGAGGAAACCACCCAGGAAGCTTCCTAAATCTCCCTAACTACGGAGCCCCCAGATCATGATTTTCCTTCAACACATTCAGGCTTCATCCTAATAAATTTTAAATTATTAAGATAGCATTCACTAATTTCCCTTTACTAAGATATTTGTTATTGAAAAGGAGAGCATACCAAGTAAACCACCAACTTTTTCATTCGACAATCTGTATAAATGAAACCCAACACAACTGCAAGTAGGTCCAAGGCAAAGACCCTTGAACAATATGTATGTAGAGTTTTTCTCTTATCTCTTCCACAATCAATATATTTAGACTAAAATTCCATGAGCCTGATTGTGTAGATGAGTTCTTGGACAATCTTAAAAATCAATATCCAACATCAATCTAGTCGTATCCAAATCAAGAGGATCCAAATTCTAACAAGTACACAACTTGCAATTTATCTTTCAAGATATGAATTCAACAAGAACAAATCTTTTTTTTTTTATCTCAATTAATAATGACTTAAACTATCTATAATGATTACATACTAGCCATAGACAATAAATATCATTGCTGGGAATATTTTCAAATGATCAACTTGAAACAAAAACAGTTCATGAATAATAAGTTATTCTTAACTGAAATTGTTAAGGATCTAAGAACATCCATTGCATGAATCATATACCGAGAGACTTATCAAGACATGTTTGACTCAAAATTTCTTGTTTGCAATAATAAATCTAGGACATCATACGACATAGTCTCATAAGATAGAATGATAAATGGCGTGAGTAAATAGGATGGTTCAGTCTTTACATACCTCTTTGTTGATGAAGTTCTCACAAATTCTTTCGTTTGTTCTTCAGTCTTCAATCTTCGAGGGTTATTCAATGATGTCTGATACTCAACTACCAGATCTAATCCTTGTCCGAGACTTAACTTTAGTATACTAGAAATAAAGATATATTTGACATTGACAACAAGCTTGAGATAACAAACTTACGAGTTCGACTGACCAGTGCTCCAACAGTTAATATTAAAATTCAAAAAGTATGAAATTTTAAAAACGATATTCAACAGGATAACAACAATTACTATTTTTTTTTGTAATATTCTAACTGTCAAAAGATAGCATTTTATTATAGTTTAAAACGAGTAAAGAAAAATAATAGTAGTTATTGGTTGATAAAATATAAATTCTAATCTTCCCTTTTGAAAATGATATCCAAATACTGCTTTCCACCATTTGATATCCTCTTTGGTTGAAAACCCTAAGACAAACACAATCAAATGTATTAGACTTGGCGATTTATATAAAATAATTATTAACCGAAAATCTCTTAAAATAAATCTAACTTACATCCCTCATTTTGTCTTCAACTATTCTAATTAGTTCACCAAAATCTCTTGAGAGATCAGCAACAAATCTTATCGACTGACATTGTTAGAAATTATAATTCCTTTATCATTAAGATTTTTTTAATGTTTGCATCATAAATTGCAAATTCATATCAACTTTTAGTGAAAGGTGATTGACTTCCTTGCATTGAAGCTATCCTCTGAAATTTCATTTGCATTTTTTATGTTATGCGACTCTCTATCACGATCAGTAGTAATTTGAGGATTTGGCAGTTTGATAACGAAAAATAAAATAAAAAAGGGAATGTGAATCTAATAAGTGGATACACAACTATATTCACCATTTGCAGGCCTTTACTAGGATTTTTCTTTCCATGTTAATATCTAACGTTTTATGTTTTTTTTTACATATGTTTACAATTACATTGTGAGTTCATTTCTAAATTGTTAATATTACAAAAGACAAAATATTGAAAATGTAAATATGTTATCCAACGATATAACAATTGTTAATTTTTTTCTCTTTTGTAATAATCTGAATATCAAGATAACATTTTATTAAAGTTCAAAAACGAGTAAAAGAAATAATATTACTATAAAAAATATGTGGATCGCTTTTATAAACGATATTGTGTGATAAATTTGTATTACCTTGTTTTAGATATTTTAATTTGAACAGTTACTATAAGTCATTGGGGAGAAAGAAGTAGTGATAAAATAAGTTAGTCAAAACATATTGAAACTCAAGCAAATAATAGATGTACTTCTTGATAAGGAGTAAAGTAGTATAGTACTTGTTGATTATTATAACAAAATACTTATTTAATGATATTTTATTTTTAACAGTCTACATTAAAAGTGATGCAAAATTATATATATCATAAACACCACTTCTACTCATTCTCATTGGGTTACTATGACAATTTGCGGGGATGATCGAAAATTTGAAGAACGTCTCTTTTGAACTAGTAAGTTTAAATTCAAAACAACTTACTTATGATATATTTTCACTTACCATGTTAATTCGTAAACCAATTTATATGCTGAGATCATAGGTTCCATCATATAGATAACTCAAATAAAACTGATAATACACGCAATTAGATTTCATTTTCTAATATGCAGTAAGATTACAAAAAAAAAATCAATGGAAAGATCCATCAAAATGAAAACATATATGAGATAAAAAAGATCGAACTTAATAACGACAAATTACATTAATTCTCATAATCAATTTAAAACTTGCACGATTCTAAAGTCTAAAGTCTAAATTGTACTATTATATTTCTCTCCACCTTACTTACAGAATTAAAACTTACTCTAAAGTCTAAATGCTTATAGTTCGTTTGTTGGCTGATTTTTTTTAATGTTTTTGTAACCCCTGACCTCATAATATATATGATGGGAATAGTGGGCTCTTAATTTTGTTGTTGACATGAGAATTTTAAGCCTTATCGTAAGCAAATGATTTTATTTTCGTACTTGTATTAGTGATATTAAGATTTAGGGATCTAGTTTTGACTCTCACTGAATAAGTTGGATTGATATTTGTTCATTTTTATTCATTGATTGTGTTATTGTTCTCGATATGAAATACTGTACTATGTTTGATTTATTTATGTTGTGAATATATAGGATGTGGTTATTAATGCAGTTTTGGGTTTAAGTTACATTGGAGGATAAGTTGCTATATTTGTTATTTCTTTTTAAGCATCTACTTTACTCCACAAAATAGGATGATTAGTTATCATTTCACTATATTGATCTATTATAGTGCCTCTAATTTAATGAATCAACCATTCAGTTTGTTGGCTATTCAAAGTGTTTTTCTATTACTTTACCATGTACAATTATTGGTTGCTCTCACATGATGTTGATATTTCTTTTTGATTTTGCTTTAGAAAATTCTAGAGGAATATTTAGTCCCTATTTTGATGTTACTTAAGTTGTCACGACATGTTTTCAATTGATTGTGTTGCTTAGGTGTTAAAGTCAGGCCTCGAGATAACCAAAAGGTTTCAACTACTCTTGATGAAATCGTGCATGTTTCGCAGGTTGCATTATATAATTGAGCGGGTTATGATTATTTTCTTTATTTTTCTTTGGTTTCCATAAAATTCTCTAATATTTCTGTAATTAATGATTTAGGCATGTCTCGGTGAGGTGAACATAGGAATGGATGAGTCAGTGATAGTGTACGTAAAGGTTGATAGTCAAAATTATATCTTATAATTTTGCGTTTAAGAAGGAGTTCGATCTATCCCAAAGCTTGGAGGATGTAAGCATCTACTTTTATGGATACGTGACTACACTGCCAGAAGCTAAAAAGAAAAGATCATCTTCCTCGGATTCTTATTCCTCATATTCTAATCCTGATAAAGATGGGGTATTTCTATCTCACAAACCCAATTATTTTCTAATTCATGATTTATGTACATGTCCAAATGTGTTTGACCTTCTTGTAATTTTCCTTATGAAGGTTTAGAAAATTATGAAAACGTATTCCAATCTTACAATCCAATTATCTTTTAATGTATTATTAATGTACATGTGCCAATATGTTTCTTCTTGTTGGGGTTCCTGTTTGTTCTTTCGAATAGTTTGTCTTTCCAGGAGGCCGCTCTATTATAAAATTCAAGAATGACATGCAGAGCATGAATCAAATCATGAAGAACTTTACTTGTGGAGCACCTTCTGAGCCACGCCATGATATAAGAAAAGGGAAGAACATGAAAGGTAATAAAAAAACCTAATCATCATAAAAATACAACTGACATTGTGGTGTCATCTAATGATAGTAGTGGCAAGTCTCAAACTCACACCACCACTACTTAAGTGTCGTAATGTGTGTAACCTCAAATACTGACTTGAGAATATGAGGTTTTGATGCATGTCGTGAGTGCAACAAATTAAATCACTTATTTCCACACAATTAACTGGTAATATAATGGAAGCAAGGATCATTCCTACGAAGAGCAAAGCAAAGTAAATAACAAAGAAAATAAATTAAGATGTAATCAAAGATGAGGATTATGATCGAGGAATCCTTCTTATTTACTAAACATTCATCAAAGTAATATAATTATTTATTCGTCATTAATCATAGATTATCACCAACTGTAGGGTAACAGGTACGCATAGCTACCCCCAAGACTCCTAATATCAACGGATAACAGGTACGCTTAGCTATTAGATTATATCCGTCTGAGCCACCTTGAGGTACGCTTACAAGATGTAACTCAATCGAATGGTTTAGGGTTTATGAATCTAGGTTCGGTCCAAAAATTAAACTCGGTACGATCAGTACACTTACTAGTATTTTTCCTACACGCAATTTCTCCACAGAATCCCTCTGCAAGGTCTCACGTTTTCTACTTGTATAAGGGTTATTCGATAATTACGGATATCCTAACCCGTTACTAGCAATATATCAATTGAGGGATCAGTTTTATAGGAATCCTAAATCAATCAATCATAAATATTCATCATAATAGAAACAAACAATAATCATATGAAGAAATCAAAATAGATTCATATATTAAATCAAATCATGTTTAAAACTTAGAATTCATCCTCAATCAAATAGGAGTTTAGTTAATCATGGATTTAGTAAAACCCATGATATACATCAGACATAATCAAACAAAAATAGATTCGGTAATGGAAGAACCCCAAACCCTAGCTTTCGCTCATTGTCTTCTTGTCTCCATTTCGGTATCTTCTTCCCCGATCTTTGTCCGGAACTTGCAACTCTTTTTTTGAAAATATATTTAAGTATACTTTTGTATCCCAAATGTTAGAGCATTGCTCGGTCGAACTCTCAAACGTTGTTATCTCAAGCTTGTTTGTCAAGTTTAGTTGATCAAAACTATAGTCTTAATTTGTAGTCTACCTATAGGAGTTTCGGACTAGGATAGATTGTACAGTTGAGCTTTAGAATTGACGGTGCTTACAAATGAAGACGAAGATCTACTAAAGAACTCGTAGGAACTTCATCAACAAAAGGTATGTGGAGACTAAAACTTATCTATCCTCAGAAGTCTATTTTATTCTTACCTATCTCCTATTGAGACAAAAGTTATATATGATATAGTCTTTCATATCATACACATTTGATATTTTGAGCTGAGTATAACTCGCTTATCTATTTGTCGAAATACGTGTTGGTAGATTTTTGTCTTAGCTACGTTCATCATTATTTTTGATTTTATGTCAAAAGATGATCATGTGGGAATTGCCTTGAAATATCTTACATGATTTGTGTGAGACAGTCATTTGATGTTGACTTGGAAAGTTTCGTATTCATCATTAGATTACTTGAAAATTATTATTTGTTAACGGTGTGTGTGAGACCTCCATTGTCGTCTTCTAAGAATGTTTCAATGATTGAAATGGGAGTTAAGAGCTAAAACCCATGTTTGGATACATTACGGTTTGTTTACTTAGTGTACGAATTGTTTTGATAGAATTCGAGACCGAAAGTTTGCATACCCGTACGCAAACTTATTCAAGTCAGGGTACTTAAGTTTGCATACCCGTTCGCAAACTGATATAACTGTTGAAATCCGGGAACCAAGTTTGCATACCCGTTCGCAAACGGTTTCAACTGAGTTCGTTCCGTAGCTAAAGTTTGCGTACCCGTTTGTAAACTGTTGGCTTGCGACAAATGTCTGGAACTTAAGTTTGTATACCTGTTCGCAAACTTAAGTGGTTCAAGTTCTTAAATCGACAAAGTATGATTTCATACTCATGAACAAATACATTTATATAATAAAGAATGTAATCTTTACAAACCATGGGTTAAATGTTCATGAATTGATTCTTTCGAATCAATCTGATTTTGCTTCGATTCGTTCATGTATTTTACTATAAGATAATGAAAATTTGAAAAACTCTATGAAGAATACAATCAGATCCTTTGATTATCTTTGATCATCATAGTTGATCAAGATGTGTTATATGAATGTGAATTAGACAAAAGTGTTCATATGTCTAACTTTGATTAACTATTATTGAGCCAACCTCATGTACACGCTTAGGTACGGTTAACCATATCTAAATGAAGAATATTTCATTTGTGTGTGACAAGCTAAGTCCATATAACGGTGGAGATATATTGCTTTGGTTTCAATCAAAACTTAGCTTGCATCTAAAATTAGGATTTCAATAATGAATGCTTTATTTTCTAAGATAACAAAGCAACCCTGATTTGAAAGCTATATAAAGGGAACTCTAGCAACTGGGAAACCTAATCCCCACAGCTCCTGTGTGATACTAGTTGCGTACTAGAGTCGATTATCCTTAATCCTAGGTTTTCCAAAACCGTGTAGGTTAACTACTTGAAGACTTCTTTGAGATTCTGAAGCCAAATCCAACTATTTTCTCTGTAGATGCGTATTCTGATCTTACTTGCTATATCGTATTGAATACTATCTTCTATAAGATTGACTCGAGATTTATCTTCAATAGGTAAGATATAAAAAGCAGTCACAAAGCTCTTTGTCTCATTCTTTGTGATCCCACAATAACTTTTTCTACTACCATATAGTTAAGTTATTGTGAGGTGATTGATATTTCTTGGCTGTTCTTCGGGAATATAAGACCGGATTATCGATTGGTTCCTGTGCACCTTGATTTATCATAAGACGCAACAAAACTTCATAGGTATTTCTGTCGGAGACATATTTATCTATCTAAATAGACTCTTCTGTGGGAGACGGATTGGTTTATAAGTCTTCGACTTTGGGTCGTATCAACTTTTGGTTGTGAGTGAGATCAGCTAAGGGAATCAAGTGTGCAGAGTCCTGCTGGGATTCAGAGGCGTAAGAAACGCAACAGTACCTTGATCAGTGTGAGATTGGTTAGAGCTCAACTATATTCCAGTCGGAAGTTAATGTTGTAGTAGGATAGTATTTGTAGCGGCTTAATACAGTATGGTGTTCAATCTGGACTAGGTCCCGGGGTTTTTCTGCATTTGCGGTATCCTCGTTAATAAAATTTTTGGTATGTGTGTTATTTCTTTTCCGCATTATATTTGTTTATATAATTGAAATATCACAGGTTGTGCATAGTTCAATCAATTGGTAAATCCGACCTTGCTTGTTGGATAAGAATTGATTGACGCTTGGATATTCGTCTTTGGTACCATCCAAGTTATTTCTCATATCGATCCGGCTCACAAATTTATTTATGTTCGATTGCATATTGATTTGAGAAATTGAGATATAAATCTTGGATATTTTTCCGTGATTGAGTCTGGCTGTCTAGTTGATTCTCTTGGAATTGTATCGGAGTTGTCCATACAAATTGCCGAGCGAAATATACGGTGTGGTTGTTAGACCCCCGCTTTTTCAATTGGTATGAGAGCAGGCGAATACGCTAAGACCTCATAAGTTTGTGTTTATAGCAATCTGACTCTATAGACAGAAGTGATATCTTTATAAATGTACCGCCAGTCTTCGATGGATCGAATTACTTATGGTGGAAAATTGTTATGCGTTCCTTTCTCCAAGCACGTGATTTTCAATTGTGGATTTGTGTAGTTAATGGCTATAATCCTCCAATGAACACAGTTGACAATGTCATTATTGCAAAGGATATTGGTAGATATGAGCCTGATGAGATTCTTGCCGAAAAGAAAAATTCTGACGGCTTAAATGTTATCATACATGCCATTACCCCAGATCTTCAGCACCATGTGACTATGTGCACTCGGTTTAAAGATGCTTGGGATATCTTAGAAACTGTATTTTAAGGGAATTCCCCTTAGAAAGAAGTTAAGCTTCAAAACCTAAATTTTGACTGGGAAAACCTTCGTATGACCGTTGAAGAGTCATTTTATGAGTTTAATAACAAAGTGTCTAAAATTTTTAATATCTTTTGCATTGGGGAAGACTATTCCTGAAAAGGACATTATGATGAAAATTCTCAGATCGTTACCAGCTAGATATGACTCTAAGAAACATGCCATTGTAGAAGGAAATATCCTTGATACACTTTCCAGGAATACACTTGTTGGAAAGCTAAAGATCTTTAATCATGATCTTACATCCAAAACTGGCAAGGATATTGCTTGTAAAGCACAACAGAACACTAAATTACTTGATAAAAGTAAAAGTGTTGGCTACTCGGTGGATGATTCGATTGAAAATGATTCTTCAGATGAAGATCTTGATAACTCAGTTTCTCTGATCACAAGACAGTTTAAAGATCTTCTGTTAAAGAGGAGTAAACGTTTCACTAGAGATATGCCTAGGTCATCGGTTAAGCCTCACGACCGTGTTTCTCCTAAAAACAGAAATACTGTCGAATCTAGTGATGACGATATGCAGCAGTGCTTCAAGTGTAAAGTCTTTGGTCATTTTTCGAATGAACACCCCAATCGTAGAAAATGTACTGGAAACAAAGGTTTTGTTGTAACTCTTGATGAAATGTCTGATCACTATGATTCAAATGAAGATGAAAATCAAGTATAGCACTCCTTTGTGAAAATATCAATTTTGATGATTGTATCAATACTCATATCAATCTTGATGTCCTCTCCAGAAATCTTCTTCGAGATCCTTGGAAGATAAAATGGATTTTACTACGTCTAACAAAAACTATTTCACACATGTTTCAAGTACTTCGTTATGCCTAGCAACATGTTCATCCACAGTAGCTGAACCGTCCTCTACTTTGACATGTTCTTATTGTACTTTGAATGGTCATGATCTCTCTAAGTGTTTTAAGTACAAGCATAAAGTAAGACATGTCAACAAGCTGCAACGAAGAGAAAATCGTCTAGCAAACAAGCTCAAATTGGTTTTAATAACAAATTCGTCAGAGGTAAGTAAATTTAACTCATCTCCAAAGAAGTTAATTTATAAAGAAAAATTTAGACCTTTGTAGAAAACAACTAGGTCTAAGCAATATATGAAGCATGGAATGGAGATTTTCGTTCAGGAATTACATGGTGGGAAAATTATTGTTCACCCCAACACAGTCTAAGTGTGTTGTTGGTTTACCTTGTCTCTCTGCCCGAACTCAAAGAGACAAGTGTGGTTGATCGGGCTTTAGAAAATAAATTTTTAGAGTTTATTTTGTTTCTTTATTTTTGCTTTTCTGATTAGCTTTTCATATCTACAATTCGTATTGAAAAGATTTCCCCTGTTTGATTACTAAAAGAGGGTTAAATTCGACAATTTTACCTTTTCTAGGGTTGTGAATTGGTCGTATGTAAATCATACTATTTATATAGGTTTTGTAACCCTACATTCTCCTTTTCCTTCTCCAAATTTTTATTTTTATCAAAAGACTGCTTGTTGAGATATTTTGAGTATTCTCTCAATTTCATACAGACTCAAAGCATCATGTCTTCTCATGGAAAAGATGTCAATATGATTGTTAAGCTATCAATCATGAAGGAAAAAGGTAAATCTCGTCCCACTACAACTTTAAAGAGAAAAAATGAAGAATATGAAGAAACCAATGGCCAATCCCTCAAATCTTCAGAAGTTTTCTGGTGTTTTTGAAGAATTGAAAGAAATAAGGATGGAGATACAACAAATAAAGGTTATTGTGTTAAGAACTCTTGAAATTCAGAAGGCCCTGGATCGTCGTCAGTCGAGAAGGTATGTTGGGATTGAATCCTTTCTTCATTAACCTTACATACCAATGTATGTTGACGACAAGGAGTTCGGGGACGATAAAGAATTTTTCTTGAAATTCAGAAGGCCCTGGTTCGTCATCAGTCGAGAAGGTATGTTGGGATTGACTCCTTTCTTCATGAACCTTACATACCAATGTCTGTTGAAGACAAGGAGTTTGGGGACGATAAAGAATTTTTCAAGGACCTTAAAGCCTAGGAAACTTCTTATGAGAATTTATTCTTGTCTTTTAAGAAGGATAACTAGGGTTTGGAATCGCAATTATTGTGGTTACACATAGCTATTGCCAACGATTTTCATCTTGCAATATTTTTAGATTTATTTATGAGATAATTGGTGTTTAGTGAAAAATTGGGGGTACAACAACCACACCCAATATTTCGCTTAACAATCTGTATGGACAAACTCCAATATACTTTCTAGAGAATCAACAAGAAAGTCAGACTCAATCTAGACAAAAAGTATAACAAAGAGTTTATATCTCAACCTCTCGATTTGATATATACTCAAGCAAATAGAAATCTGCGAGTCTTTATCAAATAGTAGAGAGATAACTTGGATGGTACCAAAGACCAATATCCAAGTGTCAATCAATTTAAATCAACAACCAAAAGGTTGGATATTCTAATTGATTGAACAACGCACAACCTGTGATATTTCAATTACATAACAAAATATAATGCGGAAAAGAAATAACACATACACCAGAATTTTGTTAACGAGGAAACCGCAAATGCAGAAAAACCCCGGGACCTAGTCCAGATTGAACACACTGTATTAAGCCGCTACAGACTCTAGCCTACTTCAAATTAACTTCGGTCTGGAATGTAGTTGAACCCCAATCAATCTTACACTGATCCAAGGTACAGTTATGCTCCTACGTCTCTGATCCCAGCAGGATGCTACGTACTTGATTCCCTTAGATGATCTCACCCACAACTAAGAGATGCTATGACCCAAAGTCGAATACTTTAATAAACAAATTTTTGTTACACAGAAAAGTCTACGGTAATAGATAAATCCGTCTCCCACGAATATACCTCATAGTTTTGTTCCGTCTTTTGATAAATCAAGGTGAACAGGAAATAATTGAAAAACCGGACTTATATTCCCGAAGAACATCCTAGTATTATCAATCACCTCACAATAATCTTAATCGACGCAGCGAAAAAAGATATTGCGGAATCACAAACGATGAGACGAAGTGTTTGTGATTTCTTTTATATCTTGCCTATCGGAGATATCAATCTCAAGCCAATTATTACAATTGTACTTGTACGATAGAAACAGTAAGATCAGATCACACAACTACAAGAAAGTAGTATCGGTCTGGCTTCACAATCTTAATGAAGTCTTTAAGTCGTTAACCTGGTTTAGAAGAAGAAACCAACGGTTAAAGGATAATCGACTCTAGCTTAGCACAACTAGTATCACACATAAGGTGTGGGGATTAGGTTTCCCAGTTGCTAGAGTTCTCCCTTATATAGTCTTCCAAATCAGGGTTTGCAATCAATGTTAGCTTGGTAACAAAGCATTCAATATTCACCGTTAGATGAAAACCTGATTAGATTCAAGCTAATATCTTTCAACCGTTAGATCGAAAACTAGCTTGTTACACACAAATGAAATCTACGTTTCTAGGCTTGTGTAACTGTACCCAAACTTATACATTTGCTGGTTCAACAATAGTCAACCAAATGGTTAGCCATATGATCACTTTCATATCAACCATATTCTTCTTCACCATAACTAGTTCAAGTGACTCAAATGAACTAGTTAGAGAGTTGTTCAATTGCAAGGAAATATTATGTAACTACACAAGACACAATTGAAGCAAAATCGATTTGATTCACTCGAATCGGTTCATGAACAATATAGCCACGGTTTGCAATTTTCATTCCTTAGTTTATATAAGAATAAGTTCACAAACATCGTTTTTAGATATAACCTACTCAAGTTCGCGGACTGGGTTCGCGGACTTATGTTCCCAGACGGAGTTCACAAACTCCAGCAGAATTTCTTGGGACGAGAACTTCCGCCTGTTCGTGGACTGAGTTCGCGGACTTGGCTCACGCCACCATTCTGGTTATCTTGATCAACAAAGTTCGCAAACTTTGATTCAAGGAATAAGGACTTATACATATATGTGTTTCCACAACAATGCTTATATCCTCCAATAATTATATTATCTAAACTCTGATTTCAATCATTGAAACATTCTTAGAGGACGTTGATATTCTATAGTTTTTATTCACAAACTACTTTTCGTCAAAGTAAGCAATTTTCAAAGTGATTGAAACTTTTCATGACTTTCGTCACTAGATAGACGAGAAAAACTCGGCTCGGAATAGCAAATGTGTATAATCTAAGTCTATATAGCAAAACGACTTTTGTCTCAAGATAGGAGATAAATATACTTTTGAGTGATAAATAAGTTCAAGTCTCCACATACCTTGTGAAGATCCACCGGTTCCTTGAGTAGTCCTTCGTCTTGTATGATGATTGCCATGGAGTTCTTGAGCTCAACTACACTTTCTATCCTAGTCTGAGACCTTAGTTATAGTAAACTAGAAATCAAGACATATAGTTTTGATCATTAATATTGACAAACATGCTTGAGATAGCAACGCATGCGAGTTCGACCGAGCAATGCTCTAACAATCTACCCCTTTATCAATTTTAATGACAAAACTATCAATACATATGGAATACAAAAAATAAATAAATTAACTTTTGTATCTCCTATTCCACATGTCTAATCTTCAACATTACTCGTGTTAGAGCACTGCTCGGTCAAACTCGCATGTGTTGCTATCTCAAGCATGTTTGTCAATGTTAGTGATCAAAACTATAAGTCTTGATTCTAGTCTCTTATAGCTAAGTCTCGAACTAGGATAGTAAGTGTAGTTGAGCTCAAGGACTTCATGGCGATTCATCACACAAGTAGAAGATCTACTCAAGGAACCGGTGGAACTTCTCGACAAAAAGGTATGTGGAGACTTGAACTTATCTATCACTCAAAATTCTATCTATTTTATCTCCTACTCTTTGAGACAAAAGTTGTATGCTATATATATAGACTAGATTATACACATTTGGTATTTCGAGCCGAGTATACCTCGCTTATCTATATCTCGAAATATGTGTTGGTAAGCTTTTCGCTTCGAGCAAGTTTATCTTTACCTAGTGATGAAAGTCACGAATGTTTCAATCACTTTGAAAATTTCTTTGACGAGAAATGGTGTAACAACTGTATAACGTCCTCTAAGAATGTTTCAATGATTGGAATGCGAGTTTAGATTACATGACCAACGGATTCATTGAACCGAAGTTCACGAACTTTGTTGATCAAGAGAACCAGAAGTATGGAAAGTGCCAAGTCCGCGAACTCAGTCCACGAACTGCCTAAGTTCTCAAACCCGAGAATTTCTGCTGGAATTGATAAACTACTTGCGTGAGCCAAGTCCGCGGACCGGCGAAGTTCTCGTCCCGAGAATTATTGCTGGAGTTTGTAAACTCTGTCCGGTGTCTTAAGTCCGCGAACCTAGTCTGCGAACTTGAGAAGGTTATATATCTAAAGATGATTTATGAACTTAATCTTAAAAGACTAAGGAATGCTTTTGCAAACCGTGGATATTAAAGTTCATGAACCAATTCGAGTAAATCAAATCATCTTTGCTTCAATTGTATTGTGTAGTTACATAAGATTTCCTTGCAATTGAACAACTCTCTTAACTAGTTCATTCGAGTCATTTGAGATAGTTATGGTGAAGAAGAACATGGTTGGTATGAAATGCTCATATGGTTAACCATTAGGTTAAACTATTGTTGAACCAACAATGCACACCTTTGGGTATGGTTAACAAACCTAGAAGTGTGCAGTTCATTTGTGTATAACAAGCTAAGTTTTCGATCTAACGGTTGAGAAATATTATCTTGAATCTAAATCAGGTTTTCATCTAACGGTGGATATTGATTGCTTTGTAACTAAGGCAAAACCCTGATTTGAAAGGCTATATAAGGGGACATCTAGCAACTCTGAAAAACGAATCCCCACACCTTACGTGTGATACTAGTTTGCATGCTAGAGTCCATTCTCCTTTAACCTTTGGTTTTCTTCTTCTAAAACCAGGTTAACGAATTAAAGACTTCATTGGGATTGTGAAGCCAGACCGATACTACTTTTATCGTAGTTGTGTGATCTGATCTTGGATCTTCTATCGTAACAGTACAATCATATTGATTGGACTGTGATTATTTGATTTCTCCGATAGGAAAGATATAAAAGTAATCACAAACATCTTCGCCTCATTGTTTGTGATTCCACAACATCTTGTTTCGCTACCATACGATTAAGATTGTTGTGAGGTGATTGATTAATCTAGGATGTTCTTCGGGAATATAAGACCGGATTATCAATTGGTTCTTGTTCACCTTGATTATTATCAAAAGAAGAAACAAAAACTTTAGGGTTTTTCTGTGGGAGACGGATTGATCATTTGATAGACTTGTCCGTGTAAGACAGATTTGTTTATTGTTAAAGCCTGCGATTTTGGGTCGTAGAAACTCTTAGTTGTGGGTGAGATCAGCTAAGGGAATCAAGTGCGCAGTATCCTGCTAGGATCAGAGGCGTAGGAGTACAACTGTACCTTGGATCAGTGGGAGACTGATTGGGGTTCAACTATAGTCCACTCCGAAGTTAGCTTGGAGTAGGCTAGTGTCTGTACCGGCTTAATACAGTGTGTATTCAATCTGGTTAGGTCCCGGGGTTTTTCTGCATTTGCGGTTTCCTCGTTAACAAAATTTCTGGTGTCTGTGTTATTTCAGTTTCCGCATTATATTGTTTATTTTTATAATTGAAATAATACAGGTTGTGCGTTTAGATCATCAATTAGATTAATCTAACCTCTGCTTGTTGATTATCATTGATTGATACTTGGACATTGGTCTTTGGTACCTTCCAAGTTATTCCTTGTGTTTGATTAGGACTCGCTGATTTCTATTAGCTTGAGTAAATCAAAACAAGAGAGAGATATTAACTCCTTGAGATACTTTTACCTAGATTGAGTCTGACTGTCTAGTTGATTCTCTAGAAAGTGTTTCGGAGTTAGTCCATACAAATTGGTAAGTGAAATATTGGGTGGTGTTGTTAGACCCCACTTTTTCAATTGGTATCAGAACAGGGAAACACGTTCAAGACCTTACAAGTATGTGTTTGTAGCGATCTGACTCTATGGACAGCTGTGTTATCTCAGTAAACGTACCACCAGTCTTCGATGGCTCAAACTACTTATGGTGGAAAATTGCTATGCGTACTTTTCTTCAGTCGCGTGATTTCCAATCATGGGTTTATGTTGTCAATGGTTATGAGGCTCCCGTCGTTATAGTTGAAAATACTACCATGCCTAAAAACATCGGTACATATACTACTGCTAAGTCTCTTGCTGCAAAGAAAAACTCCGACGGTTTGAATCCCATCATTCATGCCATTACCCCATATCTTCGACACCTTGTGGCTTCATGATCCACGTCTAAATATGCTTGGGTTACTTTAGAAACTGTATTTGAAGGTAACACCAGCGAAAAGGAAGCTAGGCTTCAAAACCTTAACTCCGAATGGGAAAACCTTCATATGGCAGAAGAAGATTCATTTGATGAATTTTATCACAAAATGTCTGAATTGTTAATGCATCTTGTGTATTGGGTAGGACTATTCCTGAAAGGGAAATTGTGATGAAGATTCTCAGATCGCTGCCATCTAAATACGAATCTAAAAAATATGCCATCGTTGAGGGAAATAACCTTGATACTCTTTCGCGAAATACGCTTGTTGGGAAGCTTAAAATTTTTGATCGCGAACTTAAATCAAAAGATAAACATCACTTGTCTAGTAGTCATGTTACTACTCCTGATGGAAAATCTCACCGTCCTCAATCGATTGATAAGAAAAATGAGAATTGCTTTATTTCTACGTTGTCTCTGCTTATACAACAACTTAAGAAAATTCTTAGACAAAATAAAAGAAAGTCTCAAAAAGAGGTTCGATCAATCAAAAAGAGGGATAAGAGAGTCAGAAAAACTGTACTAGTGAAACTTGTCTCATGAGTGTTCATACTTCCAATGGTCCAGATATTGAGGTGAATAAGATAACTAAAGCATGGATGAATACTCTTGATTTTTGTCCTGGGGATGAAATATGTGATTGTTCTCTTAATCTCTTTGCTGAAAATCATAATCGTGATTCTTATACGACATGCCGAATTACTCCGACTATGTCTCATAAGCTGTGTCAGCAAATGTCACCTGACTATGTATCACTCTCGAGTCATCTTGACGACAAGGGTGATATAGAAAAACACAAGATGTTACCAAAAATTTTGAGTTCCTTGTGTAAAAATCATGATTATATCAGCACGAGTAATCAAAAGCAGTCCTTTTCTGCTAAACGTTGTGTGCAGAAGAAGAAGAAATTCTCTATGAAACCCTCCTTCCCTCAAAAAGTGTTTTCTAGAATGGTGCAAGAATTGCACAAATCTAAAATCAAGTTCTTCAACACTTTGATTAAAACGGAAAATAAGGATGTGCATAACTCATCGTTCTTAAAAAATAAGCAGAGACTAGAATTAACAAACAATTATTCCCCTCACAAGAAAATTCCCAGTCCTTTACTGGATTGGAATGGTTATGATCTGTAATCTTGTTGTTTATGATTCTTTCGCCTATCCCTCTTAGGCAAGAATCATGATTTTCAAGAGGGATGTGTTGGAACGTGTTTGTTAATCATCTTGTAGTATTTTTCTGATACTGTTAATTGCTCGTGTACAATTTATGGCTCCTTAAAAGATCTTTTCTGGAGATAACCGAATTCTGTTAGGGTTTGGTAAAAGGTCCTTTTTGGAATTTCTCCATCTTCATTCCTTTAAAAATGAAGTTTCTAATTGATCATTTAATTTATCTTCTCCATTATGTCTTCTTCAAGTATTTCCAGTAAAGAAGGTGATGTTTGGACTGTTCTCTTTCCATCTAAGAAGATACGATTCGATTCTTCTGATAGTATCATGAGCCCTGATATTCACAGCTCCTCTCTGAACGGAAACATCTTTGTCTCTTAGTTTTATAAGCTCTCTTTAACAATAAATCTGTTCCTAGAATAAGTTCGTTCCCTAAAAAGTGAACTTGAAACTTCCTCCAAGAAACTTGAAGAAAAGATGGATCATCTGGAATCGAGAATTGATTTAATTGAAGATGGCTTGATGATTACAAAGAATTTGAGAAGAGCATTGAAAGTAAGTGAAATGTTTTTAGGAGTTTATCTAGTAAATCTTCTATTTTTATGATCTTGTTTAGAAGAATAACTAGTGCTTTGAATAGCGGTGATTGTGACTACACATAGCTATTATTTTCATCTTCTTGTTTTTAGGTTTTTGGTTTAAATTCTAAAAGTTTTTGGAGGATGATGTTTTGCAGTATTTAATCTTTATGATTTGTTATATTGCAACTTGTTATAGGATATTGGTGTTTACGTCTGTGAACTATGTTGTCCCATATTTTGTCAAAATTAAAGTCGTTTATGATCGGTATTCGTTTATTGGTTTAGGAATGAATATAATTTTGACATATACAAAAGTTAAGCCTATATTGTCAATCTTTGACGGAAGATAGGTTAAAATCTTTTGTATCCAAGGATTATTGCTATTGTATATGCTTGTACAAAAGAATGAATCCTTGTGTATTCCACGGTATTGATGTTCATTAATCCATATTTTATGTAATATTGTAAGGCTCCGTAATGTGTCTTATGTTGAGTAGATAAAACTAAGTTGATTATTTTTTATTAGCTTGGTTGGTTGTTCCGTAAGGTACGTTATGTTGAGCATTTAGAACTAAATTAATCATCTTCTTGGTTATTTAGTTATTACTCCACAAGTTCTCTTGTGTTGAGTATATGACGATTAAGCCAATCACTCTCTTGTATGGTTATCTTAGTCATTGCTCCGTAAGTTTACTTTTGTTGAGCACAATGAATTAAATTGATCACTTTTGTGTTTAATTTGATTATGTATTCCGATTTAATTATTCATGGGTTTTCTTATGAATAATTTGATTGAGCTTTGGATATAAAAATCATTCTCATGGTTTTGGTGTCCAATAAAAAATCCTTCTTTTCTCTTGAAATTAAGGTCGCTCGATGTTATTCTTTCGGGAATGACATCTAATGGGGGAGAGTTCTTTTGAACTTGTGCTTAATGGTCATATCTTGAGGGGTGTGCGACTGTGGAATTTTAGAGGGTTTATCTTGTATCTTTAAACTCCTTGATGAATGTTATTAGCTTCGGCTATATGATTGCATCTAAATAAGATGATGTGTGTTTCTTTCTCTGAAGTCATGAAATGTATCTTACGAAAATTTCATTATGATCCCGTTCTTGTACCTTTGCCAATTTTATTGACAAAAAGGGGGAGAATTAATATGTAGTTCACACTAAAAATACATATGGTTTTCGGATCATTGTGTAAGGGGGAGTGGTTTTCATGTGAGATGGAGTATTGATTAAGGGGGAGTGATACGTATCACCATAGTATTATTGTTGAAGTTGTGATACAATTGAACTTTGACACTGTGTAATAATACTATGACACTGTATAACAATGATCGAGACCGATGCTTTCTCATTATTATAGCTACGGATCTTCAACAACGTTGATGTTAAACTTATAACCTTTGGGATCATTGGAGTACTTGGAAGTGACGAAGATTACAAGGAATGTTGAAGATTAGACATGTGGAATAGGAGCTACTAAAGTATCATTATCTTTTTTGTATTCCATATGTATTGATAATTTTGTCACTAAAATTGACAAAGGGGGAGATTGTTAGAGCACTGCTCAGTCAAACTCGCATGCGTTGCTATGTCAATCATGTTTGTCAATGTTAGTGATAAAAACTATAAGTCTTGATTTGTAGTCTCTTATAGCTAAGTATCGGACTAGAATAGTAAGTGTATTTGAGCTCAAGGACTTCATGGCGATTCATCATACAAGTAGAAGATCTACTCAAGGAACCGGTGGAACTTCTCGAAAAAAAGGTATGTGGAGACTTGAACTTATCTATCACTCAAAATTCTATCTATTTTATCTCCTACTCTTTGAGACAAAAGTCGTATGCTATATATATAGACTAGATTATATACATTTGGTATTTCGAGCCGAGTATACCTCGCTTATCTATATCTCGAAATATGTGTTGGTAAGCTTTTCGCTTCGGCCAAGTTTATCTTTACCTAGTGATGAAAGTCATGAATGTTTCAATCACTTTGGAAATTGCTTTGACGACAAATGGTGTAACGACTATATAACGTCCTCTAAGAATGTTTCAATGATTGGAATGCGAGTTTAGATTACATGATCAACGGATTCATTGAACCGAAGTTCACGAACTTTGTTGATCAAGAGAACCGGAAGTATGGCAAGTGCCAAGTCCGCGAACTCAGTCCACGAACTGCCTAAGTTCTCAAACCCGAGAAATTCTGCTGGAGTTGACAAACTACTTGCGTGAGCCAAGGCCGCGAACCGGCGAAGTTCTTGTCCCGAGAATTTCTGCTGGAGTTTGTAAACTCTGTCCGGTGTCTTAAGTCCGCGAACCTAGTCTGCGAACTTGAGAAGGTTATATATCTAAAGATGATTTCTGAACTTAATCTTAAAAGACTAAGGAATGCTTTTGCAAACCGTGGATATTAAAGTTCATGAACCGATTCGAGTGAATCAAATCATCTTTGCTTCAATTGTGTCTTGTGTAGTTACATAAGATTTCCTTGCAATTGAACAACTCTCTTAACTAGTTCATTTGAGTCATTTGAGCTAGTTGTGGCGAAGAAGAACATGGTTGGTATGAAATGCTCATATGGTTAACCATTAGGTTAAACTATTGTTGAACCAACAATGCACACCTTTGGGTATGGTTAACAAACCTAGAAGTGTGCAGTTCATTTGTGTATAACAAGCTAAGTTTTCGATCTAACGGTTGAGAAATATTATCTTGAATCTAAATCAGGTTTTCATCTAACGGTGGATATTGATTGCTTTATAACTAAGGCAAAACCCTGATTTGAAAGGCTATATAAGGGGACATCTAGCAACTCTGCAAAACGAATCCCCACACCTTACGTGTGATACTAGTTTGCCTGCTAGAGTCGATTCTCCTTTAACCTTTGGTTTTCTTCTTCTAAAACCAGGTTAACGACTTAAAAACTTCATTGGGATTGTGAAGCCAGATCGATACTACTTTTATCGTAGTTGTGTGATCTGATCTTGCATCTTCTATCGTAACAGTACAATCATATTGATTGGCTTGAGATTGTTTGATTTCTCCGATAGGCAAGATATAAAAGTAATCACAAACATCTTCGTGTCATTGTTTGTGATTCCGCAACATCTTGTTTCTCTACCATACGATTAAGATTGTTGTGAGGTGATTGATTAATCTAGGATGTTCTTCGAGAATATAAGACCGGATTATCAATTGGTTTATGTTCTCCTTAATTATTATCAAAAGACGGAACAAAAACTTTAGGGTTTTTCTGTGGGAGACAGATTGATTCTTTGATAGACTTGTCTGTATGAGACAGATTTGTTTATTGTTAAAGCCTGCGATTTTGGGTCATAACAACTCTTAGTTGTGGGTGAGATCAGCTAAGGGAATCAAGTGCGCGGTATCCTGCTGGGATCAGAGGCGTAGGAGTACAACTGTACGTTGGATCAATGGGAAACTGATTGGGGTTCAACTATAGTCCAGTCGGAAGTTAGCTTGGAGTAGGCTAGTGTCTGTAGCGGATTAATATAGTGTGTATTCAATTTAGACTAGGTCCCGGGGTTTTCTGCATTTGCGGTTTCCTCGTTAACAAAATTTCTGGTGTATGTGTTATTTCAGTTTCCGCATTATATTGTTTATCTTTATAATTGAAATAATACATGTTATGCTAGAACAAGTGAGGCTTCAAGTTTCTCTTTCTCAACAGAAGTCTGTCTAGATTGGATGAATGCGTCTTGATCAAACATTTCTCAATTTCCTTAGAGAATGACCCTATAATGTTGTAGAGTACTTGTTCACGATCAATAGACCTCTCGAATTCATCAATGAGTTGTACATGATCCTTGAGATCAACAAACTCTGTAGAATTTTTTGTAATTCTGGTGAGCTCCAATTCAGCTTTAGCCATTATGTCTAATGTCTTATTGGAGGAGGAGTGGCTGACACAAGATGATACAGTCTTCCTACCTCGGTATTCGGAAGAATAAACCAAGGAGTGATCCTTTGAGGTATTTCCGAGACACTTGACAAAGTTGACAGCTTTAGGAGGCATTTTGGTATGCCTATGAGATTCTGTCCACATACTCAGATTGCCACAAACACATACTTATAAGGTCTTTAACGTGTTTGCCTGCCCTGATACCAATTGAAAAATCGGGGGTCTAACAACACCACCCAATATTTCGCTAAGCAATTTGTATAGAGTAACTCCGAAATACTTTGCTAGAGAATCAACTAGACAGTCAGACTCAATCTAGATAAAGTATCTCAAGGAGTTAATATCTCTCTCTTGATTTGATTTTTACTCAAGCTAAAAACAATAGCGAGTCTTTATCAAATACAAGGAATAACTTGGACGGTACCAAGGACCAATGTCCAAGGATCAATCAATATCAATCAACAACCAAAGGTTGGATTTCCAATTGATAATCACGAACGCACGACCTGTATTATTTCAATTATATAAAATATAATGCAGAAAAGAAATAACACAGACACCAGAAGTTTTGTTAACGAGGAAACCGCAAATGCAGAAAAACCCAGGGACCTAGTCCAGATTGAATACACACTGTATTAAGCCGCTACAGACACTAGCCTACTCCAAGCTAACTTCAAATTGGACTATAGTTGAACCCCAATCAGTCTCCCACCGATCCAAGGTACAGTTGTACTCCTACGCCTATGATCCCAGCAGGATACTGCGCACTTGATTCCCTTAGATGATCTCATCCACAACCAAGAGTTATTGCAACCCAAAATCGCAGACTTGATAATAAACAAATATGTCTCACACAGAAAAGTCTATCAAAGGATAAATCTGTCTCCCACAGATAAACCCTAGGTTTTGGTCCGTCTTAAGATATGAAATCAAGGTGAACAAGAACCAATTGATAATCCGGTCTTATATTTCCGAAGAATAGACAGATTAATCAATCACCTCTCTACAATCCTTCCTGACTACACAGGCGGTTTGTCGAGGAATCACAAATAGTGAAACGAAGATGTTTGTAACTTATTTATCTTGCCTATCGGAGAAGTCTCACGATCTCAAGCCAATCAATAGATTGTACTTGTACGATAGAAGATGCAAGATCAGATCACACAACTACGATAAAAGTAGTATCGGACTGGCTTCACAATCCCAATGAAGTCTTTAAGTCGTTAACCTGGTTTTAGAGAAGAAAACCAAAGGTTAAAGGAGAATCGACTCTAGCGAGCGCACTAGTATCACACAGACGTGTGGGGATTAGTTTTGCACAATGCTAGATGTCTCCTTTATATACCCTTCAAATTAGGGTTTTTCCTTAGTTACAAAGAAATCCATATTCACCGTTAGATGAAAACCTGATTTAGACTCAAGCTAATATTTCTCAACCGTTAGATCGAAAACTTAGCTTGTCACACACACTTGGGTATACGTTTACTGGGTTTGTGAAAACCATGCCCAAACGTGTACGTGTATGTTGGTTCAACATAGTAACCCAAAAGGTTAACCATATGAGCATTTCATATTAGCCTTGTTCTTCTTCACCATAAATAGTTCAATTGACTCAAATGAACTAGTTAGAGACTTGTTCAATTGCTATGAGATCTTATGTAACTACACAAGACACAATTGAAACAAAGATGATTCAATTCGATTGAATCAGATCATGAACTTTATAGCCACGGTTTGCATAAAGCATTCCTTAGTAATTTCAGTTTCATGTTCAGAGCACATCTTTAGATCATAACCTCTTAAGCTCACAAAAAGTTCGCGGACTTTAGACAACCGGTGGAGTTTTCCAAACTCAGCAGAAAATATCGGCAAAGAAACTTTCGCCAGTTCGCGGACTAGGTTCGCTGACTTACACGCAAACGAGTTTTTGGAAAATCCCAGCAGAAATTCTCGGTACGAGAACTTCCGTCAGTTCGCGGACTGAGTTAGCGGACTTGGCAAAGCCAATTCCTCCGGTTTCTCTCAATCAACAAAGTTCGAAAACTTCATATTAAGGAATACATGGTTATGTAATCTAAACTCTCATTCCAATCATTGAGACATTCTCAGAGGACGTTATATAGCTGTTATGCACAGACCGTTTCGCGTCAGAGAAATTCTCAAAGTAATTGAAACTTTTCATGACTTTCGTCACTAGGTGAAGATAAACTTGATCAAAACGAAACGCTTTACCAACACATGATTTAGAGATATAGAAAGGCGAGATATACTCGGCTCGAAATATCAAATGTGTATGATCCAGTCTATATAGCATACGACTTTTGTCTCAAAAGAAGTAGGAGATAGAAGAGATAGACTTTTGAGTGATAGATAAGTTCAAGTCTCCACATAACTTTTTGTTGATGAAGTTCCACGTTTCCTTGAGTAGATCTTCGTCGTTGTATGATGAATCGCTATGAAGTACTTGATCTCAACTACACTTTTCTATCCTAGTCCGAGACTTAGCTATGTAGGATAGAAATCAAGACTCATAGTTTTGATCACTAACATTGACAAACATGCTTGAGATAACAACGCATGCGAGGTCGACCGAACCATGCTCTAACAAGAATATTCTGATTAGCAAGGATTCTGGCCTGACCATCTAGGAGTTGGTTTATTTGCAATTGAAGATTAGCAAACTCGACCTTTGAATCGTTCTGAAAACGAGATAAATCCTTGAGGGAATCATCAATCCAGGAGTTGTGATTCTTTCTTTCAAGCATCTTCTTAAAAACCACCTCTTGAATTGATTCACGTCCTTGAGCGTCTTCCTCCATATCAAGATGCACAATCTCTTGAGATGCAGAGTTCTCCATAATTTTTGTTAGGGATGGAAAGACACAATATAGAGAAATATATATATGTGTATGTAAACAGGAGAAGGAAACTCTTGTTTTTGGAAACCCTATGAACTCACAAGAAGACGCGAACATTCGTGGACCGGTGGTACAAAAACACAAAGAAAACAAATAGTGTACAACATACTTACTTGATCATTTCCCAACAATTATCCTTGCATCTCTCAAGCTAGACATAAGGAAAGGAGTGCCTGAAATCAGGTGATAGAGTGAGAAATATTCCCACTATGATTATTGAGAAAGGAGTTGTACATATTATCTGAGAGCTTGATCTTTGTGTTCTTTGCCTTTCTTCGGTTGACACTCATCCCAGAAGGGTAAGACACATCTTGTTTAACATATCCTTCAGAAGGCTTTTTCTGAGGACTAAATCTAGGACCTCTTGCAACTGGTTCAAGAGGATCATGATAGAGAGGAATCCATTTTCTAGACTTAGATTTTCTAGAAATAGTCTTATAAACACAGGGAATGCTTTTATCAGCAGCACAAGAATTTATACCACGAGAATGCATTTGAACCCTGTGATGACTTCTAGAGAGAAAATCATATTTATAAGGTTTCTGGTTTTCTGTGGGTATGCGATTCACTGCAGTAGTCGATCGACTATTTGTTCCATTGATAGTGGAAAGAAGCAAATTATGAAGTTTCAAAATTTGTTTCCTTCTGGCAAAACAATGGATAACATAATGATTCTTTTTCCCATAGAATGTACAGGTTCGTGGAAGAGAAGCAATAAACGGCACCTGTTTTAACTTCATAGCCATATGAGGAGATTGCAAGTTATGTAAACTTTTTTTGACACAACCTTCTTCTGGAGGATCCTTCATGTACTGCAATCCATGAGAATTAGTTTGTACAGAAAAATTTCTCCTTAAGACAGAGTTTTCCTTTTCCAAGGATTTGCACTATTCATCGGCTAGCGTAAGGGATGCTTCTAGTTTCTCTTTTTCGACACGAAGCCTGTTAAGCTCTGATGAATGCGTATCGATCAAACTTTTCTCTCTAACTGAGTCTTCCTTAACTATATCCTCAAGAAAACTGATCTTTTCATGTTGTTGAGTAGTTTCTTGGAGTAGTTTTTCAATGTTCTTAGAGAAGTAATCAATAATGCTATATAGTTCATGTTCTCGATCAAGAGACTTTTCAAATTCATCAACAAGCTGATCATGATCCTGAAAATAAATGATATCAGTAGAATTTTTTGAAATTCTGGTGAGCTTCATTTCAGCTTTTGTCATAGTGCCCAATGTCTCATCAGGGAGAGATATGTCATCACAAGATGAAACAATCTTCTTAACTCAGGATTCGGAAGAATCATCTAAGGAGTAATCCTTTGAGGTATTACCAAGACATTTGGCATAGTCAAAATCTTTAGAAGACATATTGGTATGTGTATATGTCAGAGATTCTGTCATCAGACTCAGACTGCTACAAACACAGACTTGTAAGGTCTTTTTTAAACGTGTTTGCCTGCTCTGATACCAATTGAAAAAATGGGGATACACCAACCACACCCAAGATTTCTCTTAGAAATATGTATGGACAAACTCCAATATACTTTCTAGAGAATCAACTAGACAGTCAGACTCAATCTAGACAAAAAGTATATCAAAGAGTTTATATCTCAATCTCTCGATTTGATATATACTCAAGCAAATAGAAATCTGCGATTCTTTATCAAATACTAGAGAGATAACTTGGATAGTACCAAAGACCAATATCCAAGTGTCAACCAATTTAAATCAACAACCAAAAGGTTGGATATTCTAATTGATTGAAGAAAGCACAACCTGTGATATTTCAATTATATAACAAAATATAATGCGGAAAAGAAATAACATAGACACCAAAATTTTGTTAACGAGGAAACCGCAAATGCAGAAAAACCACGGGACCTAGTCCAGATTGAACACACACTGTATTAAACCGCTACAGACACTAGCCTACTCCAAATTAACTTCGCCCTGGACTGTAGTTGAACCCCAATCAATCTCACACTGATACAAGGTATAGTTATGCTCATACGTCTCTGATCCCAGCAGGATGTTACGTACTTGATTCCCTTAGCTGATCTCACCCACAACTAAGAGTTGATACCACCCAAAGTCGAAGAGTTTAATAAGCAAATCTGTATCACACAGAAAAGTCTACGGTAATAGATAAATCCGTCTCCCACGAATATACCTACCAGTTTTGTTCCTTCTTTTGATAAATCAAGGTGAACAGGAACCAATTGATAAACCAGGCTTATATTCCCGAAGAACAACCTAGTATCATCAATCACCTCACAATAATCTTAATCGACGCAGCGAAAAAAGATATTGCGGAATCACAAATGATGAGACGAAGTGTTTGTGATTTCTTTTATATCTTTCCTATCGGAGATATCAATCTCAAACCGATTATTACAATTGTACTCGTACGATAGAAACAACAAGATCAGATCACACAACTACAAGAAAGTAGTATCGGTCTGGCTTCACAATCCCAATGAAGTCTTTAAGTCGTTAACCTGGTTTAGAAGAAGAAACCAAAGGTTAAAGGAGAATCGACTCTATCTTAGCGCAAATAGTATCACACAGAAGGTGTGGGGATTAGGTTTCCCAGTTTCTAGAGTTCTCCCTTATATAGTATTTCAAATCAGGGTTTGCAATCAATGCTAGCTTAGTAACGAAGCATTCAATATTCACCGTTAGATGAAAACCTGATTAGATTCAAGCTAATATCTTTCAACCGTTAGATCAAAAATTAGCTTGTTACACACAAATGAAATGCACGTTTCTAGGCTCGTGTGACCGTACCCAAACTTGTACATTTGTTGGTTCAACAATAGTCAACCAAATGGTTAGCCATATTATCACTTTCATATCAACCATATTCTTCTTCACCATAACTAGTTCAAGTGACTCAAATGAACTAGTTAGATAGTTGTTCAATTTCAAGGAAATCTTATGTAACTACACAAGACACAATTGAAGCAAAAACGATTTGATTCACTCGAATCGGTTCATGAACTATATAGCCACAGTTTGCAATTTGCATTCCTTAGTTCATATAAGAATAAGTTCACAAACATCGTTTTAGATATAACCTACTCAAGTTCGCGGACTGGGTTCGCGGACTTAAGTTCCCTGACGGAGTTCACAAACTCCAGCAGAATTTCTCGGGACGAGAACTTCCGCCAGTTCGCAGACTTGGCTCACGCCACCATTCCGGTTCTCTTGATCAACAAAGTTCGCAAACTTCGGTTCAAGGAATAAGGACTTATACATATATGTGTTTCCACAACAATGCTTATATCTTCCAATTGTTATATTATCTAAAATCTCATTTCAATCATTGAAACATTCTTAGAGGACGTTGATATTCTATAGTTGTTATTCACAAACTATTTTTCGTCAAAGTAAGCAATTTTTAAAGTGATTGAAACTTATCATGACTTTCGTCACTAGGTAAAGATGAACTTGGCTAAAGAGAAAGCTTACTAACACATATTTCGAGAAATAGATAGACGAGATAAAGTCGGCTCGAAATAGCAAATGTGTATAATCTAATTCTATATAGGAAAACAACTTTTGTCTCAATATAGGAGATAAATAGACTTTTGAGTGATAGATAAGTTCAATTATCCACATACCTTTTATTCGATGAATATCCACCGGTTCCTTGAGTAGTCTTTCGTCTTGTATGATGATTTCCATGGAGTTATTGAGCTCAACTACACTTTTTATCCTAGTCCGAGACCTTAGCTATAATATACTAGAAATCAAGACTTATAGTTTTGATTACTAACATTGACAAACATGCTTGAGATAGCAACGCACGCGAGTTCGACCGAGCAATGCTCTAACATTTAGTACTCAGGTTTTGACCAACACTAGGCTTTGGTCTAACATTTGTCCAACGTTAGTGCTTGGTACCTGGACTGGACGTAGACCCAAATTGACTAGGTTAAGTCCTAACTTCTTTTTAGTAATTATTAAAATGTTTATATAAAATGTCATTATTAATTATTTTACTATATTACCCTTCAGTTTTCTTGATATTTACAAAACTCATGTTTCATACCCATCTTCAATTTACCCTTTATCATCACCAGCTTCAAATCTCAGTTCAAAAAACCAATCAATCTATTCTTTTCACTCAACGACCGCAACTCCCGCTTCTTTTATCTAGGTATAGATCCAACAACAGTAACACACTAGAATTATCTAAAACTGCACACAAAACCTTATCAGAATCCATCTATCCCAGCAGCTCGGTAGCAACCAATCCCTACAGCTCATTCTCGACTACAACACCAACAAACCCCTAACCAATTCAGCCGTTCCTGTAACTCAATTTCATCACACACACGTTCTTTCTATCCCATTCAATTACAGACCAGCATACATAACTAGACTACCACCATCAACACCAAATCTCATATCAACAACCTCAAAACCCTCTTTGTCTTAGCTTCAAAGAATAACTCGAATGCCACCATCAACACCTTCAGTACCTAGATCTCAGAACCACCATACAATTTCAGTACCACCAATTCAATAACATCATTCTAACATTCCTTGTAGATTATAGGGCCTCTTAGACAATTTAATTCACTTGTAACTGCATTATAAACCAAACACCCATTTTAATTTCTAATGTAACTCCTGCAACTCAATCAACACCAATTCCAGAAACATAGAACCAACACAACAACCTCATCCCACTACAACTTTAAAGAGAAAAAATGAAGAATATGAAGAAACCAAGGGACAATCCCTCAAATCTTCAGAAGTTTTCTGGTGTTTTTGAAGAATTGAAAGAAATAAGGATGGAGATGCAGCAAATAAAGGTTATTGTTTTAAGAACTCTTGAAATTCAGAAGGACCTGATTCGTTATCAGTCGAGAAGGTATGTTGGGATTGACTCCTTTCTTCATGAACTTACATACCAATGTCTGTTGATGACAAGGAGTTCGGGGACGATAAAGATTTTTTCTTGAAATTCAGAAGGCCCTGGTTCGTCATCAGTCGAGAAGGTATGTTGGGATTGACTCCTTTCTTCATGAACCTTGCATACCAATGTCTGTTGATGACAAGGAGTTCGGGGAAGATAAAGAATTTTTGAAGGACCTTAAAGTCTAGGAAACTTCTTATGAGAATTTATTTGTGTCTTTTAAAAAGGATAACTAGGGTTTGGAATCACAATTATTGCGGTTACACATAGCTATTGCCAACGATTTTCATCTTGCAATGTTTTTAGATTTATTTATTTAAATCTAAGTTGTTTGGAAGATGATTTTGCAGTATTAATCTTTATTGGATTTATATATTGCAAAAATAATTTTGTATGGTATATGTGGTTTACGTCCGTGAACTGTGATTATTCCATACATGCTCAAAAGTTAAGTCTATTGTCATTATGCAGATATTGATGTAAAATAGAATGAAATTTTGAATTATATGTCAAAGGCTAAGTCTCTGGTATCATTATGTAAATTTTTATGAAGAATAGAATGAACCTTTGAATATTCCGCAGTATTGATCTTTCCCTGATCCATTTTTTTGTAAATGTACTGTATGGCTCCGTAAGTTTTCTTATGATGAGCAATTACGATTGAATTAACCTATGAGTTTCCCTTGTGGATTAATTTATTCGAGTTTTTTGGATACAAATTCATGTTTCATATGATTTTTTAATGTCCAAAGAAATCCTTATTTTCTTGTAAAAGTAAGGTCGCTCTTGTTGTTCCTTTCGAAATGAAATTTTATGGGGGAGAGTTCTTAGTTGAAATTGTGCTTAATTGCCAAATATTTGTAGGGAGTGCGGCTTTAGAATATTGTAGGAGTTATCTTGTATCTTTATGAACTCCTTGGTTAATACACTAAGTTTGGACTATGTGAAATCATCGAAACAAAGTTGATATGTTCTCTTTTAGTCATGAAGTATCTCTATGAGAATTTCATTATGATCCTATAATTTTTGTACCTTTGCCAATTTATATTGACAAAAAGGGGGAAAATTAATTTGTAGCTCACACTACATACCTATGGTTTACGGATCATTATGTAAGGGGGGGTGGTTTTAATTGTGAAATAAAGTATTGACTAAGGGGGAGTGATACATATCACCATAGTATTATTGTCAAAGTTGTGATACAATTGAACTTTGATGATGTATAATAATACTATGACAATGTATAACAATATGAAAACAATATTGTTAATTATTATTATATCTACGGATCTTCAACAACAATGATGCTGGGTCGAACACATTCAGAGTCAATGGAATACTTGGAGAGGCAAAGAATCCAAGTAATGTTGAAGAACCAAGGAAATCAAGCATGATGGATGAGAAGCTACAAAGTCTTGTTTATTTTGTAATCCATATGTATTGATAGTTTTGTCACTAAAATTGACAAAAGGGGAGATTGTTAGAGCATTGCTCGGTCGAATTCGCAAACGTTGCTATCTCAAGTTTGTTTGTCAAATTTAGTTGATCAAAACTATAGTTTTGATTTCTAGTCTATCTAAGGAGTTTCAGACTAGGATAGATTGTATAGTTGAGCTTTGGACTTCACGACGCTTACAACTGAAGACGAAGATCTAATGAAGAACTCGGAGGAAATTCATCAACAAAAGGTATGGGGATACTAAAACTTATATATCCTCATAAGTCTATTCTATTCTTACGTATCTCCTTTTGAGACAAAAGTCGTATACGATATAGTCTTTCATATCATACACATTTGATATTTCGAGCTGAATATAACTCGCTTATCTATTTGTCGAAATACGTGTTGGTAGCTTTTTGTCTTAGCTACATTCATCATTATTCTTGACTTTATGTAAAAAGACGATCATGTGGAAATTGCGTTGAAACATCTTACATGATTTGTGTGAGACAGTCATTTGATGTCGACTTGGAAAGTTTCGTATTGATCATTCGATCACTTGAAAATTGCTTATTAGCTAACGGTGTGTGTGAGACATCCATTGTCGTCTTCTAAGAATGTTTCAATGATTGAAATGGGAGTTAAGAGCTAAAACCCATGTCTGGATACATTACGGTTTGTGTACTTAGTGTACAAACTGTTTTGATAGAATTCAGGACCGGAAGTTTGCAAACCCATTCGCAAACTTATTCAATTTTTTAAGTCAGGGTACTTAAGTTTGCATACCCGTTCGCAAACTGATTTAACTGTTGAAGTCTGGGAACCAAGTTTGCATACCCGTTCACAAACGGTTTCAACTGAATTCGGTCCGTAGCTAAAGTTTGCGTACCCGTTTGCAAATTGTTGGCTTGTGACAAATGTCTGGAACTTAAGTTTGTATACCTGTTCGTAAACTTAAGTGGTTCAAGTTCTTAAATCAACAAAGTATGATTTCATACTCATGAACAAATACATTTATATAATAAGGAATGTAATCTTTACAAACCGTGGGTTAAATGTTCATGAATTGATTCTTTCAAATCAATCCGATTTTGCCTCGATTCGTTCATGTATTTTACTATAATATAATGAATAATTGAACAACTCTATGAAGAATACAATTAGATCCTTTGATTATCTTTCATCATCATAGTTGATCTAGATGTGTTATATGAATGTGAATTAGACAAAAGTGTTCGTATGGCTAACTTTGGTTAACTATTATTGATCCAACCTCATGTACACGTTTAGGTACGGTTACCATATCTAAATGGAGTATATTTCATTTGTATGTGACAAGCTAAGTCCATCTTGAAAAAATGGGGGTACAACAACCTCACCAAATATTTCGCTTAGCAATCTTTATGGACTAACTCAAATATACTTTTAAGAGAATCAACTAGACGATCAGACTCAATCTTAAATAAAAAGTATATCAAATAGTTATATCTCAATTTATCGATTCAATACTTACTCAAGCAAATAATAATCTGCGAGTCAATTGAATACAAGAGAAATTAACTTGAACGGTACCAAAGACCAACGTTAAAGGATCAATCAATTTAAATCAACAACCAAAGGTTGGATTTGCCAATTGATCGATTCAACGCACAACCTGTGATATTTCAATTATATAACAAAATATAACGCGGAAAAGAAATAACACAGACACCATAAGTTTTGTTAACGAGGAAAACACAAATGCAGAAAAACCCCGGGACCTAGTCCAGATTGAACACATACTGTATTAAGCCGCTACAAACACTATCCTACTACAAACTAACTTCGGTCTGGACTATAGTTGAACCCCAATCAATCTCACACTGATCCAAGGTACAATTGTGCTCCTTACGTCTCTGATCCCAGCAGGATACTACGCACTTGATTCCCCTAGCTGATCTCACCCACAACTAAGAGTTGCTACGACCCAAAGTCGAAGACTTTAATAAACAAATCTGTATCACACAGAAAAGTCTACAGGAATAGAGAAATCTGTCTCCCACAGAAATACCTACGAGTTCTGTTCCGTCTTTTGATAAATCAAGGTGAACAGGAACCAATTGATATACCAGACTTATATTCCCGAAGAACAACCTAGAAATATCAATCACCTCACAATAATCTTAATCGACTAGCAAAACAAGATATTGTGGAATCACAAACGATGAGACGAAGATGTTTGTGACTACTTTTTATCTTTCCTATCGGAGATATTAATCTTGAGCCAATTATTCCAATTGCACTTAACACGATAGAAACAACAAGATCAGATCACACAACTACAGAGAAGACAGTTGGATATGGCTTCACAATCCCAATGAAGTCTTCAAGTCATTAACCTACGGGGTCTCGGTGGAAACCTAAGGTTAAAGGAGAATCGACTCTAGCTTATACAACTAGTATCACACATGAGGTGTGGGGATTAGGTTTCCCAGTTGCTAGAGTTCTGCTTTATATAGTCTTCAAATCAGGGGTTTGCAATCTATGTTACCTTGGTAAGAAAGCATTCAATATCCACCATTATATGAAAACCTGATTAGATTCAAGCTAATATTTTTCAACCGTTAGATCGAACTTAGATTGTTATACAAAAATGAAGTGCACGTTCATTTAGGTTTGTGTAATCGTACCTAAACGTGTACACCTAGTTGGTTCAACAGTAGTTAACCAAATGGTTAGCCATATGAGCACTTTCATATCAACCTTATTCATCTTCACCATAACTAGTTCAAATGACTCAAAATAACTGGTTAGAGATTTGTTCAATTGCTTAGATCTCATAGAAGTATATAAGACACAATCGAAGCAAAAACGATTTTGATTCACTCGAATCAATTCATGAATATTATAGCCACGGTTTGCGAATATGCATTCCTTAGTTTATATATGTCTTAGTTCACGAATAAACCGTTTTTAGAAAATAACCCACTCAAGTATGCATACCGGTACGCATGCTTAAGTACCCGGTTTGATTTTGTTTTCAGTTCACAAACTCCAGCAAAAGTTCATGGGATGTGAACTTCCGGCAGTACGCGTACGGGTACGCGGACTTAGCTTCCGGACTTCCTGAACCAGTAAAGTATGCATACTTTAGTTCAAGGATTTTGGACTTACACAAGTATGAGTTCACATATAATGTTTATATCCATTCAAGGTTATATATTCTAAACTCTCATTTCAGTCATCGAAACATTCTTAGAGGATGTTAAATAGAGGTTATTCACACACTAGTTTTCATCAAAGAGATTTTCAAGATATTGAAATAATCAACATGAATTTCGTCACTTGTAAAGATGAACTTGGCCAAAGAAAAAGCTTACCAACACATATTTCGAGAATTAGATAAGCGAGATAAACTCGGTTCGAAATAGCAAATGTGTATAATCGAAGTCTATATAAGAATGCGACTTTGTCTCAAGATAGGAGATAAAGTAGATAGACTTTTGAGTGATAGATAAGTTCAAGTCTCCACATACCTTTAAGTCGATGAAGTTCCACCAGTTCCTTTAGTAGTTTTTCGTCTTTGTATGATGAACGTCGTGGAGTCTAGAGCTCAACTACACTTTCTATCCTAGTCCGAGACTTAGCTATAAGTGAAAAGGCCGGGGTCTAACAACACCACCCAATATTTCGCTTAGCAATCTGTATGGACTAACTCCGAAATACTTTCTAGAAAATCAACTAGACAGTCAGACTCAATCTAGGTAAAAGTATCTCAAGGAGTTAATATCTCTCTCTTGTTTTGATTTACTCAAGCTAATATAAATCAGCGAGTCCTAATCAAATACAAAGAATAACTCGGATGGTACCAAAGGCCAATATCCGAGGATCAATCAATGACAATCAACAACCAAAGGTTGGATTACTCTAATTGATGATCTAACGCACGACTTGTATTATTTCAATTATAAAGATAAAACAATATAATGCGGAAAACTGAAATAACACAGACACCAGAAATTTTGTTAACGAGGAAACCGCAAATGAAGAAAAACCGCGGGACCTAGTCCAGATTGAACTCACACTATATTAAGCCGCTACAGACACTAGCCTACTCCAAGCTAACTTCAGACTGGACTGTAGTTGAACCCCAATCAGTCTCCCGCTGATCCAAGGTACAATTGTACTCCCTACGCCTCTGATCCCAGCAGGATACTGCGCACTTGATTCCCTTAGATGATCTCACCCAAAACTAAGAGTTGCTACGACCCAAAGTCGAAGACTTGATGACAAACAAATCTGTCTCACACAGACAAGTCTATAAAAGGATTAATCTGTCTCCCACAGATAAACCCTAAAAGGTTTTGTTCCGTATTTTGATAGTAATCAAGGTGAACAGGAACCAATTGATAATCTGGTCTTATATTCCTGAAGAACAGCCTAGAGTTATCAATCACCTCACAACAATCTTAATCGTATGGTATCGAAACAAGATGTTGCGGAATCACAAACAATGAGACGAAGATGTTTATGATTACTTTTTATATCTTGCCTATCGGAGATATGAATCTCAATCTAATCAATATGATTGTACTCGTACGATAGAAGATGCAAGATCAGATCACACAACTACGATAAAGTAGTATCGGCTGGCTTCACAATCCCAATGAAGTATTTAAGTCGTTAACCTGGTTTTAGAAGAAGAAAACCAAAGGTTAAAGGAGAACCGACTCTAGCACGCAAACTAGTATCACACGTAAGGTGTGGGGATTAGTTTTGCATTGATGTTAGATGTCCCCTTATATAGTCTTTAAAATCACGGTTTGCCATTAAGTTACCTTGGTAACAAAGCAATCAATATCCACCGTTCGATGAAAACCTGATTTAAATTCAAGTTAATATTTCTCAACCGTTAGATCGAAAACTTAGCTTGTTACACACAATTCAAATACACGCTTCTAGGTTTGTTAACCGTACCCAAACGTATGCACTTGTTGGTTAAATAATAGTTAACCAAAAGGTTAGCCATACGAGGATTTCATATCAACCATGTTCTTCTTCACCATAACTAGTTCACATGACTCAAATGAACTAGTTAGAGAGTTGTTCAATTGTAACGAATTCTTATGTAACTACACAAGACACAATTGAAGCAAAGATGATTTGATTCACTCGAATCGGTTTATGAACTTTTATATCCACGGTTTGCAAACTGCATTCCTTAGTCTTTTTAAGTTTAAGTTCAGAAATCATCTTCAGATATATAACCTTCTTAAGTTCGCAGACTTGGTTCGCGGACTTAAGTTACCGGGGCAGAGTTTACCAACTCCAACAGAAATTCTCGGGATGAGAACTTCGCCGGTTCGCGGACTTAACTTCATGCACTAGTTTGTCTACTCCAACAGAAATTCTCGGGTTTGAGAACTTTGGCAGTTCGCGGACTGAGTTCGCGGACTTGGCTCACGCCATTCTTTCGTTTCTCTTGATCAACAAAGTTCGCAACAATGCTTATGTCCACCATTGGTTATGTAATCTAAACTCTCATTCCAATCATTGAAACATTCTTTGTCAAAGCAATTCTCAAAGTGATTGAAACATATCATGACTTTCGTCACTAGGTAAAGATAAACTTGGTCGAAGCGAAAATCTTAGCAACACATATTTCGAGATATAGATAGGCGAGGTATACTCGGCTCGAAATACCAGCTGTGTATAATCAAAGTCTATATACAGAATATGACTTTTTGTCTCAAG